>NC_066321.1:6452823-6767823 GCF_022539315.1 Serinus canaria
TTTCACCACCTCCTAACCCAGATGAAGGAAGAAAGAGCAAGTACAGTATAACTAAACTTTCTCTCCTGGTTCATAATTCTCCTAGGAGTTCATCTCTGCTTGCTAGACACTACAGGAAAGTTTCTTACCCGCCAATTTCTAATTCTCTTGAGCCTGCTAGGTGTTTTCTCCAGTATTTGCAGAAACTCATGAGTTAACTCTGAATAAGAAAAAGAAAAGCCATTTTTACATCTGATTCTGTAATATACAAGTAAAACTTAGTCTAAGGTTGTACAGCTTTTGCAGTAGATACTACAGTCTGTGTATGAGCTGAATTAAAATTTTAATAAATTGTTAGGCAAGTGTGGAACAGAAATGTGGGACAGGCTTCTGATAACTACACACATTGTGAAAAACAGGTTTAACTATAATATTTTGGTTTTACTCTTGCACAACCTGGATTTGTTAGACCAAAAGCTATAGAAACAACAGTTTCTAAAATAACACACTTGCCATCCAGCCTGTACCTATTCAGTATGGAGTTAAGTTTCCTTAAAAGTATAAATTTCTAAGTCACTGTTTCAGTCATTCCATCAAACTTCAGGAACAACCAGTATCAGCTCTGTACAAACCACAGCCATCAGACCCTTGGAAGGACTCTGTTTTAAACAACAGCTTTGAAATAATTTGCGTTCAAGGTGGAGTAGCTGGCTGTGTCAATAAAACAAAGATCCTTACAATTAGTATGCCCACAGGAAAACACACATCTCCATGCTTATCAGCTGCAAATAAAAATACTTTTCATTGAGACTTAATTCTAGTAATAAGCTAAAAATAACTGGGTAGAGTCAGATTTTGAATGCAAAAATACATCTTTTACAGGTCTGGAAGAACTGGCTTCTCCAGAATTCCACAAGTAAGTTATAACCTGAGCTGCTCCCAAGTGCAAAACTACCTCAGCTCTTTAGTGTACCTGGGTCTGTTAAACACCCCAGCTCCATAAACGCTTGAAGCATTAAGTGATGTTCACAAGGAGCTCACAGCATTCCCCTGGGGGATTTTAGAAATCCAAACAATGCATGTTTACCAAAGCCACAAACCCACAGCCAGGTGGGAAGGCAGCAGTATGGTGTTTGGAACTGCGGCTACAGCTTAAAGAAGCCCAGTAAGACAGAGATGTTTGAACCTGCACTTTGAAGCACACTCAGGTTCTGTGCTCACATGACATCTACTCAATTTCTCACTTTCAAACCCTCCCTTACCCAGAGTGCCATTAGGAAAGAACAACTCAGCAAATCAGGAAAGCAGCAGGCACAGAGAGTACATGCTGGACCATCTGAAGCCTGGATATCTCCAACATTACTGTGAAACAAAAATTTCACTCCAGGACCAACAAAGTCCAACACAGACCTGAAAGCCCCAGGAGCTCCCACCTCCTCTACAGCAGCACATCTGGCCTTCAAATTCAGACTCCACTGTAGTAAATACAAACTTGAAAGACAGCAAACTTCTAGGTGTAGGGTATTCTAGGCATATGCTTTCTTCTTACCAGAGTGTGAGATCCCACAAGCTACACCAAACTGTTAACACAGAACTGCCTTCATAAACATGGCAATTTTATGTACAGCCTGATGAACACGGTCACTGAAACAGCACTGAGGTACCTGAAACAATCAGGACTGCATGAGTTTGCACTGACAGATTTCCATCTCTGTCTTGGTTCTGAAAAGCATTTAAAAGCAGGATTCTATCCTCCACCTGCAAAAGGTATGTGGACACCCCAGCCAACCCAAGTTTGTCTTCTGAAGTTCTCCCCACTCCTATCCCTTTCTTTCACTGAAGATCCAGCACATGATACTTAATTTCAGCTGAACACTCTTACCACATACTATGCTCCATCCTTACATGAATAAACCCTTGAATTTCAAAATGAGACAGGAGCATGACTTACCATCTAGTAGTTCTAGAGTAACTGAGGGATCTACATATTCCCACCAGTGTTTTCCATCAGTTGATACTGGAATCTCCCAGTTGGACCACTTGCAGGCCAAGTGAATGCACACACATGCTATCACTGTGGGCTTGTACTGAAGACAGAATGTGGTAAGGTGAAGGCTGTTGCACACATTTCGTAATGAGGAACCAAAGGAAATCAAACATGTAAAACAGAAAACCCAAACAAATTAACCATTAACATACAGAATGAGATAGCTTGTCAATCAACAGCAGTTAAACATTTTGTTGAATAAATTCATAAGATACCCTACTGCCTTAAGAAAACAAAGGACAGGGCATTTATCTGGTAGAAAAGTTTAATTTGATTTTGCTACCAAAAGCCTGATGAACAGTAAATAAATTTACCAATTATTCTACTGTACTTAAGTACTAAAAAGGGCAGTATAATATGGTGAATTAAAATTCTGCAGTATAATGCATAGAGCTAATTGTGCAGTCTCTGAATGAGACAATCAGAAGGTCCCCAGCAGTTCCACAGCAGCCAGGTGAGTTATTTGTGGGCTTTGATTTCACCAGGCCTGGATTTGTGATGTTTGTGACGTTGTCTTCAGCTTCCAGCACCACAAACACATTGGTTCACTTTCACTGCTTTAGCATAACTTCTCTTAACAGCAGCTTAAGTACAGAGTCTTGCCAATCAAGGAACCACCTGGATTTATTTATTTATTTTGAACAGTTCTAATAACCAGCAGATACTGTTTAAAAACTGTATCTACACATAATGTAATTCTCTTAAATAAAGGTTAAAGCAGTTTTGAAAGAGGGAAATTGAAGTAATCAGGGCTAAAGTCTGCTCTCTAATTCTTTCTATGACAGGCTATGTCTACAAAACACCCACTTGAAATCTTAGAACTATAAATTTATCTAAGTACTTAAGTTTTAAAATTATATACTGAGATTAAAGAGCTGTTTCTAAAAGAAATAACATTGGGCTAGTACTAGTCTATCTAAAAAGAAATATCAGCTAGTTGAAAATATCTTAGGCCCACTAGGATTTTATAAGTTAAGACTAAATCAGTATACTTAAAGTTAAGAGAAAACTGCCATTAACTACAAGTGTAAACTAAAAATAGTTTTGTACTTACCAAGATGCTCGGATTTCTAGGTTAAGTTTATCTCTTTGTAATCTTTAGCTGCTATTCAGGCTACCAATTTTAGACTTATGCACTCACAATCGAGAAAAAGTCATCAGAAAGCACCACTACACTTCTCATTGTGCATTTAAGCCCTTTGTGCCATCAGGCCCTTGTCCAATACACCGCACTGCAGGCGGGGAGGTACCACCACTGGAGGTGGCCCAGTCCCCCACTGCAACAAGGGTAAGACACATCAGGGGGCCCTGCAGTAAAGGAAGCTATAGTGTGCTACAACAGTGCAACAAAGAGGTTCAGGATAACAACCTGTTGGTAGCCATGAAATAGGATGTCTGTGCCAAATCCTTGCTTGCTGTAAGAAAAGAAAAACAAGAGAGATTAAAGATCTACACTAATTTGTCAGGTTCATTCCAACATTCAAGCAGCTTTACCTTCCAAAAATCACTGCTAGCTATTTCTAAAGTACTGATCTGTCTTTATCTAACTAGCCTTTAAAATAATCTTTTCTGAGACACAGAAGACTGAGACACACTCAGTAGGGGAGCTGGACCTGTCATTCCCTTCGGTGCCCCTCCCTCCCCCTGCACAGCCCACAGGACAGCTCCCCTCCAACAGCTGACAGGTGAGCACTCTCCTCTGGGAATCGCTGCTGCTTCCCCACCCTCACCTGCAGGGGATCCCTGCTTCGAGCTGGGAGTGCAGCAGGCAGTCAGTCCCAGCCATCAGACAGTGCTCCATCTGCTCCTGGAGCTGGCCATGGCAGGGCACCCTCCCACCTCCCCAGAAACAGCCACACCTCTCTCCCAAAGCCCTGTAACACAGCCAGCCCCCAAGCTATGTGAGAAAAAAAATCAGTTTTCTGCTCCTTCTAATTAAGAGCACTGTAGTCATAACATTTTGCTCCATATTCGTTAAATCTATGGCAAGGCTTCGTTAAGAAACAGACAAATTCATTTGAGTTAGTCAGAAAAAAAATACCGGAACAAACCACAGGACTGCAACATGCCAGGAATGAAACACTGACTTGAGCTGTTACAGCCACAGAGTGCTGACCCCTAGAGTGACACCCCAATGCTCCTCACTCAGGTAAGAGAACTTACTGTAACATGCATTTAATGGAATAGCTGGGCACAAGGGGTTTAACCGCAGATTGAATGCAGCCTTCATTGAATTCTTACTTTGACACTATCACTTGAAATCAGTGCTACCTGCAGAAAGCGTAGTGTTGAATTTTATGTCAAAGGGAATACTGTTAAACTTTTATTTTAATAATATTTCTAGAAAGTTTAAGATATACTACAGTGGCTTTTAAATTTAGTTTTTCAAGAGCATATTAAAATGTGATTTAACTCAACTTCTAATAATTTCCAAGGAATAAAATTCAGATTTGTCTTTATGCTAACACAGCCAGGAAGTGCCATAATCTAAGAAGAATGTGGAAGTTGCAAGGTAACAGAATCTGTTCCTACACACAAATTCTACTAATCCATAATAATCAGAAGGTGATCTGACAGTGTGTTACGCTATTTAGTTTGCATGCTGTAATGGTAATTGCATGCCAAAAAACCAAGGAGTTCAACCTCTTCCTCCCATCTAAAAAGGTAAGGTGGAATCACAAAAAAAAAAAAAAAAAGTCAAATGAGATTGTCATAACACAATGGTTGAGTAAGACTGAAACTGATGTCTTGCTCTTCATCTTTCATCAAAGCAATGCCTAAAGGATCTTCAATGATTTATATATAAACTCTGTAAAGTTATATGTTTGAATTAAGGGAGCAAGACCAAGAAGCATCTCTACTCTCACTGAAATGTCCCTTCTGAACAAGGAAGAAAAGCAGATGTCAGAAAACTTCTATTTAACATCGGCTTGAAAGATGAGTAAATCAAAACACATACCTGGAAGAAAAGAATCACATCTTGAAACATACACTTTAGCCTCAATCAAAAACTACTGTGCTAAATACTTTATCTATACTAAAAGTAGTATGAGTCTGTTTCAATTTATTTACAGCTAAATAATAATCATTGCCAAAACCAGCAAGAAACTTCAGCTCACAACTAAAGCCTTGATAACTCAAGGCTCAGCTGAAAATATCTGTTCCAAACTCTTCTATGTAGGCCAGCTTTGGTTTAGCAGAATCCATAAATAAAATTAAATCTAATGAATTTTGGTTCCTGTATTTTGGTGGTTTATTTCCATTAAAGTAGTGGAAAGTGCATCTCCAAAATTTAAATCATCTTGAAGCAGGGACTAAAACAAGCCAGCAGAGCTGCTCTTGTAACTCACAAGCCGCAGGACCGATGGCTACAACACCAGCCATGAATGACCAGTTTTAGATTTTAGCATTGAGGAGTGATTTAAAACATCCATCCTGTCTCACTGCTGTAGAAGCAGCCATAAGACAGGGATTAGTGAAATAGTCATCAATATTTCGAAACAAGATTTGCTGTCTGACACACCTTCCAAGAGGCTGTCTCCAAGGAGCTGCCAACTGGAAACCAAAATGCTTTTTATTTGGCATAGCCATACAATTCACTGCTTGCAGTTCCAAGACACCTGAGTCTTTTCTTCAACACAGCTTATCTTGGATCTTGGGATGCTCATGAAAACGTGACTGCCAAGTCCCCATTAGGAGCTGGTAACTGGCTATGCCTGGACCCTGACAACGTGTGAGCATTCCCCAGAAAGAGGAGACTGCAGATAAGCTTGTCAGCATCAGAAGAGAAAAGCTGGCTGAAGTCCTTCTGGCAAAAGCAAAAAGGCCCAGGCTCTGAACAGAGGGATGCTGGAGGGTGCCTGTTGTATCTGGAAAGGGCTGGAGGAGGCCATGTTGTAGGCATTCAGGTCTGAGCAGTCCTGGTGGCTTTATTTCTTGAAAGTATTTAAAACTTGGGAACAGGCCCATAAAAACCTGAGGTCAAAGTTCAGAATGGGAAGGCCACCTGTAGCAAGTGCTGGAGTGCAGCTGGTGTTTCACATCTTTCCACACTACTAAGATTCAAATTTTCCTCATGAGAATACCCTCTGAAAAAGCTGATGCATTTTCACCTTGTCTTCTGCTGATTTTGTCTTTCTCAGCCTGATTTAAGCAATGGCATCTGCACACAGATACTATGGGATATTGGAAGGCTTTGACAGTGCAATGTTCACAAAAGATTAGTAAGGATCATGGGTGTTCGAGATACCTGGTAACCTGCAGAGTAGCGAGAACAATCCTAGAAATCCTTGAGATCTCATCTTCACTTCCAAAAGGTTGTGTTCCAACACAGAGAAAGGAGTGACTGAAGACTTCCCAAGATGGAGATGAGGATACAGATTCCAAGTTTCACCAGAAGCAGGCTGAGAACAGACTGATTTTGCACCAGAGTGTAAGAGGACCATGCCACAATCTTGGCACCAGGGCAGTTTCACAGCTGATCATTCAGCTAGTGTTGAAGGCAGCAAGGGCCAAAGCCAGAACAGTTTGTAGTGTTTTGGTGGGGCTGTTTTTCCCCCCTTTTTTTTTCCTTTCTTCTCTTCATTATTGGAGCATTCTTGGAATGGACACTGAAGCTTGCTGACAACAGGCCCTCACATATCCACTGCCTTCAGATTCCTTAGACCTGTGGGATCCTAAGGAATGATGGTCCTGTCTCCTCTTCTCAGTCTCTTGACACTGAGGAAGAATGGTGCAGAAAAAATACTAAGCCCACACCATTTTCCTTGTCTGCTATACTGACCAAACTGCAAAGATGGAACAATTTCATTAACTCATGAGTCTCTGAACACTAGAAGGAGTAACTAGGTATTGTATGCCTGAACATCATGAATCATCACCTATCCATCCAGTCACCCCTTCTCTGCAATGATCTGTGTTGTCCCAGTAACACTTTCAAAAAGGATTTCAATTTTAGAGAAGAATTCATTTTTTCTTTAGTTGTATGTTGAAGCAATTATATTTATTTGCACCAACTCCAACTTACTAGTTCATCTTCAGCTTCCAGCAATTGATTCTGGTGTGCCACTGCCAGACTAGACAGTCTTCTGACAAAGGACTTGATTGAGTTTTTTGAGCACCATCAACACAACCTGGGTTGTTATTTTTTCATTTTGTTTTTAAAGAGGATAGCTTACAGTGACTGCATAAAACAAATTACCCTGGATACAGGACAGCAAAAAGTGATGGAGAGAATCAGCCATCCTCTGAGGCACTGCAGTTTAGTCAGCCAAAGGCCCCTTTCCCACCATCCTAAGCCAAATCCAGAAGCACACTTGCAGACCTCAGCTAACATTGCTGCTTCTTTTCTGATACTCAGTCAGACATTACATTCCTCCCTTCCTCCTCTCTCCAAACATGCAGCTGAAAGTTGTAATCATAACAGGCTTGGGGTAAGTAAAGGTATCTCTGCCTTCTGAAATTGTGGGGTTTTTTGTCCAAGATGATTTTACCAGAACTGGATGAAGTAACCTTGGATTTCTTTAACTTCTCAGTCAATCCCTTTAGTACTAAAGGTTTAACACTGACAAATCTTAGGTATATTTTAAAAACTTCAGGACTCAAATGTCTGAGTGTTGCATCTACTCACATTGAAAACCCACACTGTCCAATAAATAAATGTTCAGGGACAGAAAACTAAACTCCTACCACTGTGTCTTTAAAGATAATCACAGTGCCCATGGGCCCATCTCCCTGTCCTCTCAACACATAAAACCAATGTTCCATGGCAGTTATTCTATTCTTGCTTGACTTGCATGCATGACTTCAAATCTCATGCCAGATGTTTTAAATGAATTAATTAGTTTCTTTTTTCTTATTTTGATATGAGGTACTCAAATATTGTGTTCACAGTCTACACCACTCCTAGGGACATGCTCCCAAGGATTCCAGCCACACACACAGTAAGGAGCACACCTCCTACAGTGAACAGATTTTGAACATCAGACATGATATTCACTGTGCACCAGTCCTTGAGCTACATGGATTTTTAGCCCTCACTGAAATCTTCACATTTCAAGACCTGATATCACTTTAGACTTCTAAGTATTTTTTCAAGTCTTCTGACATTAAATTCTAGTTTAAATATGTCAAATTAAAAAATTCACAGTATCTTCAAAGTATGAATTTTGTCAGTACAAAAAATTAGCTTACAAAACACAAAGGGAAAAGCTGAACTGCCTTAGAGTGGTATTTACCCTTGATGAAAGGAAATCCAGTTAGTGTAGCAGTGTGCCTGTAGGCTTGAGTGACACACACTGATGTGGAAATCCTGAGGCAATACAACATTCCCCCACCCCTCCCCACAGCTCCAGACACTAAACAGAAGCACAGGGGCTACCCAAGAGAGTAAAATGTGCTCACATTTACAGTGACCAACAGCTAAGAAAAGCCAAAGCAAAACCCTACAGAACAGCTGGTGCAGACTATTGATATTTCAGGTGCAACTGGACTCATGCACCAAGTCACAACCAAATCTGGGCAGAAAGCAGAGAATCATTATCTTACAGCAAAGAGAGCAACAGAACTCTTTAAATGCAAGTAAGTTACAGCACCAGTCCTACTCAGTGTCCAAAGACACTCACCAGGAACCTACTACAAGTAAGAGACACCCTTCCTTAAAAGAACACCATTAATTCCAAAGGTACTACAAACCGAATCTAATTAACAGGGTCAGGCTGTACCTATATTTTATAGAGGGAGAAGAAAAAACACCAAAAACTTAGAAGTACATATGCATTTCTCACTGCAAAACCAGCTAATGACTAGAGACTAACAACCATAGTCTAATAATTTTAAAACACTTTTAACTTAAGAAACATAATTAAAGCGAAAAGCTTATTTTAGATGCTTTTACAACTGATTCCTAATTTTTTTTCATCTTACATCTTATAAGAGGGTGTTTTAATCTTTTTTTAAAGCTCCAAAAGAAACTGATTCAAGAACTGAAGATGTGCCAAAATGCCACAAAAAATACTGAGAACAAAACAGGTTTCTAGCCAGTCACATTAATGAGCTGCAGAGAAGTTACAGGATATGTTTAACTAAAGGTTTGGGGTTTTGTGCTACCATCCAAAACAAGTAAGGACACACTGCTACAGAAAAACAATTAGTCACACCTATTTGCATGTGACAGCAGACTTGCTATGCACTCCCTGTCCCTCAGTCCATTACCTGAAAAGATTTGCTAAGACAAAAAGCTGGCATTAACCATCAATGGGCAAAGCTACTTCAGAGTGACAACCACCAGCTCAGAATGATACTATGGATCTGGCCAATCAATTTTCAACTGCTGGCTGCTTCTGTCATTCCAGAACACATGGAACAGCTACTATTAAAAACAAAGCTAATCAGAAAACAAAAAAAAAAAAAAAAAAAAAAAAGGACAAAAGACTGGACTCTGTGACTCTCTAAAAGTAAATATCAAAGTTTTAATAATTAATTTTAAACATACTCTTTGGATAACATAGTTGATGAAAAATTATGTTAGACAAATAACATTATTTTCAAATTTTACAAGTAAGGTAAAAAAGGACTTACAGAAGTGGTTAAAAGTCACTGACCTCTCACTAACTGTGTACATTTCACAACATCTGTGTGTGGATGTTCAATGGTAATCTCAAAACCTGAGGGGTTACAAATACATTTTAGAATTATATACATTTGCATCTGTAAAATAAAAAGCAAACCCCTTATGTTTCCCCACAGATCTAAAATCTTTGCTAAACCTTTGCACTGAAGAATAAGTAACATTATTTAAGTGCCTTTTATTCTTTACCTCTTCATACTTTTGAATGGCAGATGGTAAAACCACTTTGTAATCCATTACTAACATATTCCTCCAGTAACCTCAAATCCTATACACGCATAACCTGGTAAATTACGATCTTTTAAAGCTGAATATATCTGAACAATTTCTAGCAAGTTACTAAGTCAGTAAAAACTGTACTGCAAACACAATGGTGTCCATGTATACTTTTATTAATTGATTTCTAGCACTTGAACAGGTTGCAGGTATGAAATTAGAAATTAAATCAATTTGTAGATCAGTGACACAAGAAACCCTTCTTGGTTTATGACACTGTTTTAAGAACTAGGTCAGTAATGTGAGCTATTTTTTTTTAACAGAACCCCAAGTGGTATTTAAGAATATCTGAGCAAGTCAGTGCTCTAGAGCCTCTGGCTGTAATTGTCTCTATGGTATTTTAGTCAGAAGAGTGTCTTGACAAAACATTCCACTTCAAATTTTGGAATAATCTGAAGCCATTAAATGGCTACACTACAACTTGTCTCCTTCAGAGTCAGCACCTGATTTACATAATATTCTTCGATGGAAAGGCAGAATGGGGAAGAGCACTGGGTACAAAGCTCTTTCCAACTGCTTCAGGACATGCACAGCCAGCCTACTACACCAAGCTACCTTACGGGAAGAAATGTCAATGTAATTACTACTTGGGAGCCTACACATTTCTACCTCAAACTGTCAAAAACATCTCTTTCACAAGTACAGACACACCTTTCTTCTCCACAGTGAACACAGCAGAACTGCTAACACAAAACTAAATTCAGAAGTTACACAGGGAAACAGTTAAATTCTAGTGTACCAACAGCACATCAAAAATCCAGTTATTTGGGTCCCACTAGCTCTTCATGGCAAGCTGGCTGCACAGGAAGTATTTAGAAAGACATACCTAAAGTTTGAAGCATTATTGTTTCAAGTATAACCAGCTCTTGGGCTTGTTGAAGGTACGCCTGAAACAAACAAGCAGACAGGTGAAGACACAGCAATCAGAACTTCACTCACACACTGCCTGTCTGGTACAGCACTGGCAACAAAGGACACAGCACCAGCACCCAGGCCCATGACACTGACAACTCACAACACTTCACACTGGGGTTACTTTCTCCCACCAGTACCCACACTGCTACAAATTCAGTTACACCAGCCTGCCTTTCACAAGATTAACTTAGTCTGGATCTCAGACAATCTATTCCAGCAAAGCAATTCTGGGAGGTCAGGTGGGTGCTGTAAGAATTTCAAGATGGAGCAATCTCTTCAAGTTTCATAACAAATAAGTGAGTCTTTAAGAAACTGCATTAAGTAATAGAAAGACTTAAATGGTATAAAAACAAAGGCTTTTCTTCCTAGGCTGCAGAGAGCAATATTCCAGCAAGACAATGTAACAAATCATTAGGAGAAATGTCATCTTTCAAACCATGTATATTTGAAACCATAACTTCCACCTACATCACTCTTTGTATCCAGCTGTGGCTCTTGAGGATGAAGACAGGCATTTGCTACTTTAATAACATGTTCAAGTTTCCGTGGCTGTTCTTCCACTTTTGCAGCCAAAAACAATGCCGTGGGAGACATTATCTGAAGAAGAAAAACGTGTATTTTTAAACATTTTACAAGCAGGACTTGAACTTTTATGGAGTCTAAACTAGCACAGAAAGGTTTAAGAAGTTGGACTTGTGGGGTTTTTTTTCAGTTTTGAAGTCATGCAAGGCAACAAAAATATAACTAGTCCTGTTTTATTTTGTAACTGATGCAATTCTCTCAGCAGCAGGGAAGGAGTAGCATAATGTTAAATTACATTTGTGAGTAAGATGTCTGAGGTCAAACTAATTCTAGCTCAACGTAAAATATTTTGGCCCAGAAGACTTAGTCACAGTAGAACAGGCTGTTTCAAGTTAAATATACCTCATGAGAAAGTTCATCCAATTTCTTGCACAGAGCGAGTCACTACACCATCTTTTCAGTAAAACAGCTGATCACAAGTTCTGGTAACATTTAATTCTCCCAAAGAGTGAGAAACTTTGCAGAAAACTTTAATAAAAACAGCTTGTTATATAAACATAGGCTCTACAAGTGAAATCAACTTTATATATACACATATATTCTTAGAAACTTTACTATATGCCCAGCAGTATCTGGAGAACAAAGCATAAGGATTTGTAAAACAGCAGCTCTATCCAGAAGTCTACACAGTTTTACATTTAAAGATGAAAATCGATATCAAACTCTGGAAGTCATAAGGTGGCAGTTCAGTATCACCTAAGAGCTGTGAAGTAGAATTTTGGTGCCTGCTGTCAGCTAGAGTGACTGATGTGCAGACAGAACACAGCAAACCACAAATCACTGATGAATTGGGCTCTCTTCGCATGCAAAAGCTGCCCATGTTAACCAGGAATTAAAATGGTACTAGAAATCATCTAGACATAAGCTGATTAAAATGATTAAAATTAAGCCAGTAAAAAGCATTTATTCAGAGATTGAAATAGCTCCTAGCTGAGTATTTAATTAATGCATGGTGCAAGTATTGGATTTCTCATTCAATGTCCACATAGAACTAGGCTAAATAGGAGGCATAGGCCCCCTAAAGTCAGATTTGCTTTTTTTTTTGCCAGTGAGCAGCCCCTTTTTATGCCAAAATGAAACATTTGGTATAAATTTTTTCAATATATGCAAAACTGCAACAAACTAATTAAACATTTAAAGGATTAAATTTCAGAAGCTTTCAAATGTACTGAGAATACTTTTTTGCATCCTTAAATCACTTTGAAAATCCCGCTTGGATCTTAAGCAAAACTTTAAAGTTGGCAGATTTGGAAACTGACACCCTGGTAAGGCAATATCCTTTGATGAGTACAAGTGTGCCATGAGAAATCAAGCAAAAATCTCAGTCTATAAAAACCAACTACCCAAAACAAGTCACAGGGAGCAAATTCTTTCACAAGGGAGACAAGAACCCCTGTTTTCTTTTTAAGAAACTTGTAACCTAAGCCTGATGAACAAATGAAATAAAAACCCAAGGTGAAGTGCTGCTGAACAAGGCCATTTTAGCACTGTCATTTAATACTTCTGATGATTCTGTAGAACTTCCTATCCCCATTGCTTGAAGTAATGATTTAAAATTCTGGAAGGAATTTACTTTGCCAAGGACATACTACTTGAAATGTGTCTCACACTGGGAGGTAAAACTTTTAAACAGTAAATATGATGGAAACACTTTCTGGAGTTCAGAAATTGAGAGTATCAACAGCTCTGAAGTGGCAGAAAATGCAGAAGATGTCAGGCAGCACACACAGGCATAACCCAGCATATACAAGTCATATAAAGATATTTTACAGAACTCAATTTTCAACAATTGCCATAGCTGAAAACATTTCCATTTCACAGAGGCATTATTTGAACCAAGTCACCAATGACCAGATAATTAAATCACCAGCATATTCTCACTCACTGTTACTCTGTGTCTGACTGCACCAAAGTTCTACTTTCCAAAAAAGTACCATCAGGCTGACTTCAGGATCTCTTCTGATTTACTGAAGAAGATCAGAACTGGCCAAGAAGTCTCCACACAATTCCTGATCTCCGAAACCTTACACAAAACACAGCTCTGGAGGCTGATTAAGTCAAGCTGGTTAACTGTCATATAACTCTGGTTCATCAGAAATCTATGTTCAGCCCAATTAACTATTTCCTTTAAAAAGAAGTGTTGGCTTCTGGCCAAAGAATTTCAGGTCTTTATCCTATCTAGGACAAGGGTTCTCACTCCCAGCTTAGAGTAGGCCATTATTTTTAGCTCCCTTGGTATTGATTCAGAAAAATAGACATCCTAGTAAAATTCCAGACTTGGCACAAATGTAGTCTTCAGTGAACACACCCTGCTAAGTGTATAACTGGCAAAGCTACTCAAATGCTTTCATTCATTTCCAATTACCAAAAATGGCAAAAAACCCAAGCAAAGTAGAACAAAAAAAAAGCAAAATTAAAGAAACATACTAGACAAAGCAATAGTGTATTTCCTATATATAGATATCTGAATTTGATATCAATCAAAATAACTTAGAGTAATTATATACTATGCACCCCAAATAGTCTTTGAGAAATCTTCAGAACACATGTGATATATGACATTAAATCCCACTTTATTACTAGCCAAGTCCCACAGAAATAGAAAAAATCCTCAAAATATAAGAGCCTTGTTTACACAACCCAAAAGCATTATACAGCAAGTTTCACTGGGAACTGTGGTAAAGTCCTTTTTCACTTAAAAAGTAAAAGGCAGTGTAATGACAAAGGCACTCAGAAAAATCTCAGAACACATCAGCAGCATGCATGTAGTTTTCTGAGACCTACCTCTCCCTTCCAATGCCAATATTAGTATGTTTTCAGACTGATACAGTTTAGCCTAAGACATTAAGTGCTTACTGTCTACGAGAGGGGTTTTCAAGTTTGAACACAAAGAGCTGTGAGGAATTTTTTTTATTATAACCAGGAGCTCACATTGCATAAAAGCAGCAAATATGTTAAATTGCACTATTAAAACCAGAACTGAAGTACCCAAAACAGCCTCACTAGAGCTTGAAGCATATTATAAAAGTTTCAAGAACTTTGCAAAACTGCAAAGTCAACTGTTTAATACTGTGATTTGGACAGGGCACAAGGAGGGGAATGCAGAGGACTGGAAACAAAACACCCTCCACACAACTCACCTACCTTGCACTTGAAGGAAAACAATTCCTCATGCAGCCTTCTTTAGGCTCTTTACTAAGCTCCACTGTATGTCACAAAAACCCCCTGACATCATCAAGGCTATTTTCAACTGCTTGGCTGGTATTCCACATGGCATTTCTAAGGATTATATTTAAAAACTACAGCTCCCATTTGGATACCTTACCTCTCATTGCCAGCATGTGAAGGATTTCCCCCCCTTTCTGTTCTTCAAATCACAGGGTACTGAAGAGTAAGCATCCAAAAGAACTATTTGCTATATAACAATGTAACACAACAAGTACTATAGAAACAGTATTTGCAGAAGAATTTTAATTTTGCAGTTATTCTAAAGTATAATACTTTTTACTTTATAAAAAGCCAGCAAGCTCCCTCCCCATCCCAATATTAGCACGGACTAACTTTATACTCAGCAACCCAAAGTCCCTATGCCCTGGTCAGCAATGTAGAAAGAATAATTTGTGCTGAGGAGATCCACAGTAGCTCCTGTCATTTGCACAGCCAGGGAAATTAGTAGTCAGGGCATCCAATTCTGCTTCCCAGAATTGGTAAAGCAAATTTCCATCCTCACTGGGGCACAGCAACCTTGCAAGGACTTTGCCTGCAATATCCAAACCTCAGTACTTTCTTCTTTGCACGTACTCAGTAGGCAATCCAGAGCAACTCAAAAGTGACTTGCTACCTCACAGTAATTTCACAAAAAAGGGGATATTTGGCTGATAAGCAGTACATATAATACATTCCAATGAACCAAGACTACATTAACTGGTGCATGCTACCCCTGTGGCCCTTCAGATTGAAGATACTGTTGGGAATTCTGTTCCCTGTTCACAGATGATTTAAACTCCTGAAAGCCTGTAAAATTGTTTAGCAGTAACTTATACTGAAGAAAAAGCCCATAAAATTAAGACAACATCTATCCCTGTTTGTTAACAATTAAGTGCATGTCACATACATGACATACATGTGTATTTGTGTAACCTGGCAGTTACACATGATGATAAATGTGCAAGTGCTAATTACCAGACTAAAAACATTCATCTACCAATAAAACAAGACAACACAGGCCACATTTTTTCAGCTGAAGATCATAAGGCATTCTGACTAATGGCCATCTAATTTTCTAGCCCCAGCATTCAGATTCCTTCCTGCCTTGGATAAACAGCACCACGTGCACACAACAAAGAAATATTAGAGATATACTGCATATACTGCATAGGTCCTACCTTTGAGACTGCCAGTACCTTACTATTCATTCCCAAGGGTTACTTTCTTCTTGCAGAGATGAATACTGTTACATTTCTTAGCTTGCCAAGTACTCTGAAGAGTTGATATTAAGTATTTATTAGAGTTCTCAGCTTTTGCTTTCTTACAGAGGACCAAATGGATGGTTTGGGAGTATTTTAAAAGGGACTCCATTCACGGAGACCCTCTTTGCCCTACAGAATTGTAAAAAAGAAAATGCTCTTGCCCATCAGCACATACATAAAGCCACTCTCTGGTCTTATGCTCATTAAGAATTACAAAAAAGAGTTCAGCAAGAATCAGTACTGCTGAGGTACAACCTGCAGATCACTTGCCTTTAACTTTGAACATTATTACCTGAGAATTAATTAAACAGTACACTTCCCTCCCCTGTAATAGTTGCAGTTTCCATGGCAGTCAGCCCTTACACAGCTTTCTTTTGAATTTTAACATTCATAATTCAACTTAAGCCATAGTTTTCAAAAAAAGAGCACTACACATTCAAACACTACTGCACTGCCAGTTCCAAGTGACTGTCATTTACCAGCATCCAGTGAAAACCCAAACACAGCAGCCAAAGCTTCTTGCTGCCTAATTCTAGCCCAGATTACCAGCTGACAGTGCAAACAGCACTCCAGCAGGTGATATAACAGGTATGTTGGTCTATATATAAACACAGCAGCTCCACACTGAGCCAGCTCTTCACTCCAAGCAGCTCTAGCTTATCAAGCCCACAAGCCATTCAACAGTCCCAAAAACTTTGGATGCCACAGGAGCTCCTCTTCCACTAGCTCCAGGTTACTGGTATGTGAGCAGAACAGCAGCAGGAGGGGATAAAGAGGAACTTGTATGGATGAACACTGCAGTTCTGGAAACAAGGCGCTGGAAATTTGAGTTGAGCTCAGATTCTGCATGAAAAATAATTATATACACTTCTGAAATGTGCCTACAAATGAGTATGTACTTCCAGCTAAACAGGCACCAAACAAGATGCCCGTTTGCTCAATCAATAATAAATTCATGACAGGAAGAAGAGTTGGCTCTCCTTGTACTCCACTGTGTACCTGCCCCAACTGCAGACAGTGCAAGGTTTGCAAGAGTCTACCCCTTGGTAGGTAAAAGTCTGCTCTGACCTAGACCTAACATCTGTCAGCCTCAATCTGTTTTGTCATTAAAAGATCTAAGAAAACTCATCCTTAACATTTAATGACAAACCACCATCACTCTTGACTGTTCTTCCTTAAACAAACCCCCCAAACACCTAGACTATTATACTATTATTATTTTTCCAGGTATTGCATCTAGTATTGGACATTCAGAAAAAAAGCCTGAAATTCCCAAGTTGTTATCTCCAGTTCCATACATGTTACAATATTCCTCAACGACAGCTAGCATTTCTGCTGAAAAATTCTGTTCTTAACAACACATTCTGTGTTCAGAGTCAACATGACCAGGTTATTAGGCAAAACAAGATTTACCTCAATACATGTAAAATTTTTGCTTATCTAATATGACTTACCACTCAAGATTAGACTAGCTAAAACAATTTACACTGCTTTAGGGACAGCTACATAATCCATATGGATACACACATAACCACATTATCATTGCCAGACACACCATGCCAAAACTTCCACTGACTTCACCAAGAAAAATGTGTGTTCCTACACATTAGCCTTTCAAACTTCAGCACATAAACACCAGCCACATTTGAAACATCTAAATGTATTCTTCACACATCTGAAATGTGCTTGCTGATGGTGCCTATTTATTTTTTTTTATTTTGATGGCAGAAGATAAAATCTAATTGCCACTAGTTAAAGTAATCCAAAGTTGGAAACAAGTATCACTATTGCTTCTAAACCATTGATAAGAAGCTAGAATTCTTAAAAACAAGTCACACTTCACACTCCTGCGTGTAACACTTCTCAGTCAGAACTGCCAAAATTATGGGCATGCTATAATTAAACATAAAATCATACTTACGTTTCGATTAAATTTTGTGAAGGAATGATGCATATAAAACCTGTGCATGTAAACAATTGCAGTATTTATGGTAAGCTGAGATCTGGAAGATTAAATGAAGGAAACACTACATATTAAGAAAACTGTCGACAAGAACTGAAAGCGATGTGCTTTCCATATCAATCACTGCTCTCAACATATTGTCTTCAGCTGAAAATGGATTAGGGACGTGACACTTCGGCACTTAACTGATAATAACACATCCTTAATGAAATCTACACGTATCGTTCCCATCTGTTCCGCAGACCATGTGGAGATTCCTACGCCAGGCTCCCCACAGTCACCCACGGAATGAGAACTCCTCAATGGGCGACACACACTGAAACACTCTCTCAAGTGCTTTTGTTTTGTTCCAGTTCAACTATTTCACTAAGGGATTTGAGGGTTTGGCCTTGCTCTGATAGATTTCTTTTTTCCCCTTTCAAAAATCACATTAAAGAATGGCTAAGGAGGAGCTGCTCGTTTCGGGTAAAACGGCAACTCGGGTTTACTTTAGAAAAGCCCCAACAAGCGGCTCCGGCCACAGCGCGGCTGGGAGGGCAGGTGGGAAGCCGCGTCCCTGAGCGCCGACAAAGAGCGCGGCGCGGGGGCTTCGCCAGGCTCCTCCTCCCATTCTGTGCCTCCAGGCCACGGCTCCATCCCGCGGGAGCGCCGGCCGGGGCTACGGAGCAGCGGTAAGGCTCCCGGGACAGCTCCCACACCAAGAAAAAGGTCTCCCGCCGCCCCTCCACGCGCGGCCCCCGCCGCCCCTCATGCCCGTGCCCGCTCGGATACACGTTGAGGCGCTGGCCCATGTCTTGGATGAGGTTGGCCGCCTGCTGCCGGTATGAGAGCTCCTTGTCGGCCTCCACGCCGCAGCGCCGCGAGGGCGTGTTCTCCAGCTGCTCGCGGCTGAAGAACCAGCGCGACGCGGCCGAGGAGCCGCCGCCGCCCCGCGCTGCGGACCCCGCGGAGCCCGCGCCCGCCGCCGCCATGACACCTCCTCCTCCGCCTCCTTCGGCGCCTCCTCCCGCCGCCTCCATCGCGGCTCTCGCGAGAGCTCCGGGGCCCGCGCGCGCCCTCCGCCATAGAGTCTCGCGGCGGGGTGGCCGCGGTCACGTGGGCTGCAGGGGGCTGAGGTAGCTGCCATGGCGGCCCCGGCGTGAGGGCCGTGAGGGGAGGGAGCCGTGGAGTCACGGAGCTGGGGAGTCTGGAAGGGACCTCTAAACACATGCAGTCCGCTCGTCAGCCCAGCACCGCCACTGTAACCCCGCAAACCAGTACACCCCATCGCCTCGTGTCCGCGTGTAACACCTTGAACACCGGGATGCTGACTCCACCACCCCCCTGTGATGCCTATCCCATTGCCTGACCACCCAATGACTGCGATCTATTTCATACGATAGCTCAAATATCTAATCTCGCTCCGGATACCTTTATGCTTAATAAAGTTAAAAACAGATAGAAAAATGTTTGAAGCAAGGATTCCTCTTTTAATGCCAGCTAATCACAGAACAGCCTATTTACAGGAGGACATGGAAAGGGAGGAAGGAAGCAAAGATTTGGAATGCACAACTAATTCCTAGAAAATTCCTGTCTGCTGGCAATATCAGCTTGTGGACACTAGAGAAATGCACAAGAAAATGATCAATTATTATTAGGAATTGTGTCATTGCAGGTGAGCAGCTCCAGCCTGTCAGTGAAGCCCCTGCAGCGTGCAGGTTTGTTCTCACTGGGCACTCCGTGTTCAGGGATGGAATTTCAGCCGTGGTTTGAGTTTATGGGTTCAAAGGGTGCAAAAAGCTATTTAAAGTTCTGATCACCATGCGTGAAAATGAGAGTTCAGCTCATGTTCAGTGCATGCCACTGCCAGTCTGCATGCCTTTGTTCACGTGAAGTTACATCACAATGAGTTCTTTTACAACTTCAGTGCCAGTTTTAAACAAGTAGTTGTAATCTTAGAACTAGACCCGACAGAATACTGATGAAATATACAGATGTATAGTGCAGCACACTTGCCTGATCTTCCCAAATGTATGTCTTCCTTAAGATCCTGCATGTCCAGAGGAAATTTAACCTCAAAGACTTCTCATGTAATTAGCTGATCTTGGACTTCATATTTGTGTGTCTGTAACAGTCAAGGTACAAAATTTTACCTCATTGTTTAAATCACTGTGTGGAGCTCATGAAATTTGGGTGATCAACTTAGATTCTTTATTCCTGCAGTAATTGGTAGAGGATTATAAGAATGTTCTCATCTGGCTGCAATTAGAATTTTACATCAGCTTCGTTAATGAAATGAAAAGATGAAGGGAAGATTATATATATATATATATATATATATCCCTGTGTTAAAAATCTTAACATATCAAGAATAGGTAGAATATCATTAAATAATGACAGTGGATAATGAATATGATTTATGCAAGGTATGCACATTAATTAACTCCCATGCAGGATACTGCAATCACCCATTTAGTCACAGGTTAAAGTAATTAAATACAGTTCTTGCTATTGGAGAGGTTCCAGACCTTGGTCCCCAAAGATGTGACATTGCATTTTCATTAACTTAACTGGTTTCATTCATAAAAAATTGAAGAATTAATCCAATTAAAATGTATTGGAGGAATCACAATGTATTTTCCTCTTAAATCCACTTAAACATCTGTGAGAGTCATGTGTACTGAAGGGAAATATGAGAATGAAATTGCCTTTTAACTTTGAAATTTAATTAAAACAATCTGGTTGAAAAATCATACATGCTGAAATGCCTGCATGTGGATATTTAAATAAAAAAGGTCAACAGAAGTCTTGCGAACTTGAGGACAGTAAATATTGTTAAGGCTATTTTCTGGCTCTTCTTTTCCTCTTACATAAAGAAATTGATGTGCTAAATCTCTGAGCTGCTGACTAATTAAGCTCCAAATACTTCACAAACCACTTTTTTTTTTTTTTGGTGGGGTGGGTTGGACACTGTAAAGAAGGACAGAGCTTTTTTCATTGTCCAATAGAGGCTGGGATCAGCAGGAACTGCTGATGTTCAGCATCCTTCAGGTTCAGCCTGTGACAGCTATGGCCAGAGCTAAAAACAACTTCTGTCTAATACTGATTTGCCTGGAATGTTCCAAGACTGAGCAGAGGAATGGTGACACCACACATAGCCACCAGTGTTCCCACAAGAACAGACTGTAAGTGCTAATCCACATTTTTCTGACTGGTACACAATTCTCCTGGGAGAAGGATGCCTGTGCACTCACGGGATAAAAATGAAAACCTGTTTCAGTCAATAAAGCAAACCACCTTTCCATTCCTGTAGCAGGACTCAAGCTAGGGAGAGCATTAGCACTTCAACATTTAAACTATTCAGCCTTACTTTTAGGAAGCATTTTGTAAGGAGCAGAACATTAATCCATACTGTTGCCAAACACTTGTATTTATTGTGACAGTGACAGTGACACACCAAGTAATACCCACACAAATACATTATTTCTGCACCTACAACTATATTGTTCAGATTGTTTCTGATGAATAAGTTCCCAGTGCTGTAGGTGGCAGCTAATATGTAAGTCCCCACACAGACCTTTTCCATCCTGTCACAACACTGACAAAGCACGAGTGCACCTGCAGTGCTGAGCTGAGTGTGGTGGGCTGAATTTTCCACCAGTGGATAAAAGCAAATGTTCGCCTTTTATTTGGCATCAACACTGGTTAAATTCTGTTTTAATATTCTTTCAAATTCTGTTTGGCTGCCATAACAAAGACAGAAATGTAGTGGGTACATAATTTCCTCAGCTCTTTCCTTCCTGGGAATCAAATCCCAAAAACATGGAATTGATTATAATTCAGAGATTCTTATAGCTGCAAAAGATGAAATCTCTCCTTTATTATGAAAGCAGGGATTTCAGAATTGTTTAAAAACAGCCTAATACCTGTTTATATATGCAATACCTGTGCATACTCATTTCCAGTACTCTTGCTTTGATTTGGAAATAACAGGAGACTGTCAGATCATTGTCAGTTTTATTTTTCATCTGCACAATTGCACATGCCAATAGAAATACAGGGATGTTATTTCCGAAGTTTAGCTGTTTTAGTACTTCATAATTATTCAAATTGTTTTCTGCTAAGACCCAAAAATTCCAGAGCATTTCCAGCCTTGAGTTTATCCTGTAAAAACAAAACACACACATATGTTTGTTCTTAGCTCAAATTTAATTCAAATGCTTTTACTTGTGTTTTAAAAGGAACTGCTGCAAAGAGACTGAAGGGTCTCTTCCAGTCTTTGCAGAAATCAGTGTACTACACTGATTTTTCAGTGTTTTATCTCATGTCTCAGACAGAGACTTAAAAAGGAAGGAAAACCCCTCAAATATAAAAATCATACCTTCACTTTATAGTCAAAATCATCCATTGAATCAATCAATTCTCCAGGTTCCAGTTCCCCAAGTGGAAAAGGATAATCTGTCCCCAAAATAACTTTGTCCTGGTAATAAAAAAAAGAATTGTACATTTTGTAGTAACAGTATACAATAGAGTTTAAATAATATGGCTATTAATATGTACAACAGTATAGTAATATTAATATTATATTTTAAAAACACATAAGCTTTAATTTTTTCAGATTTTTAATTTCTTTTTAATTAACATTAAACAATAGAGCACATGATTTCTGGAATGGATAATGAAGTACAAGAAATTAGATGTATATATTGGACAGATTACTTATGAAAGTGAATATGAAGATCATAACTTCCAATAGGAAAAGAACAAAGCTTGAAAACAATGACTCACAAGTTTTTTTGTATGAATTTTATTTGGAAAATAATGCAGGATATTTATTAATAATTTTTGTGGTATCTAACTGAAGTTATGGTATTTTAATAAGCAGAAAGTGGAAAATGCAAATCCCAGGCTTGAGGCATGTCTATTGCTTGGATGAATAACACAGTTAGAACTTGTTTGGCTCTGTTACCAGAGTTCTATATTGAAATAGGGTGAAGAAAACATCATTAAGTTATTTTCTGAAATGGTTTGTTTTTCTTTTTGTCAAATGCTTTTAAAAATTTTTTTAATCTCCACTAGATGTCACCCAAAAGTCTCTGATAGAGCCTACACAAACCTTGGCCCAAAATCTAAACAGAAGAGACACATTCTATTGTTCTCTCCTATGCTCTGTCCTGGGTTCTAATTTATTATAGAAGAATGAACATAAGATTAACAGAGGAAAATTTATACCCTCTATCTAATAAATCCAGTTCTGAGCATAGACTAAACAAAATAGATTTGGATGTGTGTGCTTTGAAGAACCTAACTATATTTTTTTATTTATAACATTAAATACCAAGATGCTTTATTCACAACAGAAAAATAAATGCCATGTATTTTATGATAAAAAACCAACTAAAAAACATACCAGTTTTATATGAGAAAGTGGGTTTTTAAGTAAAAGAGAAGGAAACATAGAATTGGTCCATCTGTTTACTAGGGAAGGTCATGTAAGACAGGAAGGTTTGAATATTCTTATTTACATCTCCTACATACTAAACCAGAAATAAATCCCACATCCTCACTGCAATAATATACATTTTTCTTTTCCTCTCTATTTTTTCCCTCTGTTTGAAAGTACTTTACAGCTAATAATGGGATCTATTAATTAGTAGTAAAATTAAGAGCTGTAAATGAGTAAGAAAATTTAGAAGCAGCATTCTTGCTGTGCTCCCAGTGATCTTGGGCTGTTCATTTGCACCCTTTGAGCTTCAGTTTTGTACCCATCTATAAAATGGGGGTTGCAATACCTGTCTTTAGCAACCAGCTTCAGAAGAGTGCTCTGAAGCCTCTGCAGATGAATAATGCTCCTAGCATAAGGGAAGTACTGTTATATTATCCCAAACCATATCAACAAAGTCAATTTTCCTAGAAGACTTGGAGGTTGTTTCCTTAATTAGCACATCTCTCCTATTAGAGAGGTGCATGGGGCTAATGATTAACCTCAGTGGGCCCTGCTCCTCAGCACAACTTTTCTCACAGTAATAAGGACCTAAATCTGAAAATGAATCTCAGAAAGCTTTAAGCATGACTTCATCCTCTTACATAAGGAAAAATTTTATTTGCCTTCTTTCCTACTGCCATGATGCACCTGAAAAAAAATCCAGAATGCTGTAGTCAGTTCAGCTCCAGCTTCTGGCCAGAGAATGCTTTGCCTTTGGATGATGACTCTGGAGGAATCACCATGGGCAGGTTTTTGCAGAGATGCACTGAATCGTTTAATCCCATGTCAACGAAGTTCTTCACTTTTTATAGCCAGCAACATTGGGGGTATTGTGTTTATTGTATTCACCTCATGCTACCTCGTCATGGGGGGAGCAAAGGACTGCAGTGATTCTGCACTCTTACAAAATTCTTTCTCAGGAGTGTGTATTTCTGCTTCCATCCCCAGTTAACCTGCACCCCAAACTAAGAAGGGATGACATTAAATGGACATGACTCATCACAGCTGTCAGTGGATTTTAACTCTGATCAGCTCAAGGCTAGCACACCACACACTGGTGCCAGGCAGTGGCTGCTCCCCAGCGACCCAAAGCCATGTCCAAGCACATCTTCCTGCACAGCTCTGAGCTGTTCTCTGAAGACCTGGCCTATTTCAAACCTGCAGCTCACAAAGTTACAGTGTCAGCCTCAAGACTCCATCACATTGTTTTTAGCCCAGCATTTATTAATCTTATATGTGTTACTCTGCCAACACATGTCTGCACTGAAAGCACTGAGATACTTGGTGTTTCTTTAAGCATTTGACTCATGGAAGGGTGTTATGTGAGAATGCCAACTTTCCTTAGAAAAAGAGGGAACTTTTTAATCTTCATGGTTATGAAGTAAAGTTTGAAATCGTGATGTGAAGGTTTTTGTTTTCAAGGACAAGATGCCTTAGGCTATTGAAAAGAGAAAGAAAATTCTCCTGAGCGTAAAAAACATGGTTTTGGTATCTGACTCATGACTTTTCAGCACTGGGATTGCACCTAATGTCACATTGTTTGAGCTCAAAATACTCAGAGTAGAATTAAAAAAGACACCAGCATCCTGGGTACTATGCTGGCCAAATTTATTGTGTTAAGACTCTTAATTTTAATAGTCTGTTGACAAAATAAATAAGACACTAGAGAGGCTAATGCTGAGTGAATTTTAGATTATCAAATTACAGTCCATAATCTCTCTCCTCAAAATTCCAGTTGCAATCACAACCAGAATTACAATTAAGGACTCTTAATCACAATTAAGGACCAGAGTCCATGTCTAGCTTCTTAGGATGAAAAGTAGAGAAATTAAAGTGTGGTACAAAGACAGCAGCTTTCCCACAGCAGCAATAGTTTAGAGCAGCTTTGAGATACAAAACTTCTGACTTTGAAGCAGAAGTGCCCTGAGACTTGTGTGCTACATAAGCTCAGACAGAAAAATCTTCAGTTCTTCAGCAATGGATTCAGCATCTTGTTGTACTTTCCCTCCTGCTTTGCTCTTGACGTCTACAGTTCAGCTTAACAGATTCAGATCACAAAAAGAATCTGTGGTCTCAGCCAGCCTGAGTCACACAGCTCTAATTTACCAAGGTCTTTCTGACAATGGCAAAACAAGTCTCCCAACATTTTAAAATGGGTAAAAGGAAACAAGCAAATGATCTTTTCTCCTTGCAGTGGCAATTTAAAATTCAAGAGCTAGACTCATCCTTGGGTACTAGAACTGCATGTACAAAGAAAATATACTTAGAATGAACATGGTCTGGATTTGGGGAGATTTCTCAGAAAAGGAGGTAACAGAGGAAAGTGTTGAGCTGTTACTTCATAAGCCTTTGGGTGTCTTGTGGAATGGATGTGCACATCACATACAGTAAAATTTTAAAATCTATTGTAAATAACACCTTAAAACCACTCGCTTTAAGATAGAATTAGATTCAAAAGATAATGCATATCAAAAACTGGGCTGTGGACCATGATTTGTTTGCTATTTAGCGGTTGGCAACAGAAATTAAAAGAAATCAGTATTGGGTGGGAGCGCTAGTATTTTTTTAGTAACCCATCTGGTGCCTAAAATTAATCCCTGGCACAGAGATGGCAAATGCCACCTGATAACCCACTGATGTTATCAGAACTTGACAGTACTAACAGCTTATTCCAGATCTTTCTTGAGTAAATTGACCTGGGTTTTATTTTGCTTGTTTCTAATGGCAATAGGCTCCATGGCAGGATTTTTGCACATTTTACGGGGCTCCTTCCATAAATCTATTTTTGGTTCAGTGTGGTTTAACCAAAGAGATGTTGTCTCCACTCCTTAGAGCTGCAGTGTTACTGTATTGTACAAACATATACATATCACGAAAGTTTCCATACTATTGTTTCAAGCTGTAGTTGTGCTGTCACATGGTTGATTTTCCATGAATCTTCAAATGCAAAGTTTTCCTAAAAGGAACAAGTCCTGCAGGGGAGCTGGAGGACTTGTGCCTTTTAGGAAAACTTTTCTGCAGGCAGAACTCCAGTCCCAAAGCTACAGCTTCAGGTGCAGCATGAACTGAAATCCTACAGATTTTAAAGTGTGATACCTGAGCTCAGAGTACCACAATAAAGAAAGCAATAGTGCTGCATTGCTATTTCTGTCTGGCCTGGGCAAGTCACTTCTGTACCAGTTCTAGAGCATATTTATTGCAGTAACCTGTTCAGACTATTAGAAATGGGAAATCAACAGATTCTCTTTTGTAGGAAAAAACCCCAGTCAGCTGAGTGGTGTTTGTGAACTTTGGTCATACAGGAGGCCCTGCTGACAGCAACAGCCCCATACCATGTGAGTCTAGACACTGAGGTACAGGAAACAGGACTTGTTGAGACAAGAAAATCCCTGTCAGAGGCTGCATTTCTGATTTGACATCTGGGAGGTATCTGCCTTTGGCTGCAGACACCATGAGATGCAGAGATCAAGGCACAAAGACAGGTATCTTGTTGATTTGCAGTGGTCCATTGGAACCTGGCATGAGGGATGCCATCTTCACTTCCTTCCTTTACTAAATGAGAAGGGATTATTTGAATGTTTTAGGATTTTTCTGCCCCATGCTGTACCTCATTTAAATGGTTTGCTGAACTATAAATATTTCTTTATAAACAACTAAAATACTTCTGCAAACCCATAATGTTTAATTGTCTCTCTGAGATACTCACAAAAGCTTTCCTTTTTACTATTTTTTTTTCTGTCTATAACTTCCCAAGTGGAAATACAATTTGATTTCTTCAAGCATGCACTTGAATTTGAAAATTAAGTCATTTGAAAACCAGGCTCCAAATAGAAGCAGTCTTTGCTTGAAGTACCATCCTGAACAAGCTCAGAGAAGGATGGAACTAAGATTAACAGTGCATGATTTTGTGGATTAAACCCACCATTTCAATAAATCCATATGGTAAAAGCATTACCAACATGGCAGAAGCCCATCAATTTATTTCACTGGCTGACATTGTCTTCTTCCTTCTTTCTTTTTCTCTTCTCCTTTTGCTGTTTCCTGGAAAATTAACTGAAGAGAGACTCACACACTTCTGGAAGCACTAAAACTCACCTCTCCTACTACACTTGTTAGCAGCCTTAGTGCCCCAGGGTCGTGGACAAGAGAGTCTGTGTAAAATGAGCCAAGGTATTTTCTTGGATCCACCTTATTATCCATGGCACACAAATCAGGGCGCACCTTGAAGCCATGGGAGACTCGACCTACCGTGTATGGAAAAGCTCCACCTGCAAGAAGGAATAATTGTTAATAAATTTTAATAAGCTAAAATTATGTAAGAGGGAAAAAGCCACATTATCACCAAAGATCTATACGTTTTTCTGTCAGCTCCTTAGAAAGAAAGTGCTTTGCACCAGTGGTTTTTTATTCCTTTACCTTCATTAGCTTCTGTCTCTATTTTTCTCACTTCTTCACTACTGTGATGCCCAAATTCCTCCTGCTGCTTCCTCATCCCATTCCTTAAACCACCTGCTGCCTCCCCTTCCTTTTTGTTTTCCCTTAACTGTTGTACCAGTTCAAGGCCTGCAGGCTAGAGAGTTTTCATAAAAGCAGCTGATCTGTCAGGCTGTCTTCTTTGGGGTGACAGTGCTCAGCTGGTGGCAGGCTTCACGTGGTGAACCCATTAGCTGAGATACCAGAAAATACAACTGTACCATGCTCAGCCAAGGAACAGGAGTTTCACATGGTACAATACTCACCTCCGTGTGCAAAGCAAACTTTCAGCTTAGGGAATTTTTCAAAAATTCCTCCCATAATCATGGAGCAAATGGCCATGGTTGTTTCTGTTGGCATGCCTAAGAAGAAAAATATTTTAATTATACAAGAGCTTTACTTTTTAACCTTCCTATTTGATTTTTAAATGTTTTTGTTTTATTTCTCTTTCTTGAGCCAACTGAAAAAGTAATAGTTGCAGGACAGCTACCAAAGGTCATGCATTATTTCCACTGGAGGGACACAGAGTTGAACTCTCATTAACTGAAAGGAAGACACAGGCTTGGAAGTGAAGGTGTTCTGAATTCTAAGTCCAGTTTTTACCCCATACCACTAGGACAGATGGATATATAGACAGGTTGGGTATGTCCTGAGATACCCTGTACAGGCCTGATTCCCAACATCTTTGCTCAGAGACAAGTCTGGAACATGCCAGGGTGTCTTCTCCCCTCTGCTTGTGGGTTTCTTTTGTGTGGGAAGTGGAGCAGATATGTTAATGGATATTCCAACATAGATTTGGGGTTTGGATACCATGTGATGCCAGATCCTACAGTTTAGAACTAACCTGTCTCTCTCTCTTTGCTCCTGGCTGAGTTGGATGCCTAGTTAGGAAGAGAACAGGAATTTAGGTTCCTACAGCCATTTTAAACACCCAGCTTCAGACAGCAGCTTGAAATCAGGAACTGAGTTCCCCATATTTATGGGGGAAACAACACCAATGCATCTGGAAAGGTTATTTTTATTAATGTTTTACCATACGCTCAGATGGAAAGCATTATTAGGCTTAGTAAGAAAATATTCTATTTTCACTTTGTTAAGTAAATGCAATCATTTTATTCTCTTCATAAATCTTGAGCCTGATCTGATTAAGACTAACTGATATTTTTTCAAGATAATGCATTGGTGATTGGGACAGCAAGATTTTCCAAGCAGAATGTGTATTATATATATGTTGTGTATGTTTTTCAGAACTGATGGCAGTGCAAAACCATGCAAAAAAAAAAAACCCAACAGAAAACAAAAAGCATGAGGGTAGAATCAGGTCTAAACATTTCTGGGTAGCAGAATAACCCTGCTTCTGTTATTCAATGTTATGATTTACCTCTCAAATGGGGAAAAAAAGAAACTAGATAATATCCCACATCTACTGAGAGCTTTCAAAGTACATATTGTTTCAGCTACAGCTGATGTAAAGTTAGATTTATTTCTTCTCTGATCAACTTTTTCTAAGAAATAACCCACGAAATCATAGAAAAAAAATGTTTGGTTTTCCTTACTCCTTCATTTACTCCTGTTATTTTTGAGGAACTAATTTCTGAGATGATTCACTTCTTCCTTGTTATCTGCTCTTTGTATTTAGGGCAAAAGAGAATACTATATTCTGTTGCTAGTCTGAATAATTTCAATTCTAAGTATTTAAAATAAAAGCTAAACAAGCTAGGAAACAAATGACTGCTGAGTTTACACAACAGACTTAATCATAATACTAGATTGAAAAAAAAAAAGAAAGTTTGACAGAAAAATGATGTAATTTTCTCTGTACTTGTACTTTATTTGGCAGCAATCTCCTGGGCATAATCCAGTTCATAAATGTAGGTTAAGTGAAGTAATATACACTTACCTATTAGCCAGGGAAACCAATATTTGGACATCCTCCCATCTGTCTGCATGTCCCAGGGATGCACAAAGAGACAGCAATTTAATTTCTCAGCAGCCTGCAGCAAAAAGAAAAAGTGTGAATCATGATTAATCATAGCAAAATGCATCTTAGATCTTAGTCATGCTTTTCAATGACCTGCAGTAGTACTGAGCAGTAGTACTAGTAATGAAAATAGGCCCACAAGTAAGAACTAGAAGCAATAGTTGGCTCTATTTACTCCTCTGGGCCATATTCTGAAGTCCTCACTCAGTTTCAGAGCTGTGACTACAGGACTGGAAGCCTAGATGATAACATCTCTGTAGTGAACCAAGTGTTTCTCAGAATAATGCAGTACAAAAATGCTTTTCCAGCTCTGTTTTTCAGCCATCCTGTAGTATAAAATCAGTTCAAGCAAACATTCTTTTGGTTTCATTACACATATGAGAATGAACTCCCATATTGTCTTACAGAATCATTTGAGAATGGTTTTGCAGAATTGTTCCAGCTGCATTCAGAAATTTTCATTGAGTTCCACTACATTTGTCCCCTTTGGCCCTCTACATAGCTTAAAAAAATGTTAAATTATTCCTAATTCTTCCTAAGAGTTCAAAATCTGGCTGTATCCTGCTCAATAATCCATCTCTACCCAAGTACAGTAATTCTTCCAAAACTACTGACATCTTTGGAAAGGCAAACAGAAGACTAGTGTTGGATGCTGACTCTGACTGTAATTTAACTGTGTGCTTAAATTTAAATACACAGTCATCAGAGTCATTCATATGCTTAACCAGGATTTAACAGCTTCGTTTTGTCAGATGTATTTCTGGACATGCTCTTGTTGCTAAGGAGATTATCACACATTTGAAAAATTTGGGTTTATTTACCCACAAATGTATAAATAAAAGCTGCAACTTTTGGATTGTGGAGAATAATTGCCATCTACATTTGTAAACTAAAAATAGCAATTTAATAATTGGCCTGGTAGTTTGGCAAAGTTCATTATCCAATATGGCTTAATTTCATAATCTGTATTATCTAAAGATGTTTCTAAAAAGGAAAGGGGTTCCTTCCTACATGTGTGAAACAAGCTGAAGGATGTACAATATAAGAGAGAGATCCCAGAAGAAGAGAGGGATCTCAGTAGCAGAGACATGGAGTTACTGGAGAGAGCTCCAAGATGATGGAGGGACTGAGCATCTCTCCTGTGAAGAAATGCTGAGAGAACTGGGACTGTTTGTCCGCTAGAAGAAAAGCTTCAGTGGAGATCAGGAAATTTCAGGTTGTCCAGAGGGACTGTGGACAACAGTCTTCTATCCTGGGAGATTTTTTAAAGCCACCTGGGCATGGTCCTGGGATCTGGCTGTAGGTGGCCCTGCTTGAACAGGGGTTTGGTCCAGGTGGCCCCCAGAGGCCTCTCCCAACCTCAGCCATGCTGTGATTCCATAAATGTGGGCATCTCCAAGAGCAGATGTTGGTATCTGACTGTATAAGGCCATAAAAACAAGCAGTCAAGGTGCTGCACTAACAGAGTTTCTGAATGAACTGAGCATCCTGCAAAATAACCTCTGTGAATCAATTCCAGGCTGACAGCTCTAATAACTTGAGAAACAGATTCAGAATGGACATTGATTAAACCCCTAATTTAGACAAATGACCACCCTCATCTGGATCTCAGGCTATAAAAGAAATGCTATCTATTCATTCATTTGGTAATCAATACATTCAGTTTGGGAATTTTGGTCCTGTTTACATAGTTCTGTGTGGTGCTTTGGTGCTACAGGTATCACTGATAATCTCAGGGGGGTTTATCACTTATTTCAATAGTACTGGATACAGTAACTTGAACTCAAATGCAAACAGGGCTTTATTTGATATTGCACTTATCCTCACAAATCAAGAAGGGAGATCTACAGTGAGAACTCGTATAATAAAACAAAATTTGTTCTTCATTGTTATAAATTATGTTTCAGAGTATGTTGTATCACTGCCAATATATTCTATAAAGAATTATCATTTACACCTAAAGCTGAGTCTCTCTGATTACTAAGCAGATTAGAAGGCTCAAATGATGACTCAATGTGCTCCAAGATATTTTTAGACAGATTTCCATATCACAGAATTCCCCCAAAGAAGGAAAGCAAAAGCTACTCACAGCATAAACATCGTAGAGCTCTGGGGCATTCAGGTCCCACTCATTGACATGAGATCCAATCTGCACTCCAGGAAACCCAAGTTCATTCACACAGCGGTGCATTTCCCTCACAGCCAGCTCTGGAGCTTGCAGAGGTAACGTGCCCAGCCCAATAAACCTCTTGGGGTACTTCTTTATTGTAGCAGCTAAGTCATTATTTAACATCTGGGCAAGATCTAAAGTATCCTGAGGTTTGGCCTGGTAAGATATGAAGCAGAACAGTACATTCAAACATAGCTCTCAAATGTTATCACCTTTGGAAGTTATTGGATAAATGTCATTGCAAACAACTGGTAGGGTTTGAACCCAAATTTGCTTTACAGTTCTGAATAGCTGGGAACCAGCAGGGCTAAATTCTGCCTTGCTTTAAAACCTCTGGGTATGGTTCTGCTTTTTCTCTTGAATATTTTATCAACTGCTGTTGCCTTTACTGCTCAGGATGGGTGTAATAAAGCCCAGGTTGCTGATGCACATCAGTACCTGGTCTTTTGTGTAAAGCAGTCCCCTGGTTTTGTTTATCCCCATGCAAAAACCTCAGTATATAATTTTTATACATAGCAATGAATATTTACTCTCCTATTACTGAAGCTGAAGAAGTAAAAATAAGAAATGGGAGATGCTGGAACATGTGAATTTTACAGAGAAAGCTTGAGCAAACTTCTCTAACATTTAGAAGGAGATAACATCCATAATTCTAACAAAGAAGTGCAATATGCATGCAATCAATCTCTAGGTTTTTTTCCCCCAATGCATATCTAATGGAAAATATTCCCTTAGATACCAGAATAAAATTTTGAAGAGATGTTACTAACTAGAAATGATGAAAATCAGTGCTATTTCTTATATGTGGGCTTAGCACAATAGTTCTAAATGCACAAATCCATTTACATATAAGCATCTTGTAAAACATTGCTAAAGTCACATTCAGAATGTATTTAGAACAGCATTTTCCTGTGATTTATCTCCTCAGCCTGTCTTTATTTCTTTGAAGCATTCAAGATTACCACGTGGGGAACACAGGAACTTAAATTTGCTCCTGATTTTTAAGATTCAAAGCATTCTAGGTTAATGAGTCCCATGCCACATTTAAAAGAAAGTGGGACAAGGCCACAAATACATCCTTTATGTATTTTTTTTTTCTCCTTGAGAAAGTACTGATTGATGTCTAGCTTTCATGGAATGTGTACATATATGTCTGTCTGCTAACCATGGATTCATGTTGGATATATTTTTCTCCCCATTTCCAGCTGCCCCCATAAGCCCCCAGAAGAAATTCAGTTGTTTTATCTTTTCTCCCTGGGTGTGCTCAGGTGTGGAGTCTTGCTAGGACATCCTGCAGACTTCTTCTCATACCTTTACTCTTTTTTTGCCCTTTCTTTTTCACACCAGAACAATTCTAGTGACTGTTTCAATTTGCAGGAAGATGCTTTTGTATTTTAAAAATGTTGCTACATATGAATTATGAAATATCTTAGTTGGAACCTACCCAGTAGCTGAACATTACAGGGACTGTGGACAGGACTTGGACGGTGACTCCTGAGTAAGAAAAAGCAAATATTAATGCTTCCTTTTTTGTGGTCTGGTTTTGATAAAATGTTATAAATAAGAAAGTACTTTGGTTTGAGAGGCAGAATGTAAAAGCTTTAATGATAAGAAAGATTGATTTAATAGTGACAGAGAAAGTTATTATTTTTTTAATTAAGGATCATGGCAATAAAAATCATAGTGTATCAGTTTATTAGGATTTGGATATTTTTGCTAAGTAGAAAGAACAAACACTACCATATTCATGCTTGCTAATTTGTGAAATTAGGGCTTTTGATTTTAGAAGGATTTAGTATGCACATGTACAAACAATTAAAATAGCAATTTAGTATAACTCTCACGTGAATGAAACTGACATTAAACCAACAGGATACAGTAACTGAAGTTTACTTTGGGGTGAATTTGTCATATATATTAAATAAATAAATGAATTAGTCCAAAGATAAATAACATTATGGTACCAATGGTTGTTAAACAATGTTTTCCTAAGTGTTCCCAAAGCTATATTGTGTTAGGTTTCATTCATCTTGTGTCTGGACTATTGAGCTTGTAAATATTAAAAAATCTGCCTGTTTTCAGAAATAATTTTGGTGTTAAAAATAAAAAGAATTAAGTCCATATTGTTTTGTTTCTGCTCAAACACAAATCTCGATTATAATATTTTGTGTGACAGGTTACAGGAGTGACAACAACAAACCTGGCAGACAAACAAAGCAAACAATAAAGAGTTATTAGGAATTCACAAAATAGTTACATGCAAAATGGTTTTGTTTTGGTGGTTTTTTAGGTTTGTTTGTAATATTTCTGCACATATCTTGTAATGCTTTAAAAATTTAACTTGGTTATTAGTAGTAAAACTGCTAGAACAAAAGACGGCAGAAAAAAATTCCAGGAGAATGAACTCGAGGAGAACTCTAAATGACTTGCCAAAATATTTGAATGATTAAAGTGATTTATCCTCCTCCTCAGAAGTTTGAGTAGGAAACCAGAGAAGAAGCTGACTCAGATTGCTACAAGATCTGATTACGTACAACAGCAATGGTTTAGGGGTAAGGATTAGGTCTGCAAAATTACAGAAATACTGAAGTATCCAAGTTAGATCATCCACCAATACAAACACTTGATTGGTCTGTTGAGAACATTATCCATGTTTTCCACAAAAACCATTGTATCTCCTTCCAATCCATTTTTACATTTCTGAGCAAATTTAACATAAACCTCAAAGGTACATTTCCAAGCTGACTGTTCCTAGACATTAGCTTTAGGAAGAAGAATCAGCACAGAAAAGCCTCTACTTTTTTACCCTCCTCAGAGGGTTTTACAAAGGAGAAAATAACAAGGAAAGGCAGTTAGGATGAACTGATGTATTTTCTCAGACAAAATCGTGATGATTTGTGTCACAGAACTGTGATGTTAATTACTTTTACAGCTTGTTTTATTGAATTACATGGATAGCTTGCTTTATTGAGTGGATCAAGACAAAAGTATGTTCATCAATTAGATCTAGGACATATAACTGGGAGAAGTGATTGAGTCTCTTTGGTCCACTAGAGATCATTTCTTATTACTGGAAAGATTTCTTGGGCCTTGCACAAACAAAGCCTTTTAGCAACCAAGCTCTAAGTTATCTCTCTGGGTTCAAAATAACTTTCAGTGACTGATTCTAGTTTTGTTCAGCTGGGAGACTTTTTGCATCTTTCTCCCAAAATTATGTCACGTTTGGAGGTTAAATTTTGGGTATAATCTATCTCAGCCTGTGTAAGAGAGAGCAGTCTGAACTAAGTAGCTGCAGCTTTCTAAACCAAAAAGGAATAACTGTGGTCCATAGTCTTTATCATTAGCTGAGCAGTAAGGATGAAAGAATGAAAAACACCAAGGCCTTTTTTTCCCCCCATGTATTTAATTGGCTGATGCCTGTATGTCTGGAGTGCTCTAATAAAAGGGACATTTTTAGGGCACAAGTCACCAGATGGTGCTGTAACATACAGGTTTAGATGTCTTTTAACCAATAGAGCACTGTTTCGTTCATGAAGAAATATTGTGATGCTGCTTTCATGATACATTTTCTTTTCTGGAGAGCTGCTGCAAAAACCTGAAAAAAAAATCCTCCTGTGTTTTCCCTTTGTCTACAACAAATATATGGGGCAGAACTGGTTTGTAGAAACTTGCCATTAGTGCTGAGGGAGATATCTGAAAGAGAAAGATGCCCAAAGGCTATTTATGATCCACTGTGTAGTTGAGTGATTTGGTAATCTCCAAAATCCCTGAGCTAACTCAGAGAAACATTACAGCCTAGTGAAGGCATGATTCTATGATCCTGTGACAAGGCAGCATATTTCAGAGTCTGCAAAGGCTTTCTGGCATTCCCATTAAATGTCTAATGGCTGCAGTTTCAAAAACTGCTTTTCCAGGGTGAAAATGAAATAGATGAAAATTGTCTAAATTGTGTTTAAAATTGCCCACTACGTGGTGGGTTCCCAAGCTAGCCTATGTTATGTGTTGCACTAAAGCTCCCTAAGAAGAATAACCCAGACTATCTCCTAACACAGACTCACAGAATAATTTAGGTTGGAAAAGACCTCTGAGATCATTGATTCCAACCATGAATCCAGTTCTGCCAAGCCCACCACTGAACTGTGTCCCAGGCACCACATCTACACATCCTTTAAATCCTTCCAAGGATGGGGACTCCACAAGGGCTCTTCTAGAGCTTGACAACATTTCTAGTGAAGAAATTTTTGCTAATATCCAATCTAAACCTCCCCGATGCAAATTCAGGCAGTTTCTTCTTGTTTATTATTTGTCATCTTGGAGAAGAGACCAATTCCCCACTGGCTACAACCTCTTTAATGTGCTTGTCGAGGGTGATAAGGCCTGAGAGGAGGAAACAATAATCATAAAGATCCTACTTGTACAATATCCACTCTTTTAAGCAATTCAGGTCTTAGTTCCTTATGAAAAGTTGAAGATATTCAAGTTGTGTCTACTGGGAAACTGATGTAGGAACTATTGAGGCCTCAATCTAAGGAAAAAATAATCTTTAGTAACATAATATTTCTCTAAGAAGAGTAATTTGGAATTACAGTGTTAATAAGAACTAGCAAAAATAATTGATCAGCCTAGAAATTCCTTCCCTCATCCTCAGTCTCCCATCTTACCAACCTTATTTAGTGGCTTGCATGGAACATGATGGAAAATAAATTTGCAAATTTGGCATCTGGTTAAATTTCTAAATGAGGAAAACCCTTTTCTGACAAAGCAATTGTACCAGTCCTCTAGGCTCAGAGTTCTACAGCAAAAACACAGAATGAGGCTGAAACATGGATAAACAGAAAAAGGTATTTGAAAAGGAAACAGACATAAAAGAAATCCTATGTGTAAAAAGAATATTTTTAATATTTGGAACAAAAATGAAAGGGCTTCCTCCTCCTTTGAGAATCACGTTTTAACTGGAATGTATGGTTCCATTTCAAGTCCAGGGTCAGTCATCCTTACTTTTGTCAATAAGTTCCTTAAAATTAATAAATTTTAGTGGGGAATAAATTGCTAGTGAGAATGAGGAAAGTGTGAGGCACATACAAAGCATATATACCTCTGAGTGTAAAGCATATCAGTTTCCAATTACTTTCAGCAGATTTAAACCAAGGAATTAGCATGCTAAACCTTTTTTTGCTATTGTTGTTGAGCACTTTCAGATGGACTGACAGAGAAGTTGTTATTCTAAGTGAAGCACAATGATTTGAGTTCCTTTGTGGAGGTACCTGACTGGTCCATCTCTTTAATCCGTACTTCTGGATCCCAGCAGTTCTCTTGAATGACTCTAAAAACCTTCCCATCCTTCATCATCTTTGCCTGTCCCTGTGAAATGACATTTCCACATATTATAAATGTGACAAAGTAGTACCTGCTAATTTATAGTCTCTTGATATATTGTGCTCCTTACAGAAATTCAGTGGCAAAAGTTTGATCTTTTATTTCTATTCACTAGGTATTTTTAAACAAAAACTATTTTAAAAATAGATATGAATAAAACAGTCATTTGTAGTTCTGGTTTACTTCTTCAGAATTATTTAAAAAAAAAAAATCCTCTTCCTTTTGCAATGTACATCACTCCAAATTTATTTGGAAGAGATACCAGGTACCTTAATCCAAGTTTATCCTCAAACCAAATTTTGACCTCAAAACAATGCTCTAATTAAATCTGTGCTAATTTTTCCCTTTGGGTATGTGTGTGTTGTTTTAAAGTCAATAGCATCACAATGATTCCAGTAACTACAGAAATAATTGTGTAACACAGTTAATTTCAGTCCAGTGATTTCTTATCACCAGTGATACTGAGACAAAAGAAGACCTATTGTGTTGTCTTCAGATAATGTTACATTGATAATTTTCAGCACAGCATTTTAGACCTCTAACAAAATCACCAGAAATGTGTCCAATCCCTGTCTCCTTCCTGCAGCTGCCATGTGTCCCAAAATCTGTGCCATCCATGCTTAGGTTTCACAGGTGGCTTGTTCTTTATTAAAATATCAGTTCCTTTTGGGTTTGCTTGTCATACAGATGACTGCATCTAACTCACCCCAAATCTGTATGTAATCTGCTTTAGCCTGACCTATCTTGTTGGAAAGACTTTCTCAGAGCTACCCTTTCCAAGTGTTAAAGTGAGATGATAAAGAAGAATGGATACAAGAGAATCTGAGTTTCATCTTTCAGGCAAAAGGTTCTGCTAAGGTATATGAAGACTTGGCCAGATATTACTTAATAGGAACTAGACCTCTAGAGAAATCTGTATCAAAGACAGAGCCAATCTTATTGCCATTTTGCTTCTCTAATATATCTCCTGTGAGTTTCTATTCCTGCTGATGACACAAGATCAGCTCTGAGCACCAAAGAGCCCAAACCTTGCAGTGATGATCCAGCTGTACCCATCCACCGTATCCATATCTCTGTGGAGGAAGGAAGAGAAAGACAGGGTTAGCTCTCTGCAGTAGTAATAATAGTAATAATAATTCTTACAAAAATACCTCATTCAGGAGAAACTCTTGCACGGGCTGAGCTTTGAGCCAGAGTAGCCTCACTGACATCAGCAGAAGTGCTGAAGTGTAGCTGGACTGGACTAATGGTGGTTGTACAGCTGGAATTTTAGTTTCCAGTTCATTTTAGTTTCCAGTTCAACAACATTTTTAAACAGCTGCTTTAGAAATGCTTAAAGTTGCTTACTACATTGAGGTTCTAGCTGAAATAATTTTGACACTGAAAATATTAAGTTAAGCATCTGTCAGTGTGAAAATTGAGCCGACAGCTTTCCAATCTGTGATCAGTTAATCATTAGCACAAAGATGCATTGATTCCACTTTTCAGCTTCCATGACTCAGCAGCAGGAGTGAAGGTCAGCCTCTTGTCTATTAATATTTAAACAGGGAAGAGAAGCTAAAAGGGAGAAGCTTAGATGCTCATTGATTCTTTCAGAGAGATTCAGAATTGTTCATGCAAAAAACTCAAAACCTACATAAGATGCTGATTTCCTTTTACTTTCATAAATTATCAACTAGAAAGGAATGAACTCTTGAAATCTTTGAGTGAAAACAATGCTCATAATTCCCATTTCTCCAAAAAAGAAACATTTAAAATGAAACCAAGTAAGAGCAGGCATTTGTTTTGCTGAAGTGTAAACGATTTGGACACAGTCCTGAATTTCCTGTGATACCAAATCATCACTTAGTGCCACTGTGAGCTCTCCTAATGTGGGTGTGAAGAGCCAAACCTCCTGACCTCAGCCAGAGATGCAGTCACTGAGGCTGTGTGCTCTGTTTAACTATGCAACTATGTAAATTTTATTTAAATTTATACATCTATGGGTTTATACACGTGTAAAAATACTGAAATTTTGGGAAAGTTTAATGAGCGACAACTAATGAGAACTTTAAACTAGATCCATGCTAATTGCTGAGCAGAAAACAAGTACCTGAAATGGGTACTGGAGGAGCTCATAGGCAATAGAGAAATTCACTGCTTTTGAACTTATTTTATTATTTCTTCCCTCAGGTATTAGTTACAGTTATTGACAGCCCATATCTGCTTTTTCTGTGATTTTCTATACTTGTGATATTTTCCTAGGCTGTTAAGTCAGTACCTTTACAATAGAATTTTTTAGTTTGAAGGTCCAGTATTTACAAAGCTGGAAACAAGAAACAGAAGTTCAGCACTAAATAAATGTGTGCATGTTAAGATGCCTCATTGGTTTTCCTTGCATGATCTGTGTTAATGGCTTGAATTTCCAGAGGACTCCAGGGAATTCTGAGAGTTGTTTTCTACTCTGAGCCCATTAATAAACCATTGAATCGCTCAGAACAGAGGGAAAAAACCTAGCAGGTGGAAATTAAAATTTAAAAATTTGGTATTTGCCTCTTTATCTCTGTTTAAAGAAATGCAGTGCTGGCCCACAGTGTCTAACATTAGTGAATTTAGTCTTGATGTACATCTGTGAGCATCAAGGAATTCTTGGGGTCATTTTATCTCAGCGAACTTATTGCCCTTTTAAAGTACTTACAGACAAAAATATTTATTTTTTAAATAAAACCCCATATAACATCAGAATGAATTATATAGGTGTTTTTATGAAGTTAGTGCACAATGACAATAAAATCTGAAATGTGCAAAAGCAACCTGTCTTTCTATGATGGATATTTAAACTCCTATCCATTTAAAAAAGACATAATTACTCTAAAAGTATCTGTATCCTCACCTACATTATCCAGTGTATGTGTTTTTCATCAGGAGCTGTTATTATTACAAATAGGGTGTTCAAATAGATATTTATAAAAAACCTTCCTAGCCAAACAAGGAAACAAACATTCCTTTCCAGGAGGTTTTGTGCATAATGATGTTATTTTTCACAACTAATGAAGAAAGAATCCTATGCATGTTTTCAATGCTAGGTTGTTTTTTTTTTTTTTTCTAATGTGCTGTTTACATTTCCCAGCTGATCTCTCTCTAATATTGACTGAAACTGAAACTGGACTGCTTAAAATCACAGAAATGCAGAGCTAATAGATATTAAATCCTTTCAGATTGATTACGTTAAAACCTAAACAACATTTGTCATTCTAAAATGCATTTCACAGGATCATGAAAAATATTGTGGACAAGAATAAATTTATGACACCAAATAATAACAACAACAACAATAAGTTAACAGAAATTCACTTATAGCTTCAGTGTTCCGACAACTGAGATTTTCTATTTTAAATACAACAGGCTACTTTTTTACAGTAACTGAAAAAATAACAGATGTTAGTAAAATTATCATCACCAATTAGCTGTACTTAGAGTGACCCCACTCCCACTGAAGTTAATGATTTCATGCCTGTGGGTATAATGATGTGAATGAATTTGTCTTAGTTAACATTAAATTTGTCTAATATTTGATTATTTTTTTTTTTTTTTAAAACAAAAGTGAATACCATTTAGGAATGGAACAGCTCTATTTTTATCAAGAAAGTGGAATTTATGCCTTATTATCCAAAACTTTTGTGTCTTAAAAAACTCAAGGAAAACTTCAAGAATTGCTTCAGAATAAATAAAAAATGGGGAACAGAGCCCAGTTTTACATGCCCTTCTGGCTGGACTCTTCCTTTTCAAAGTAGTGAAATACAAATATTTTACAGTTGGAAAAATATCCCAAATTAGATAAAAACCTAGATATATTTACCCCAGAACGATTCATTAATTTTTCTTTCAAAAATCACATTGGTAGAAATGGTTGCTGATCAACTAAGGCTCTGAGTATCTAAACTCTTATTACCTTTTTCAGGTCAGGCCATTCCTTAGGTAGAATGTGGCTATGAATATCAATTTTCATTTTTGAAGTGCCAAAGGAGAAATACTCCTTCAGTGCTAATGTTTTGTGTGTCAGTGCTGCTATCCCTGCTGTCCCTGGGTCACAGGTTATTCCCTTTGGCTGCTGCCCAGATCCACCTGCTGTCCTATCAGGAGAATGGGATGCAGTGGCCAACCAGGGAGCCTAATTCCAGAGGAGTGGCTCTTCAAAAGAACAAAGAGTTTGAACAGAAAGTCCCCAGGGCAAAGGGAAAATAATCGAGTAGCTGGCTGAGGGCAAAGGAAAATATTTGTTTATATCGGCACTGAAGGGATTTATTTTACACAGCATCTAAAATGTCAAAAATAATTCAATAAAATTGAGTTAGTAGAAGTGTATTAAGCATGCTGACTTGAATTTCCTCCTTTCTCCCTCTTAGGTTGTGAAATTATTTGTAGAGGGCATATAATACACCCTTGGAAGAGTCACACATCCTCATATATTCTCTTTTTTTTCTTGCATTTTCTTTAAAGTTATATTAACCCCCTCCAAAATAATGAATTTTAGCCAAATCTACGCTCTGCATTTTATATTCCCCCTCTTCATCATTGGTTCACTCAGGATATTTACACAAGCTACTGCAAAATGGTGCTTACAGCCTCTCAAGATGCCTAAATTATACAGTAATACATAGATGTATTTCAAATATACCAGCTTCTGTATCCTAAGTTAAGCTTAACTGGAGCTATTTCAGATTTCCTGTGAAACTACATCTCATCTTTTGCCCTTTACTCAATTTAGAATTACACTTTGCTTAAGATACCCTTGCTCTTTATTTGTGCTGTATTTTTGTCTGTAATTTATTCCCCCTGTAGTTTTATTTCAGTATATGTTACTCACACAACGTCCTCTTGTGAGTGTTTGTTAACCATTCCCTGATTTTTTTTTTTTTTAGTGAAAAATGTTGATTTTTTTTTTCCCAAACCCAAATGCTGTTTTGAATCTTGCAACTTGAAATCAAGCATCTTGAAAAATAAGCATCTTGGCCCATTTTGTTTTATCCTTTTCCTGACTCCTCCTATTTTACTTGGGCTTGAAGAAAAAAACAGACTCTTGCATCTCCCCACTTGCTCACTCATTAGCAAGTCTGCTTTGGATTTGGTCAGATAACTTTCATAGGAGTTATTTTTCATGTCAGCTTCTTGTGACAGGGTTGGTTGGTTGGTTTGTTGGTTGGTTGGTTGGTTTGTTGGTTGGTTGGTTGGTTTGTTGGTTGGTTGGTTGGTTGGTTGGTTTGTTGGTTGGTTGGTTGATCTTGTACCTCTCTGCAGCAAGAGGTCACTGAAGACCGAATGTTCCGAAGAAATAGGAAGCACCAGTTTTGGGAAAGTATTCCCTAAATGAAGCAAGACAGCCAACAATTTGCTTTAACAGATCAAAACTCTGGGATTGAAAATAGCAATTATTTCTGTCTCAAAACCATACTCAATCTCTTCATGACCAGGCTGCCAGGTCAAGCAGCAAATTTGCTCTCCTGGCCCCAGATGTGACAGCAGCCACGCTGTGTGATGTGGCACTGCAGAGTCAGCCTGTTGACAGCAGTGTCCCTGCATGGACTACAGCTGCCAGAAGAAAGAAGTATTGATTCAGTTCTGGGAGCTCTGCATCGGGATGGGAGGCAAACACTTCGAGTGAGACCTCCAATGAAGAGATATCTGGAAGACAATTCTCTGCTTAAGCATAGGAAGCAGAGTGAAGTGAGGGAGAGGGGCAGGAAGAGATCTGTGCACCTGAATACTCTAAGACACCAAGAGTCTTCAGTCACCAAAGCTGCAGGATTCCATGCAGAGCTCAGCTGCATTTCTTCAACACTGGGCTTAATTTTCCTCAGCTCTAAAAAAAGCTGTAGTTGTTAGCTACTGCTCCCAAGACACAGCTTAGCTTGCAAACACTGTAGTACTCCCACGCTGCATTTCATTTGTCAAAACACATCATTTGGAAACCACACCAGTTGAAGGCAAAATGTGTATCCATGTCACTTGATCAGAGGGCAGTGAGACATCTGTCTGTATCCAACATGATCCATTGGGTCAGCAGCAGAAAGACCTTCACTGGCTGGGAACAAAAAGCTCCTCAGATACTCAGGCACCCAACGTACTCTAAATTGGAAAACATGACTAACAGCTCCTCCAAGGACAATCCAGCTAGAGACTGTTCAGCCAAGGCTGATTTCAGATACACACACACGAGCCTAGCAGATCTAGAGGGTTTTATTTCACTGAAGGGACAAGCACTAAAGTGAAAGTGGTGTTAATAGGAGGGCAGTACGTGCTCTTTTCTGAAGCTATTTAGCTGCTTTTCTGAAAAGTGCAGAATCTGAGATTGGGAGTCTTCAGGATGGAAATTCAGCGTTATGTTCTGGCTTTGCTTGTCGGAGTGAAAAGTGTTTCTTTGTGTCAGTGGGAAAATCCTGACATCTTCAAAAGAGGCTGCATCAACAAACACTGGTAAGCCCTGCAAAGAGCTCTGCCACATCCTTGCTCCAAGGCAGCCCGATTTCAATTAGGCTGAACAAAGACACAAAGAGGCAAATTCAGGATGCTGATCTCAGAAAGGGCTAAAGTACTCGTGCCAGTTTTTTATACCTTCCATTTTGCCTGTTCCTCTCTGGCGCCTGTTCTTGGGTGTGCACATTTGATTGTGCAAATTGGCCTTTTTACACATGTGCACAGCTACAGAAAAACAAGTAGAAAACTCTTTGTGCTCAGTAGCTAAGATGAAGTACTTAAAGAATACGTTCTTTCCAAATGAAATAAATGTTGAGCAGCACACTTATATTGGTTGCTTAGCAACAGGTTATCCTTTGGCTGTGCTGGGGACTGCACAGGTCCTCTGAGACTGCCATTACAGACCTGCTTGGAAATGTCAGATTTGGAAAGGATGCAAAAGTCAGTAATTCTATTTTTTTTCCTGTGGTATCAAATAATTAAACCTCTCCTATTAAATTAGCCTGATCACAGAACTTAAACCTCTTCTGGGACTTTAAAGCACACAGACTTCAGTGGGAGAGGTGCGGTCTGAGTTCTGCAGGGAAGAGCAACAATGGCTATGGTTTCCCTCCTAATGAGGAATTACATTATGCAGCTCCCATGCAGCACTTTCCATGTGTAGCTCTCAAGTGCTATTTTTCTCAGGAAGACATTATTTCACCTAGCAGAGCTACACTAGGAGGACATATCCAGCTACAGCTACACCAGAAAAGTCCTTAACCTAGATGTATGCTGGAGAGTGAGTGGTATTATGATTCCTTGTTCTCCAGTCAATAAACCAAACACTCCAGTGTGGCTGCCTAGGCTCCTGGTGGCTCACAGAGCCAGCTGGACTGCAGTGCCAGGGTTTTCTTTATACACATTCACAGAGGCAACCAAAAAGGCACACACACCTCCAATCTACAGCCAGCTAAACCAGCTCGAGGTGGCAGCAGTGAAGGTGTACTCATCATTAAATCCTGAAGAGCAGTAGATTTTTCACTTTGTGATTAAAAAGCCTTTGCAGAAACAAACAACTCTAAGAGCTTATGTTTAGACAGACATCAGAGCTGCTGCTGCTCTGTATCTTGAGCCCACCTTGAAGAGCATTTGGGCTTTTTAGCTCAGGTGTGGCACTGCACTGGTGCCCCTCTAATGTTTCCAAGGTCTCAGCTACTAACTGTGCATAGTGAAGCTTCAGGGTTGCACAAGCTCAGGGTGATGCTCTCCAGGTGGGGAGACCTGCCACAGCCTTTTTGTGCCACTAAAATTTGTAATGTAAAGGTGTCCAAGGTTGCTGACGCCTTTGGCAGCCCTGCACTGCCCTGTGCCCACCATCCTGCAAGAGCTCTGATGAATCACACGGTGGTGAAAGCAAACACTGTTCTCTGCCAAATTCGTGACCATTACCGTGTTCTCTGTACCTAAGTGAAGCCATTAAAAAATCCTTATTTCTAGAAAATATTACGTAGTTGAAATTCAACTGCTGTTCTAAAAGAATCAAAGAAAATTATATGGCTAACCTTCAAATTACATAATTATTTTCTTAATACACTACAGTTGCAATCCTGCAATTCACACTTACCATGCATTTATCTTGTATTGAGATTTTCTACCAAAAATGTAAATTAAATAGATATTTTCTAAAATGTCAGCATGAGAAAAATAGAACTTTATTTTTTTCCCCCTTATTAGAGTCAAGCAAATGAAAAATACTCTATTTAAACATGAACCAGGCCAAGGTTCTCTCCTGGGCAGTGACAGGAACCAGACAGATACCAGCAGCATAAACACGGACCAGAAAGAACAGATGGAATGAAGATTACAGATACCAAAAAGTCACAATTTTCAAGTTAATACCCCATGGTAACATCTGAAATAGTTTCAATTATTTAGAAGGCTGGTGCCTAAAACAAATAAATACTAACTCCTGCTGTATGTTGTCTCAACAACTTTTTTTCCTGTGTGCTAGATAGCCAAATCCTCACTTTTCCCTCTTTGCAGAGGCTCCTCTGTGGCACTGTTTGGGCACATCTGAGCTCTGGGGACAAGGAGAGTTCTCAGAGCTTTCACTGCTTCAGGGAGGAAGTGAGTGCCAAAGCACAGACCTCTCCAGCTCTGCAGATGTTTTCGATGTAAATGTTTGGGGTTTCATGCTCCAGCTACATTTATTCATTCATCTGGAGGGGGGAGTTTGGCAGAGGAATTCCTCCCCAGAACATTTCTGGAGCTTACTTTCACTAGCTGAGTCCAGCTACAAACAGGCAGGTACTACCTTTTGTTTTTTTATTCTGACATTAGGAATTTAATAACAACCTCTGAGGATGAGCCACCCTCACAATTACTAAAATAGATCCATGACTTCCTGTGTTTAAATGTGCTTTACTAATTTGCTTGGTGTTTTTCCTTTTCTTTATTTGCTAAAAAAGATTAAGAAATTGGCACTTTCTTGGTCACAACTACAGCCAAGACTGTACTGCAGACACACAAAAACATCTGTGTTAATTTCTGTGTGTGAAGATCAGAAAAAAAGCTGCTCCTAAATGAGATCTATTTTCCCCTTCAGGATATTGCCACTCATCTCCATCTAATGTTTCATTTAAACTTGTTAACAATTGAAAAAAATTTCAGGTGTTTCAGAAGAGCTCTATGGTAATTAATAATTTCAGACCCAACAGAAAGATCCCTTAAGTCACCAGGAAATCCAGTTGTTATGCAGAGATCAATCAAATGAAGATTCAAAAAGCAATTTTGATCCCCTGGAAAGACAGACTCATTTAAATGAGGAGTCACAGGTAAATGAGTTCAGTAATTAAACACCAGAGTGCTGGTTTTGGACTAGGTGTGATGGCCTCTGCCAGCTTGGTGCCTCAAAAGCAAGATATGCATTGTAAATCAGGAATTTTTAAATGCTGGTGCAGCTCCCTGCGAGTGCTGCAGGCTGCAGCTGGTGGAGCAGCAAGCAGTGGCTGCAGAGCTGCCAGAGAGCACGGATCTCCTATTGATGGCCCTGGGCTTTGCCTGTGGGATGTGACCCAGGCTTGTCCCTCTGCAAGGTCAGAGCAGGACTGGGGAGAGCTGCTGCTGAGCACGGTGCTGATCTATAACCATGCACTGGCTGGGGAATGGGTGCTTTAAAATCCCTTTGTCTTGAGCAATTCAGCTTTTTTAGGAACAGAAAGGAAACTCATGCCTCCAAATATCCATTTTTCTAACGTGCTTGCTTGTCTCTGCTGTATGTTACTGAGCAACTGGGTGTATTGAAATCCCCTGGGGCACAACCATTAGGATCCCAATGTAGAATGCATGCTTCAAAAACCAGGATTGGCTGGTTGCTTTTCACTGAGTGCTAACCATTGACTAAATAATAAAGGGAATTTCTGTCACTTTCCATATGAAAATCTGTTAATTCCCAATACGATTTCATACCATTTGTGAAACTATCAAGTTTTGGATCCTAATAATGAAACACAGGTGTTTATTAAAATTAATCAAGAATAAAATTAACAATGATTAATGCCTCTTAATTGATAATATTACTAACCAACTAAAAGCTACATTCAATCTCTTAATCTCAAGTGACAAGAGGAAACCAGTTGCTCTAATTCAGTGGATCTATACCCTAGTTCATATTTGCAGTTTGTAGGTACTTCAACAATTTGGTTGAAGGCAGATCTCATGAGGTATTTTTATAGCAGTGTCACAAAAGGGTTGAATCCCATCACCCATCACAGGCAAATACAAACCATAAACACTTCTGTGTCAAGGAATCATACATTGTATTATCTACAGCCATGCACTGCACAGGACAATTAAACTCATAGTTTATCAAACCTCAGGGCATAGCATGAGTAAAATAAAGTTTTAAACAGAAAACACAAACAGTTTAACAGCCTGAGTTCATGGCAATCTTTTGGTAAGTTTCTTAATCTGTCCTCTTCACAAAGCCAATTTAGAGACAAGCACAAGTTTTACTTTTCTATTATTTGCTCCAACAGCGTGAGAATTTAAAAGACCTTTTTAATACTAAGCCAATATTTACTTGATTTCTTGTCCTCAGATACTTTTCCATTATTGGCCCAGGCTAACTGAACTGGTTCATCCAGCTCATACTCTACACCTCTCTTACAGTAAAATGTTGCAATATTGGATTGCCCCTTTCCAGCCTGGAGCCTCTTACATTCTACATAAAGAATAAAGAAAAAATCCAGCTCAGAATACAGAATACAGGGAAGTGTACCCTGGATAATAAATATCTGTAGTATCTGTTCTGTTCAAGGAGTTCTGCTCCACCTCAGATGGACCTTCACTGGTCAGGACCTTAGGTTCTGGAAGCCTCATTCCTGAGCACCACATAATTTTATAAGAGGGTTGCTAATACTTCATCTGGGTGGAGGAAACAGCAGCACCTCTGAATGTAAGCTTGAAGTGATAAATTATTCTGATTACCTATCCTGAATTAGCTACTAAATAAAAAAAAAAGTTCATGTGGGGCTTTTTACTTAAAAACAATTTTCAGCACTGCAGCTTTACTTAGGACACCTCCCATCACTTCAGCTGAAGCCATGCAGCCAGAAAGGAAGCAATCTGCAGCACTGAAGTCACTCTTTAAATGTTAAATGCAGAAAGGCTGGACAAGTTTTATTCTAAAAATCACATTGCACACATGATCAGATATTGTTGCCATGGCTGACTTCCTTTATTGCTTTGAGTAAATCCATATTTGATGCATTAAGGATGGAATGGGTTGCTGTCAGGTAGAAGTTGGTCAAGTGATTTTTAAGCCACAGTTCTAAGCATAGGCTAAGAGCAAACACAATAGATAATTTCTTATTTTTTAAATCTTTTAAATCTTTAGTCAACCTATTATCAACTTGCACTTAATGCATAATGCCATCTAGTGGGAAAATCAACAGGTCTAGATACAACAAGTCTGGATATCCCATGCAGTATCAATCTAACTAGTGTTGCAATCACTGGACAGTTTTAATATGGAAATAGGTTTAAAGCAAAAGAACCTCCACAAAACCAAATCTTCACAGATGATCATTAAGGTCTCTTCCAACTCAAATTGTTCTATGACTCCATGAAAATTTAAATATCTTCCTAAGATGTTTTATCTTCAGAGTTAAGATAAGCAAAACAATCTCCATTCTATTTAAACTTCTCTTTAAAATGATTATGGGATGTGAATCAGGCCTCAGTAGCTTCTTGATTTAATTTCCTGATTAAATTTCATTTAGAGATTGAATTTTTGGTAAACACAATTACACAAACTTCAGGCTGATAAAGGAGACAATGTGAAGTTTACTGATAAATCAGCCAGAACAACCTGTAATTCCGGAGAGTTTCACAATTAATGATCTCCATAAGCATGAGGTCACTTTTCTGTACCCATAAATAAAAAAGGAAACAAAGTGACCAAAATTCAAAGTTATATAAGGTAAAGGCAGTAGACTTATAAAAAGATAGAGTAGAATAAGGGGCTTAGATAGCCTATCAGATAAGTAATGTACTCCATTGAGAGCCCTACTAAATTCAACAGTAAAGCAACGATTCAAGAGGAGTAATTCATCAGGATTTTATCCTTCAGGAAAACATAGCACTTATCCTTTATTGGTAAATTAACCTGCTCTTAGGCTGGAATTATCACTTTCTCTAAACCTCTTCACATTTTGTGTCAACCTGCTTTGATATGACTTTATCTATGAGTTACCTTACAGCAGTATAACCCCTGATGTTTGTATTGGTTAAATCAAGAACTTTGGGCCTGAAGGACCCTGTGGAGATCATTTAGTTCAACCCCTTTCTCTGGGTAGGACCATAAGCACCACTACCCCAGCTCAGCTGTGTGGCTTGTGTGGTAGCTGAACTTAGAAATCCTCCAAGGGACAAGTTTCCACCATCTGTCTCAGTAACCTCTTCTGGTGATGCACCAACACCACAGCGAAGAACATTTTCTTAATGTCCCATCTGAACCTCTCCTGATGGAGTTTGAGGCTGGCTCAGGCCATTCATTCTCATTCTCCCTTTTCAGTTTTGAAAAGGGAAGAAGAACAAGCAATTCTATTGTAGCAGTAAAAGAGATTTTGCACAGCAGAATAACGGAGAAAAAAATTATCTTATTAAAAAATTGACTGTGCCCTCCCCAAATTCTCAGCCTGAACGTAAGGCTCAAATGAGTAAGCCAAGAAAGAGCTATCCAGAGCAAAATTAGAGGAGTGTAAGTTAAGAAATACAAAGAAAAAAGCCAGATCCATCTTATAACTAAGTAACAACGACACCTGAACACGAATAATCTCTTGCAAGTCTTGTCCGGTGCAAGAAGCGCGCTCAGCTGCTCCAAGAGCAGAAACTGGGCTCCTTTTGCACATGCATCTCCCTTCATTAAAATTAAGTATCCAAACCCAAATTATATGTCAGGACTCAGGAAACAAATTTTATTTCCTCCAGGAAAAAAAGTAACCAGAAACAAAATCAAACAGGCAAAAACCATTAAGTTGGGAATAGATTCCTCTAGGTATTAGAAATTCTATGTCAATCAAGACCTAGCAGAGTCTGATTTAAAGTGTCAAATATCTGCTTAAGAAGGTGTCAAAAAGTCCTCAAAACTGGCCCACAGAGAAATGTGAATGGTTTTCTGGCTAGGAAGAACATGTTTTACAAAATACTCATTTTGGCAGTGGCTATCAGGCTTTTTCCAAACACTCTCTATAGTTATCCTTGCTAAGTACTCAGGTGGGAATGTGCAGATCCCCAGCAACAATTCATTTGGCATCGGGAAAGGATAAAATACTCTTCAATAAAATGCAGAAATATTATAATCTCATAGAGTTTATCAAACACCTTGCAGCAAAAGTGAGCTGTGGAGTACTTACTCAAGAAAGAAGAAGCAATCTAAGAGGAGTAGAAAGGTAATTCTCTCAAACACTCACAATGGGTCTTTTGATAAAGATGAAAATACAGCAATAAAAAGAAATTGTGTTGCTGATGACACAAGGAATAACATACCAAACTAAATCACAAATTAGACCTTAAAATATGAGAAAAGATGTGAGTTGGGCACTATTCCCCATAAAACCTATTTTTTCTTTTTCTGTCTTTTCTGACACAGGCATTAGGTCCTTACCTTCAAAGCAGTCATTACCACTCTTAAATTTTTTTCATTTTTTAAATGCACAGGATAAAATTTATAAACTATAAATATTTCATGCATGCATGGGGGGAATCTGAGTATGAAGTAAATGTCTATCTACCTTTTCATGCAGCCTTTTTTTAACAAAACCTGGATCTGGTTTGGTGGGAAAAGGGCTCAATGGACTGGTGCAGTGACTCAATCTATACACTACAAAGAGAATCTTTTGTGATTTCAGTATTTCACTTATCTCATGTTTAATCATATGAACTTAATGGAAAATCATGTATAAATTTTCAAAATGAATGTGAGAACACTTGAAGTTATGCAAATACGTTGGAAGTGTCTGGTTGTTAAAATGTTTTAGGATGGGAAGTATCATCAAGTCATTATAAGCAATTTAATAAGTTTATTACAAAATTATATTATTTTGCTTCCTAGGAATTTCCTAGCTTTTTTTTTTACTTTTCTTTGATGCAAAAATGAAATATCAGCTGCTTAAAGTCACATCATCCAACAGGCTACGGCTAGAGTCTCATTGGGAATAAGATCTCTCTACATGGTGTGGAAAGCAGGAAAAAAGTGAAAAAGAGGAAGATTATGACTTAAGTAACAGGTCGTTACCTCTTGAAAATGAATTTTCCCTTCCATTTCTCTTCAATACTTGTGAATATTAACAATGAAATAAAACCACTCAAATAAACCACTCAAGTTTTATTTAGTTACACAAAACCCGGAAACAAGAGGTCTGCAGTGGTATAAAGAAACAACATTGCTTGGAACAGACACATTCAGTCTTGCTTAACTGCAAAATATTTCTCTGAGCAAAATCATGAGATTAGTTTTTATGATTTCCCATATTTTCACCGCAGTTGTATCTCGAACTAAGAACGGCTCTTAAAATAGTTGGAAAATGCTCACTGTAAAGAATCTTTTCCAAGATTTTCTGCTCATTTTCAGATTAGATATTTTGCAGCCTCTTTTTATCCCTCCTTTGTTGCCACAATGGAATCTATCAGTGCTTGTGGCTCATGCTGGCTGTGGCATTTTTTGCAAATATGATCCTGCAACAGCATTGTATAGGGAAAGGGTAGGTGCTTATGTGAGGTCTCATCAATTACTTACCAAGGTCACTGCATGCTGTATTCTCTGGGAATCTTATTATGGGCACTCTTCACAGCCTGAAGGAAAAGGTACTGAATTATCATATTTTTTTGCCAAAATAACATTCTGATTGCTTTTGACCCAAGTTAATATTCAGTCTAAAAATGCCAAGAAGAGAGACAATTTCAATTTAAACTCTATTTAACCCAGTGCAAAAGAAAAGCACTAAACCACTGACATATATTGGATAATAATTTAAGCAAGCTCAGTGGTTTAGTGTAGTGTTGTGTACCAACATCAGCATTATTTTTAGTTCTAAATTAAAATAACAAGGTGGCTCATACTAGGCTGAGAGGTATCTAGACCAGGTTAAAAGAACCTGGTGTTCTGATCCTACTGACCACTGAAAATGCTGTGGGGCTACAGGTGAGCTACAGAACAAGAGCAAGATCTGTGTCTGCCTCTGCCTGCATGCCACCAAATAAACCAGCATACAAACAAACAAAGAGTTAAAAAACATCCTACAGTGTGTAGCCTAACTTGTTTGTAGAAGAAAACTATAGGAGAAAAGAAGGCTATGGCAGCCAATGTCACACAGGACACTGAAGGGACAATTAAAGGAAGTGATAAGGTTTGTGAAAAAAAGTGAAATCTAGAGGTTTTCATCACGAAGCAGACATATTTAACCTAGTCATTAGAGAAGGACATGTCTAAATGATCTCAAGTATCTTATCACCTCATCCACAGACAGACATGAATAGGGAGCTGTGGTGCAAACCTGCAGAACATTTTAAGCACCATAAACACTTATGGAAGCTGCAGCCCTTTTGAATCCCAGGATAACTCAGTTTCAGACTCTGGTCCTAGAGGAATGACACTGAGGATGAGCTATAGTGATGACCTTTATGGGACTGATGGGCACCTTTAGAACTGGATTGGTTCTTAGTTTTGTTTGAGATGTGTCCCTGCAGCACTGCTCCTGCTGTAGGGCCATGAAAGGCATATTGATCCAGTAAGAGGTGAGAATTTTGACTCTCAGCCATGAAATGTCTGATAGACCAAACTAATAAACCATCCTGGCTGACACTTGCACTTCCTGATACTGCAATACAGTGCCACTGACAAACACAGCATTTTGTTGCCAAAAAGGGGCAGTTTTGTGTTTAGTGCATGTGTGACATGCAACCCAGCAAACAAAATGGTGTGTGGGATTCTCTTGGTCTTATGCCTTTAAGCACAATAAAAAAATAATCACCAGGTCAGCTGAGCAGCTCTTTCCAAATCTGCAAGAGTGCTCTTGATTTAAGTGCTGCACTTAGGATGTTGGTCAATATGGAACACAGACAAACTAATATCAATGAAACCAAGCAAAGGTCCTTTACAGGAGCCTTTGAGTGCACCGATGTGTTCTGCTAATTCAAGTGAAAACATTCCAGTCAGTAGTGCTAAAAAGAAAAGGAAAAACAGAAATTCAAATCCAATTGACATTATTCATAGGGAGGGAGGGAGGGAGGGAGGGGAGGGAGGGAGGGAGGAAGGAAGGAAGGAAGGAAGGAAGGAAGGAAGGAAGGAAGGAAGGAAGGAAGGAAGGAAGGAAGGAAGGAAGGAAGGAAGGAAGGAAGGAACGGAAGGAAGGACAGGAAGGGAAGGAAGGACAGGAAGGAAGGAAGGAAGGAAGGAAGGAAGGAAGGAAGGAAGGAAGGAAGGAAGGAAGGAAGGAAGGAAGGAAGGAAGGAAGGAGGAAGGAAGGAAAGGAGAGGAAGGAAGGAAGGAAGGAAGGAAGGAAGGAAGGAAGGAGGAGGAAGGAAGGAGGAAGGAAGGAAGGAAGGAAGGAAGGAAGGAAGGAAGGAAGGAGATAAAAGAACTACAACAAAAGCAGACCACAGACAATACAGATAAGGAAGAAGTTCTTTGTGTTGTTGCTGTTTGCTGTGGTGCATGAGACTTCCATCTCACCTGAAATCTCCTTTCTCTGGAAGTCAAAATATTATGAAAATTACAGGCAGCTCCAGCTGGGAACAAAGTTCTGCAAATGTGTATTAATCTTGCAGCAGCTACAGGAGATAGGATGGTGTCAGTCTAGTTAGACTGAATCCAGAGACATTGTTGGTTTTTTTAAAATTGATTTTGGCTTTCCATTATTCCTATCCAACAAAGGGAGGTTTGAGGGACCAAGAAATAAGACAATGTATTAATATGGCTATTAGAGTGAAGCTTTTAATCTTCATTAACTTTGCCTATGGGTTTCATACAGAAGAAGTCCAACAGGGCTGGAAAACAGGACCCTTGACTTTAAAATTCTAGCCCTACATCTTTATCCAATTGAATACACTTTGTGTGAATGGCATGAGAAATAAGAGGCAATTCTGGAAAGCAGCTTCCAGCAGCTATGATATGACAGTCTTTCTGCTCCTTAGTAGCCAGCTTGTATAGACAATGGTGTGTTCTGAAAGGCCCTTCATTGTGGATCTGCCTAATGTTTTGAATCTGTGTTTGCTAAATGCAGTGTATGACCCTTCTCATGCTGTGTTTGAAAGCACTGAAGAGAGTCATTTAAAAGAAACTATAATACTCTTTGCAGGCATCATATTCTTTGCTATAGCCTGAACACTATAGCAATTATACAATTAGAGATAGCTCCAGTCCCTGCCAGACACAGTTTTATGTAAGAACAGCAATTGAGGGCAACTGGAAAAAAAAGAAAGAAACCCATTAAAGTTTAAAACTTGTGCTTTGGTGTTTCTAGTTCTTATTTTTCTCTAAATCATTTGGAAACCTACCCCTTTGACCTCCTTTTAAAGAAATGGAATTAGGAATCTCCAGGCACTTTCCTCTTGGTTTGATTTCTGGAAGTTCTAAGAATACCAAAATAGCTCGGAGACACTAAGAGAAAGGAGGTAGTGTTCAAGGAGAGTCACTGGTCAGTTTCTCATTTTAAGGAATAAGGAAGTTCTTACTGGAATGGATCAGATATGGATTTATCTCCATGAAAGAGGAGGGATCCTGCAATAACTGCATTAGGGAGCATTGTATCTGTTGCAGCAATTTCAGGGGACCCTTTATGGTTTGTCCTGGCTGTGCTCTGCATGGGATGGTGCCACCAGAGGTTTCTGTGTCCCTGCAAGGTCCCAAAGAGTGGTTGGTCTCCATTCTCTCTGGCCAGGTTACAAAACTGGTTCTACTCATTTATGGATTCTCACTTTAGAGACACATTTTAAGTGAAAGAGACACATCACAATCTGTTTTCATAGTAAGCAACAAAAGGTGAGGCTTTTCTACTTTTCATTTACCTCTCACATGCATACATCCATCTGCTGTAGCATCTTGCAGGTTCTAGGTAACCAGAGCTTAATACAGAGCCCTTAAAGAAAAAAATCCATTTTTAAAAAATGCAATTACTAGTATCAACCCCTCCCAACTCAGTCCAAACCTCAAAATAACAGCTCCCTCAAAAGAACTCACTTGTGTTAACTTATGCACATGAGGAAAAAAAACTCTTTTGACATTAATATCAAATAGGCATGTTGTAATTTACTATCCATTTCATGAGAAAAAAACCAAGTAATTTTGGCATTGCTTATATTCATATTAATGCTGATCCAGCTAGAAGAGCAAGAGCTCTGGGATCACAAAGCAGGGTAGGATAGCTAGGGGTGAAGGTGACATTTAGGTGAGAGGCTTGAAGACTTCAAAAATATTTCATATAGTAGGTATGGTATACTATACAGAAAAAAATCATACGATTAGGTAAAACCACCAATTCCTCACATTATAACAGCCATCTCCATTCCACAGCATAGCCAAAATGCCAAACAGTTTCTAAACCTGTATTTTATGTCATTTAACGTTTATTTATATTTACTTACACTTTTTCAAATAATTAATGATTTAAAACTCAGATAAAAGATTTGAAGATTAGTATACAGTTTTAAGAGGCAATTCCTAAAATTAAGACATTTCTTAAAATTAAGACATTCTTAAAATTAAGACATTAATGATGTTGCACTGGTCATTTTTAGACAGGTATTACTAAACTGCTACAAAACTTTTTTGTAAGGCTGACATCAGCAAGATTCTGACAGTTCATAAAATCATGTCCCTATCTTGGCATAAATATTAATTTCCTGCTGGCTTTTCTATACTCCCCAAATTCACTAATTTCTCAAAGGAGAAAGGCAACCTGATCTTCATACAACTTTAATCGGGATTGTATCCTTATAAGCAAGGCTGCAATGCTTAATTGTCTTTTGATCTTGTCCTAGACAAGTTTTTCAAGCCCAAACATGCTGCAGCTTCAAAATATATCTGCCTGCTAGTAAGCATGCAGTTGGGAGACTGTGCTACACAAAGAGTGCTTTGTTTCTCTGCACCTCTCCATCTAGCCATTAGAAACCAGCACAGAAGAGCAAGCAGCCCTGGCACAGATTTATCTGTAAAATTTTACATTTTTATAAAGCATTTTAAAAAGCTCCTGAGATTTTAGGTTTTCCCCTATGTTCTTCTTCTAGTAAAGGCAGGTGAGGAATCTGAGGACAGCTCGGAACACCAGCAAGAGTAACCCCATGCTTCAGCACGAGATTGCTGCACGTTCGAGGGCAGTTTTAGGGCAACTCCGAGTGGGACAGAACGTCAGCGCTGCGGGCTCTGAGAGGTGCCTGTGTCAGCCGATTCTGCTCCGATCCCGAAAAAGGGCAAAGGCAGAGGGAGAACGAGCAAATCCCCAGCCAAGGGGAGCCGTGTCTTTACCTGTGTGAGGGGAGGCGAGGCGGACGGGGCCTCGCTGCGCAGGGCCGGCACCCGCAGCCCTCGGGAGCGGCGGGAGCGCTCCGGCTCCGCACAGCCCCTGGACAGCGCTTCCCCCTGAGGCTCGGCTGCGGGAGGAGGAGGAGGAGGAGGAGGAGGAGGCGGCAGAGCTCGCCATGGCGAGGGGAGGCTGAGGAGGCTCCCGCCGGCGGCGGAGCTCGGCGGGGCGGGGAGGGGACGGGCAGCGCCGGGAGGCGGCACCGCGCTCCACCTGCCCCTCTCCGCCGCGGGCAGTGATGAGGCGGCCGCGGGCAGCGGCTGGCGCGGAGCACCCGGAGTTTGTTCGCTGCCCGTCCTCGTCTCCCTGATGCTCTGAGCCGGAGTCTCCTCCTCTCCCCGGGGTCGCACCCGGGCTGGATGCTCCGCTCGCTCCTCGCTTCCCCGCCACAGCCGCCGGCCGCTTCCCGCCGCCCCGCAAGAAATGGAGCCGTCCGCCGCCCCCCTGGACACCACTCCGGACCCTGCCATCGTGCAGCCCCCCGGGGCCAACACGCCGGGTGCCCCCCGGGAGCAGCAGCAGGAGCAGCTGCGGATCGGGGAGAGCGGGCAGTTCAGCGAGGGGCTGGAGGACAGAGGTGAGCGCCCGTCCGTCCGTCCGTCCCCCGCCTTCCTGCACGCTGCCCTGCTCTGTGGCGAGCCCCACCACCTCCCCTGCGTCGAGGCGTCTGATACCCACCCCGACGGCTCCTCCGACACCCTCTCCGCAGCATCCTCTCGCTGCTCTCCCCATGCCGCCGCGGCAGCCCTGCCCGTCCCCTCCCCTTCAGCCCTGGCAGCCGCACACCGGTTCTTGCCCCCCGAACCCCCCTCCAGCCCAGCTCGCCCACCCCTCATCCCGCCGCTGGCAGCCGCTTAACATCCCCCCCGCGCCGCCCTCGAAGCTCTGCCCCGTTTTAGCTCCCGTGCGAGCGCTCCGCGACAGCTTTGAAGTATTTTTATAAACTCTATTCGTGGCTGTTCCCAGCTCGCCCGGGAACTTGCCTGCCTGGCGGCGGAGCGGCTGCCGGCGGCACATGGCTCCGCAGGCAGCGCCCGGCCGAGGGGCGCGGGCGGCGGCGGCGCTCCCGGCGCTCCCGGGCGGGCCGGGGCTCTCCTCGGAGGCCGCTGAGGTGCCTAAGCCGGCGGGGTGGTCGCAGCCCCCCCCCGAGCAGGGTCACAGCGGGAATTTTCTGGGGGGTCCGCCCCATCCAGGCTGGGGTTGAAGTCGGAGCGCTTGTCTCCCTTCCCCCACCGAGCTGTGCACTTCCACACAACTCGTTTTTTGTTATTTACGTATAATACCTGGACAGGTATTTGGAAGCTGCTTGCTTCCAAACAGCGTAACGCTTTGGTGCGAAGCACATCCATTTCGGACATCTGTTCGGGGCTCACTCACCTGCCGCCCACAAAGGCAGCTGCCATTTTAACCCTCCCCACTGCCCTGTCCTCCACAACGCCTCCAGCCTGCTCTCCCACACATTTTGTCTCCATCTTTTAATTTCATCTCTTGGCTTCCCCCAGCCTCTCTCTCTGTTGCCTTTTCTTCCTTTTCCATTTTGCTTTCAGCATCCAGAGTCCCTTTTGTGTTCTCAGTCTTCATCCACAGCCTCTTTACACGGAACCCCTCTATGTCCTGTTCTTTGCCCAGCTTCCCAAAGCCCGTGCCTGCTCACACAAAGTAGAGGAGTGATGGGGAAGAGCATTCACCACCTTCCTGACAGCTTCCAGTCATGCTGGGGCTGGGGACAGCCCTTACTCAAGGGGTACCCTCACTGTCACTGCCAGTGGCTGAGGACAGACATTGTGCCTGCCTGAGGACAATCTGAGCTCTCTTTTACATGAGTGAGGAATTTTGATTATGGTTCCAACACAGAAGTTTGGTTACAGAAAATTCTAATAAGTGCCCAGTATGACAGAGCCAAAGGTGAAAACTGTCCCTTTTGGCATTAAGGGTAATTCCATAAAGGTAGTGTCTGTAGTACCTAACCTATCTCTTTCTATGAGAGAGATGAAGCTAAAGCTGCTGATTTAATTTTCTTCCTTGCCTCCATGCTCTTTCTATGGCCCTTGAAGTACCTTTCTTTTTGCCTTTCCTGTAGTTACTGATTCCATGTATACCAGGATAATTCACTGTCATTGTAGAGGGAAATCTGGTATGCTTTTTGCAGGTTGTCCCTGTTGAAAATGTTAGCAGTCTGTCCTTTTAGATTGTACTTTTTCCTACAATCCTTTCCAGTGAATCATACCAGATCCAGTTATAGAGATGATGCTTCCATGTTTGCTAAAAATAAATACTATCCCCAAATTTTGGAACAAGATATTTGCTCTTTAAGAGCCAGATCCAAAATCAGTGGTAATTTTGTGGATGGGACCCTTAAATTAACATCCTTAGGTGAACAGGTTTTTTATTAGCCTTATCTCTTCCACAATTTCTAACTTGACATTTTAAAATGATCCCTTAGCCAAATAGAAAAGTACTTCTGGTAAGTCAGCATATGGTAAAGAATATCCTAGAATCACTTCACAAATATGCCAAGCTTGTGTTCTGCAACTGTTAGGCAGGTTTTTTTCTCCTTCTGGTTTTTTATGGGAAGAAAATCTGTTAATATGTGAAGATGCTGAAAGATAAATTAAAAATCCAGTGAATTTAAGCAGTTCATCATCTTTTCTATACCTTAAGGATATCCATGTGTTTAATAAATTATTGGCAATAAAATTGCTCAGTATGTTAATTTCAGGGCGGAGGAATTTCATTTGTAGATGGTAGCTTTTTATTTTTGTAGCAGTGCAGGTCATGCTGAAAGATTAACTTTCAGCCTCCTGTGGGTGCTTGATTTCTTATGGTCAGTGAAGAAATATGGAAGTTTACCTTGTGAATTTTGTTCTTGTGTGTAAATTAATGAGCTATTGTTGCCTCTAAATAATTTTTATTCTATGGGCTTGGTAGTCATGTGAATGGGTTTGTATTTTACTGTGCTGGCCTCAGGATACTCCTAAGAATTATAGGATCTTTCTTGGGGGTGAAAATTTTAAAGACAGAAAATGTATTTGAATTATTTTAGAAAGGAAGGGATCACATCGCTGACAGCCAGAATATGCCAGCCATTTTGAGAGACAGAGAAATCCACACACACACACGGCAGAAGTGGTTGAGTTTTATAAAGACCGCAGTCTCTGTCATAGTGGACACGTGCTTGACATGTGAATAGTAATCAGGAGTGCTGCACTAGCTCTGGGGCTTGTTATTCATTCCTCAGTTTAATTAGGGTATTGTTTGGTTTGTTAGGATCAACCATGTATGTTGGACTTCCCAGGTAATATGAGCTGTAGCCATGAATTAAAAGATGTTTTAAAAGAAAGAAACAGGTGAGGATATCTGTCATTCTGATCTGTGTTTTTATGAGGTTTGGAATATCGAGAGCCAAAATTGGCTGAGAAAACCTTTGCTTTTTGTTCCAAAAAGATTTGGACCACAATATGAAATCCTTGGTTTGGGGAGGGGACAGGAGGGGTGAATACACAAAATGTGAAAGATGTATTTTCTGTGTGGTTAGGTTAGTAGAAATCCCTCCTATGTTTCAAGATGTGGTGTTGAATTACCTCATAGCAGACAGCAATTAAACTGCACATTGTTATATATAGTAGCAGAAGATGGGCCAAACATTTATGGGAAAAAAAATCTTCACACAAATGAAAGCAGGCGTGTGAGAAATAGCTGTGCAACACTATCAGTAAAAGACTCAAAGCTTTTGGAGTTGTCATCTATCAGTTTTTGTGTATTAGACAGACAAAGAATGCATGTAATAAGAAACAGACATAATTCCAGAATAGGGCCTGGTCCATGCAAGTTTGTAGATTCTTTTCCATTCATAAAGGGGGGAGTGTGTAGCATAAAGTGTGATAATATTTTAAATTTTCTAAAAAAAACAATACAAGCATGAAATTCTCAGAGTGGCTCTCTGAACTCCCATAAAGAAACTCTCTGTGCTTTATTGTAACTGGGGTGTAAAAGGCATAAAGAATTTTTCCAAGACTATGTGTATCCCACCAATTATGCTGGCATTACAACCAGTAATTTTAACAGACTCCAAGTGGCAGAATAAAATCGAATGGCTCAAATTTGACCACCCCTGGATGCCTGCCCCTCTGCTGACATAATGCTGCCCCCAAGGCGCATTCAGAACTGAATCAGAGATGTCTGATTCAGTTCTGAATTGATTCCAAAAGCATTGCAGTTTTCAGCCAGTATATTACAGTTGAAATTAATATCTGTAAAGGTTAATAAACTTGGTTAAACATGGTGTGGATTCAGGAGTACCCTGAGAACCTGATCAGATGTCCCTGCCTTGAAAGTGGCAATAGCCACCAGAGGGTGAGGATAGTAACAGCTTCAACTCTTCTGTTTTAATCTGGTGCTGAGTCTGACACAGCCCCTGTTCTCCACCCTTTGTGTAAGACCTTAGAGCAGCTACTGGAAGTCGTGCTGTTAAACCAGCAGTGTCTCAGTTCAATGCATTCAGTGCAGGCAAATCTCTGAAAAGTGCTCATCATCTGAGAGGAGCCACCCACATCTTCTGGAGTAACTCATTAAGAAATTTAAAGCCATCAGGTTTTCTCTCCAGTTAAGCAAATTTGAGCTGAAACATAATGGTGAGAAAGGATGTATGTTTCAAATTAGATTAATATATTAAGCATAAAAAAATCAGAATGGGATATACAGAATGGAAATATGTAAAATTCTGAATGCATTTTAGAAGTGGCTTTAGACTCAGACTGAGAGAATAAAAACCAAAGAATGTTAATTTATGTTTAACCTGCATTCTCTGTGATGTAAGATCAGTGGACAAAAGACTTCCACAGACTGAAAGCATCATAAAAGAGAAAAAGCAATAGCATTCCTTTGTGTTCAACAGCCTTCTGCACTGACTGCAGCAAGGACAGAGTTGGTTCTTCAATTAGTTCTAGATGGGAATGTGTTCTTACCCCAAATGAAGGACAAGGTGCTCCAAGAGGCTTTTTCAGCTGTGATAGCTTTGATTCTGGGGCATGCCCACTCGGGCTTTGATGATCAATATGTGCAGTGCATCCCTGTGCTTTGGGAGGTGGTTCCACTGGGACTGGTGAGCAGGAGTTTTTCTCCTATGGTAATTAGCCCCAGGATCCTCAAGTTCTGAAACAAGTTTTGATCTGAGGGAGTATGAGACCAAGCCATTTCTTGTGTAGAGGTACAGGTGGAAATCATACTGATTTGTGAATTTCCATGACTGGAATGCAGTGCTCTTTTTAAGGGATTGATGTGTGGAGTCAAAACAGCTTGTGTGTGCTCTTCTTGCTTACTCACATGTTTCTGGTGGCCTCATTCACTTAACCTTAATAATGGGAGCAGGATTTGATTCTGTATTGCTTCTGTGTGTAATATAGAATGTAAATGTTTCTTCTAGGGCTGAACTAACACAGCTGTGTTTTTGAAAGGAGCAATGCATTGTTCATACCTTCTTTGCTTATTGCTTATCAGGTTTACTAGAAAGCAGTACCAGGCTAAAACCTCATGAAGCTCAAAGCTACAGAAAGAAGGCATTGTGGGTTTCCTGGGTCTCCATTATTGTCACACTGGCTCTTGCAGTGGCTGCTTTCAGTGAGTATTGGGAATATTTTAAATTTCACACCTCTTCCTTTTTGTTTTTCTTTTGGTCTCTCAGAATTTCTTTCTTTGTGGAAGCTTTCTCTTTTTTTTTTTTTCTTTGCAACTGCTAAAGAGGTTTTTCTCCTGACTGCCTGTGTCTGCATGTTGCTTATAAATTAGTAAAACTGTTGGGTTTTTTTCTGCAGAGTATAGGCTTGTTGAAGGTCGGAGAAAGAAACAGGAGATGTTGATTCCTGCTAGCATTTATACATGTGGAACTGTTCATTTTGGAGAATTGTGTAAAAATCATTATGCAGTGGGTTGCCTTTTACCAAAGAGGTCCAGTATGACAAATCTTAATCTATTTGGGATTTGTAGTGAGAATGCTATAATTTAGCTGTATTGTGCTGACAGATAGCCTAAAACAATGCTAATCTGAAAGAGAAATTCCATTTTCTTTTTAGAACAGTGTTTTTCTATAAGTTCCATGACATTTTTCTAGTTTACCTTTAAACAAAGAATTTGAGTGGGAAAAATAAAATCCAAACTAAACCAAAATCACTTTTATATAGGAAAAAATAAAATCTATTTCTTTTATTTCAAAAAAGGAAAAAATGCATCATTGTGTAAATACAAATTTTAATTCAATGCAAATTTGCAAAATACAAGCCTTATATCTTGGGCAATTAAGTAACATATGAAAGACAAAAAGAAACATGTAATGTGGAACAAAATCTTTTCATTGGCACATTCTCTGTTTTAGAGAGGGGAAAAAATCAGAAGTGATTGAATTTATGCTTTAATACAAACAAAAGGAAGGCTCTGTCTAGGAGACATCAAAGAAGTCCCAAAACATCATTCTTGAGCTTGATAAAGACAGACTTGTATTGTTTTTCCCTTTTTCTTTTTTTTTTTTTTTGGAATCACAGCAGCATGCCTTTTGTTATTCTAATCTGCATTGTATGACCTGCTGCTGGAAGTTGGTGTCAGCTCCCGGGAGAGGTGATTAAAATCTGACCAAATGGTCTCTGAAAACTCAACATACATTACTCAGAGCGATTTATATGGAAACACAGGTACAATAACTTGGTTCAGAAATAAGAAAAAAGAGGAGGGACACTTAAAAGCACAATCTGACGCTGTAAAGAATTTGAATGTTAACAAGAGAGTGAAACAAGTTTCCATTTTGTTCTGCTTCATGGAAATACAGTGGTCTGTCTTTGCTACTGAAGCAACAGTAAGGTAAATACTAAGTTACAGAATAACCTTGTTACCTCTTAACACTGTAGTTTTAAGTAATATTGTGATATGGCCTAATTTTATTTTTCATTTTCATTTGTCAGGGTTGCAAGAATTAAGTGTAATATAGATAATTAAAACTGTGTCTTTTGAAAGGATCCTTCAAAACATTTTTAAAGATTATTTAGTCTGATTTCTTCTTTTTATTTCCTTGGTTTTGGCACTCTGGTAGTGTTTAGAGAAACAAACAACAGTGAAAGTGTAGTCCCTGGATATCCTGTGGCTGCATATTCAGCTGGAGGGGACAGACACTCAACTACTGAAATCAGTAGCAGACTAATTACATGGTTTTGGAATGCATCTGTCCCCATGGTTTGCTGAGGCTGAATTTATGAGGAGTAAGAGAGGAATCAGCACACAGACACGTATGAAATCTGTATGGAATCTCTCATTAGGTAGTTGGCAGTTAACTTACATGCCACAAAAGCCTTGCCAGGGCTTTTCATGTCTTTACTATTAAAATTTTTCAATCTTTGAGGAAAATACAGTGACTTCTGGGATCACTTTGCTCTCCCCATGCAATTTCAGAAGTTCTGCTCATTTTACTGCCTTGCACTGGCTGCTCTCTTCCTCAGTGCTGTCCTTTTAGCAGGTTCCTCCAGCCAATCCATGAGTTGGGGGAGATGCCAGGTGACCAGAGTTTGCTGCCTGTTTGATAGAAATGTGTAGTTGTCACTTTGGGGTATCTGACACTGACAATTCTTTGGAAACAACTGCTGTTTAAAGCATCGTCTTTCCGTTTTACCTTCTGTCTGTAATGGTGAAGTGTTGGAAATACAGCCCTGATGTTCCATTTCAGTGAAAAACAGGGACCTGTTCTGGTCATTCTCGGGCTACACTGACTATTCTCCCTGCTCTTCCTGACTCCCCTGGAAATTCCTGTTTAAATTCTGTTTTATCCCCTTATAGGCTTCAAAATGCTTTCTTGTAAGTGTATCCCACATGATTTAGTCAAGATACTATGCTAGGGAACTTATGTTGTTTGATAACAGGAGGAAAAATGCTAAGGGGAGAGTAAGGAAGAGTCTCAGAAGCTTCTTCCAAACGACTTCCTTCCTTTTTTAGGGTCCACTGCCCACCCTTCCTTTCAAGGCTGGTCTAGTTGCCTCCAGCACTGTATTGGAATAAGTTGGAATGGTTTGTCTTGACTGGTATGAGATGTTTTCTTTTGGTGAGATTATGATGCTGCCCTGGCTGAACTCTGATCTTTCACTTGGTAATTTTGAAGGAGACTGAAAAATCTCATGTTGATCAGAATACATAAAGTAGTTTCCTTATTAAGAAATGTTTATGGCAAATGAGGCTTGAGGTCATAGAATCATAGAATTTTAAGGTTGGAAAAGACCTCTAAGATCATCGAGTCCAGCTGTTAACCCAGCACTGCCAGATTCATGACTAAGGAGTGTCCCTAAGTGCCACATTCACACGCTCTTTGAAAACTTCCAGGGGTGATGATTCCACCCCTTCCCTGTGCAGCCTTTTCCAGTGCCTGACCACCCTTTCAGAGAAAGCTGACCTAGGCTAGGCTGGGTGTGGAGCAGAATCATTGCTTAAGGGAAAATGAAGTTGTCCCCTTCCGTTCACTAGTATTGACAAGTAGGACTGAGACCATGAAATCAGCTTTTCCACTTAGCTGAAAGAGCAGATCTCTTACTGTCAAGCACTTAATAAACTTAATTTTACTGCAGCAATGCTGTACTTGTTAAAGACCACTTGGAAGTTCCAGCTGCTGTCTCTGATGCTGCTCCTGCCCTCTGTGGTCTCAGGGCTCTGAGAGCTGTTGCAGATGCTGCTCTCCAGCATGAAATTGCAGAAGGCTTCAGTACAATCTCTGTAGACTTAAATGTGTGAGATCCTTGAAGGCAGTGGAGCCCCAAGTATCATCTTTAGTGGCTGAAGGTTTGGTGCTTTCAAAATATTCTGGCACTGTTGTTTTGTGCAATACTTTCAAGATCAAGTGCTACTCAATGCCTGGTCAATAAATTCATTTTGCTCTTCATTTCTGGGCTGTCTGAAATATGCATACTTGTAAAATTCTCATCAAGAGTAGATTTACTTTGTTATAAATATATAGCAATAAACAGAGTCTGAGCATGATAAAAGTTATTAAAATGAACATTAATTATTCCTTAGCACCCCAAGTAAGTGCCAGAATAATAGTTCTAATATAATTATTTCTGGATTACAGTAATGTAAGGAAAGAATGATAACAGAGAAAAGAATGATAACAGAATAAGAACATTTTTTTGCAGTGTATATGTAGTATAAGGCTGCCATCATTTCATAATAACAACTATTATTTCTTTTTGTGGCTGCAGTATTGTGTGTTCATACTGAGCCTAGTTTAAGAATCATAATGGAGAGCAGGTGGAATAGAACTGGTGTTTTGAAACCCATTATTCTTAGTTTCTTGACATTTATGTTACTAAAGCATGATTTTGAAAAATATACAAATATAGCTTCTGCTGTTGCAGTTCGGTTTCTGCTCAGCTAATCTCTGATAATATTGTCAAAGCAGAAAACAAGCTTGTTCTGTCTGGTGTTTTTTGTCCGGTGTATACTTGTGATTCACAGAAAGCAGCGTGTTCATTCATCTTCCTGATCTGATCAGCCAAAATTGTTTCACAGTGAATGGAGGAGTCCTAGCACTGCATCAAAACAATGTGGAGACCAAACTCTGCACTGAAGGCTTTCTTTGTGGTCAGAGACCGAGAGAAGGTTCAGAATGTGTGGGTTTGTAAATGTGAGCTTTGTGAAGGGCTGTGGCCAGGGCAGCCCTGACCAGCCCTGGTCACTGGGAGAGTGGCAGGGGCTCCTTGCAGAGTGCTGGGACGTGGCAGTGGCTGCTCACATCTGTCCCCAGGGCTGCTCTGGAGATCCCCCCTTTCAGCTCTCCACAGCACAGGTAAGGTCCAGCTGCACAGAAATAACCAAGTGCAGCAGAAAGCCATGTCCTGGTAAGTGTGTAGTCTGGCACCTCGTTTTGAGAAGGTGAATTCCATTTATCTGTACCAAATCTCATGTGGAAACTCAGTCGGTAGAATTCTGTGAGTGGGGTATTTTGCAGGATTAGTTTATCCATTAGCCCATGGATAAGATATTAAATGCAAATATAGACACTGAATTTATATAAAAAATTATTTGTGTTTCAGAACGAATTGCTGAAAAATGATTTATCATAGTGAGCTCCCACATACTGGGAGGCATTTTGTTTGAAATATATGGTGCAAATGCTTACAAATTTCAGGGTAGGTTTTGCTTTCAGATTAGTGCTTTATGCTAATTCAGATTTTAACAGTGGGCCTGTGTATCCAGGCCCACTTTTTTCACTGGAATGACTACACTGAGTCATAAAGTCTCATGTGGGTTAGCTATAGGACATGACTACTGGTTTTCTTCTACTCAGGTGCATGCAAATCAAATTACATGGGACAAACATTGAGCAATTGAAGTTGTCCTCTGGATGCTCACATGTGGATGTACTGATGCAATCTGTCACTCTTCATCTCAGACAACTGATTAATTTATTTATGAATATATCATTTCCTCTGTGGGCCATTCCTATTCATGCTTGAAAAATTAAATATATGTGGGCTTTCCCTGATGTTTGCACAATACTTAGTACACCCAGGGCACAGCTTTGAATCATAACACTACTAAAGAAAAGTGTAGAGGAAGGTTCATGGTTATGAGGCTCTGTAGTTTGGATATTTAATTCTTTAAAGGTCATTACTTTCAGACAAATGATGGACATTCTGCACTTAGGCTGAGGTTAGAGTGTCTCATCTTGGAACCTAAACAGAAAATGTGAAAAGTCTTGGTCTTTGTGTTTTCTCTTCCAGGAATTATACAGAATTGCATTTCTCACTTCTAAAGACCCAAGAGAAGGGTTTTATTAGATTTTTTATTTTCTTGAGTAGAGCACATTTCATTTATTCAGAAACTTACATTTCAAGTGACAATTCCATGCAAGCACTTAAAACCAGGTAGAGACTAAACAGAGAATAAAGCTCCTCCGTGGTAGTGCACAGATCCCTCACTTTGCCTGTTTCTCAGGGTGTTTAATTACATCAGTTACAAAAAGACAGATGCTTCAGGGCTGCAGCCTCACAGAAGCGTTAATGAAATGTGGAACTCAAATTCCCAAGGAAGAGTTCTGATATTGGAGACTCTGGTGCTTCCCTGTCATCCTGGTTACAGCTGCTCCACCACAGGTGAAAATGGAGTTTGGACCTAACCATGTTACACATAAAGGCTAAAGGACAAAAAATCCTAACCATGTTACACATAAAGGCTAAAGGACAAAAAATCCATTGCCTGTGCAGCACTGGCTGAAGACAGCCTTTTGTATAGGTCAGTCTGTACTGAATAACAACAAAATGCAATTTTCATTCACTGAAAATGAAATGAGAGGCCAGTAAAGGCCTGTCTATTTTTTTTTTTTTAGGCACACAAAGCTCTAAGTGACTTTCTTGGGAGGAGAAAAATAACATATGGATGTCAAGTTCAAGACTGATAGCTGTTGAGCAGAAGTGTGGGTCTAAAATCTGCAGTGCTTCACACTTCATGAAATCTTTTCCTTAGCTGGCAGGGAAAATGATGGTAGAAGTCTGTGAAATCTAGAACAGGCTAGATAATGATATAATGAATCTGAACAGCAAACAATTAAAAAATTCTTGCTATGGTGGAAGTTTGTTAAAACAGCTGAATTTCTGTTTAAATGCTAACCTTTAAAACATGCTAGTCTGTTGTATTTTTGCATTAGAAAATTGCAATTTAATAATTCCTTATGTTAAGTTATTCCTTTCTCATGAGAAAGGATCATCCCAAAGAATTTTGGAATTAAAACAGGGTGCTGGTGATGAGGGGAAGCCAACACTGTAACACGACTTCATGGAGAGTGAGAAACGTGCAAGTACATTGCTTAGGCTGCTTGGTGTGATAATCACAATCACAGCTCTTTCCTTTGTTGTTTTATTTTTCCTTTCCAAGGTTTTGTTGGGATTTATTTTGTGTGGAGAAGATTGGAATGAGTCTGTGCAGCAAGAATGGTTACATCTTTCAAATGAATTTACATCTATGTTATGTAACATAGGTAATATGTGTTATATTTAAATTATTGCAGGAGGTTTTAGACACTTGAAATTTGGTGTTCAGTTTTGCCATCAGATCCCTGCTTGGATTCTGTCAAAGACAACTCTGTGTTTGATGGTTCAGAGGTTCCAGTGATGACAATACAGTTGTGTAGCAAGGTGCAATATACAAATAAGTATAAATAACTATGTGTAGTTATTATGGAGTAATTTTATGGATGTCATGGGTCCTCCTCTTATCCCTGAGAGAATTCTACTCTGCCATTACAGGCAGGTGTAGGTAGAGGGTTAACTTTTCTTAGGGGAAAAGAATTTAACTCTGAATGTGGAGGATTTTGTGCAGACCCCTTGGTGCTAACTGGGTGGTGTGGGAACATTCCCTACAGCCATCCCTACCTTGTAGTGGGTGAAAAATGTGTATCTTGAGTAAAAGCAGATGGAAGTAGTTGGGGGAAAAAAAAAAAGCAATATTAAGTTTATTGCATGTGATTGGTGTTAACTGTTATCCATAAAAAACTGCTTGAATTTTATGTATAGAATTGAAAATAAATGATCCTCCAGCAAAAGTCTCAATTGTTGCTTTTGCTGTATTTGCTGCATCACACAGGTGGGTGTACATTTGCCCTTTGAAGGACCATCCCTGCAGTCTGAAAAGTCAAATGTATTTTCAATCAAATGCTGTGGAATCACTTCCACAAAGTAGTGCTTCAGCTGCTGCAGGCTTGTGCAAAGCACAAATGTATGAACAGATTTCTGTATGAAAACCAATAGTATTTGGTTTTCATAGATCATTTCATATTTTCTCTGCTTTCCCAATTTAAAATGCACTTCTTTGCTTATTGGCAAAGGTGAACTTGTAATTCTTCCTATCTGGAGCTGAAAAATCAATATTAATGACAGAAAATGTATGTTTAATATTCATTGTGCAGTTTCACTTTATTGTTTGAATTTTGTGAGCTTTTAAAGCACTACTGGATTCAAACTTCATGGTCATGGTAGTGAAAGTAATGAAAGTCAGTGCACAGCTTTCTTCTTAGGTTTCTTGTGCCAGAAATTTTAAAGTAGTGATGTTTTTTAACTTAATGTGCAACAACATTTAAACTGGTACCTCAGTTATTTTTTTAAATAGCATTTGTAACTTTTGCTTTACTGGGGAGGTTGATCATGCCTCGTGCTCCCTTTTTGGCACTTATTTTCTGTGATTTTTCAGTAACAGTGTTTGAGTTCCTTTCACTGAATGTAGAAATTTGTTAGATTTTAATACTTTCTCAGAACAGAATATTATTTGTAAATGACTCATTTTATTAAAACTGCACTGTGGGAGGACTTAGTAAAATAATCTCCTAAATAAGATGTGTTCTTTACCCAGGCCTTAAGCTCCCAGCAGCTCCATCCCTTGGAGCTGGATGTGAAGCCTTGGTAGTGCTTGGTGAGAACTGGGAGCATCTGGGAGCTGGGGGGGATTCACAGGGTGGGAGCAGAGGAAATAACAGAGAATGAGGTTGTGGGGATGGGTGGCACCACCCCTGGGGAGGTGAACAAGCCAGTCTGAGCTGAAGGACACTTTGGTTTCTGAAAATGCCACCAGCAAGAGCATAAACCTCATGTCCTGGGTACTCCTGTGTGTCCCATGCCACGACACTTTGTGAGAGGAGACACAGAAATACTGTGTGAAAAATCCAGTTTGGTCAATCTAAAGATTGGAAGACTTTGATACATTGTGCTTTATGGGTGGTACAACCTGGTCAAATTAGTTTGGTTCAAATAAACATCATCACAGCCTTTATTAAAGACTGAAACAAGAAGTTTGGAGATTTGGAAAGATGAGATAACTTTTAATGGAAATTAATCTTCATTCGCAAAGCAGTCTTCTTCAGAAAAACCATGAAGAGCTCCTGTGTATCTCTTTTGACTCTCATGTATGACTTCCATCACTGTTCTTTTCTTTGGATATTGCAGGGAAAGGGACAGAGTAGCTTATCTTCAGAGTTCAAAGAAGCAGATTAGTCAGTGCTTAGTCAAAGAAGAATGACCAGAAATAACCAGCTGGTATTTTGCTAGACAGAAGAACTGCAGAGGAAGTGGGATGGTCTGACAGATACCATAAAAATAGGTAGACAAGAGGCATCTGCCTTCCAGGAACTGTTGCAGGATAAGTGGCTTTTGGCACTTGCACCACAAGCTCTCCTTTCTGGAGAGATCTCTGAGCCATTTTTGTGCCAGGTGTGATGCTGAGAATGAGTAACATCTATTGCAGAACAGGATCTTTGGCTGAATCCTAAATGGAATTTTCTCATCAGATACGAGGATTGTTTATCTTCTGCTTTTACAGATTTTGCTTCAAGGAACTGTTAAGTACAATGTATCTTTGCAATATATCAAAGTGAAGAAAATATACATCTAAGTGCATCATCCATAGATCACATTCTTTAGTGAAATATTTTCATGGCCAAAGAATGACAGTATTTCCCCAGGATCTGAAAAGAAAAATTTTAGAAGGAAGATTTATTATTGTTCAGTGGGAGATTTAGTAGGATGGAAATGCAGCCTGCAGTGTCAGCTAGGATGCATAGTTGGGGAAAAAAAATAACTCCATGCAATCCCATTCTTGTAGAGAACAATAGACAGGTTAAGGTATACTTGAAATATTGATGTTTGATTCCCATTTAGTGTGAATTGAGTTTACTGTTGCTCACAGGTCCATGGAAGCATGGGGCAAGGAGCCAAGGACCCAGCATCAGACCTGGCCAAGACCAGAGCCAAAACTGATGGTGATTGCAGTGGTGGCAGATCACTTCCTAAATACATGGCTCAGGGGCTGTGGGAAAACTGCTCAGCAGCTCCAGCAGCCTGTGCAGCACTGGGTTATGGGCATCAATTTGCATGTGTGCTGGAGCGTGGAGCCAGGAGTGAGGAAGACAGATGTAAGGCATCAGTCTCAGCTTGTTTGTGTGAAACAGGGCTGTGAGTATGCCCAGAGGATTATTGTGTGCCTCCCAAATTGAGAGACATCACTATTCTCTGACTTGCTGCTGAGGGTAACATATATCAGGCTATAATGTCTAACTATGTGGAACTAATAGTACCCAAAAGAGCCAGTTCATCTGCTCATTTTTGTGGCACATTAAAAACTAATAGTAAACTGTGTCTCCTTTTCATTTAGCATGACTTGATATTTCTGTGTGCAATTGCCTGCAACAAGGAGAGATTGTTTAACAATCCTCTCTAGCCATGAAAAACTAAGTCAGCAAATTAAATTATTAAGATTTTTAGTTAAAGAGGTAGAAATCATAGTTATGTGCCCCTTACCACAAGAGCTCTGATTGTGGGAAACCCGTAGTTACTCCTGTGAATGTGTCAAAAAACCAAACCCACAATTATCTGATACTGAGAAGTGGGCAGGAAAATGATTCAATTTTTGCATTTTGGGTCCTGCCACTTGAGCAAACCCTACTCAAAGTGAAATTTCCTGTTACTCTCCCACTAAGAGATACTCACTGGGTTATTGTGTGTACATTTGCCTGCTGAGAAACATCTGGTGGATGAAAACAAGGCTATGATTTAAGGGATAATGTTGCAAGTGATGGCTTAAGGAATCTTTAGACTTGGAATCACCTGAATACACTTAAGGTAATTTATAGGGACAGATCTTCAGCTGAAGGCCAGGGATTTGTTGACTTCCATGGGTTTATTTCAATTTGAAGCAAATCAGTCCCTAAAGCATGTGACAAATGACAGGATGAACTTGTACTAGAAGAGGTGTTTTCAGACTCTGCTTAGCATGTCCTTGTGTTTTGGTAGTGAGTTGTTTCTCACTTTTGTTAGGAAATATTTGCTTAAGGCAGTCTGTTTTGACTCTTACAAGCATTTTTAAACACTGGGGAAAAAAGCTGAATTAACAGCAACTCAGATCCTGCTAGGTTCACAGAGGCTGGGCCAAGAATTTGCTCCAGGGACTGTTCTAATCCTGGGCAGAGCCCAAGCTTTCTTTGTGGCTTTGGGAAAATGATCTTACTGCCATAAGCTTGTTCTCCATATGCACACATCAGGCTTTGATAAATGGAAAGGTAACTGATCTTTCTGCCAAAAATCGGAGTGTTGCTATAAGGTGGTTGACACATTTATATACAACCTATGTCTTTCAGAGTGACAACATGCTCTGGATTTTGTGTGTGGAGGAAGGCATTGTTGGCTGCTCCATCTCAGTATTAGACCTACTGATTTGTGGGATCATTTCCAGAGTTTAACTTGAAATTGTGGTTGTGGTTTAACTTCTGAGAACTATTTCAAAGTCACAGAATTTCTAGTGCATTAATGTACTGAATGCATTTAGATGTGTTTGACTTCTTGTTGTCTGTGCAGGGGTAACTCTGCTGTTGAGTGATGTGTTTTGGGCTGGGGGGTTTTGAGGAATGTGGTGCTACTCCTGATGTGTTTTGGTGTGTAGTTTACCCAGTTACTGATGAGCTGGAAGAATTTGGGGACATTTTAGAGTAGGAGGAGAGGGTTGGGCAGGTGTGTAGAGTGGTGGCTGTTGGTGGAGTAGCTTCACTTTGTGCAGGGCCTCTCAAGGTCCCTGAAGTACTGAGGAGCTTGAATTTTCTTTATTTTCTGCTTTTTTTTTTTTTTCCTTCTCCCTTTCATAGGTGCTAGAGAAAGGTAAATGTTATTAACATTGGTTTTTCAGTCTTTGTTCTGTTTCTTTGAGTAAACATTTTCATTGGTCAGGTAGAGGTTGGAAAGGATTTTTACAACTTGAAACAGCTGCAAAATGAGTACTATTGAGAAATGAAAAGCTCAGGAGAATGCTAGGAAATAACCTGCCTTGAGTTCTAAGTGCATGAGGTTCTTGAGATCAAAGAGGAAATCTTTACGGAGGATGGCAGTTTAAAAAATTTGGAAGTGTCTTGGAGCAGCAAGTAAGATGGCTTTAACTATTGACAATTGTCTGGAACACATCAGTGAGGCCTTGAATCTCAAGGAAGAACCTATTTTGCCATGTCTTGACCTGATGTTCAGTGAAACTTTTCATGTTTGATGTTATTTTTTGCAGGGCTATGCTAGGTTTGTTGCATGTACTTTTTCTCTTTTTGGGAAAAACTGGGCTGGAGGTTTTTGTAACAAAGCTCAGCAGTCCAGAGTTCAAAGTAAGGTTTGAAAACTGTATAAGAAGTGCAGTTGGATTCCCTGAGGTTATAAAATGTTTTCCTCTTTTTATTTTGCCAAGAGTTGAACAGACATTTGGGGTTTGGCTGGCTCGGGTGTGGCAGTCTAAAACTAGGTAAGTTACATTATTCACAGAATATATGTAGACAGATTGGTCACTGCATTTCCTGCTCTTAAGAATCTGCTGGTCATTTGTAACTGAGCTGTGAATATTTTTCAGGGCATGACACAGGCAAGTTAAATGGATGTCTAATGGATCAGATTAGGTACAGCATCTATGTCCCTGGAGATTGCTGTGGTCTTAGAGGATGTTTCCCTGCCCCTTGTAGCTGAAAAGAGAAGCAAAAATCAATTTATGAAGGCTAAGGAGGCGTGCCAGAATGAACCCTGTCAAGCAGAATGGTGTCCCTGATGGTTTTTTTAGGTGGCTGGGAGTTTGTATTCCCCTGTTATAGAATGGAGAAGTCAGTCTTGCCATATTGTCTTAGAACCATAATAAACAGCTCTCTGCATATGAAGGTTCCCTTTATCTCTCCCCCTGGTGTTTTTAGAGTTCACTGTGAAATAAATGCTGCTCTGCAGTGACCATGAGGCACACTGGAGTTTAGTGAGTTGGTGATTTGTTACCCTGGCTGGGTACTCTGCACATTTTCTGCATAGGCTTCCTGCTGCAATGCAGGTTTCTGCTAAGCAGTAAAAACCCTTGCTAAGTTTTGCTTTTGCAAAAAGCCAAGTCAAAATAATAAGTCAGCTTCTGTAGTAGAGGAGGAAAGGTTTGCTAAGTATGGTATGACTCAGACAACATAAAAAAGTACCCCAAATGCTGGGTTAAGTTTGTTTAAAAATTAGGGTTGATGGTGCTTATTACTGATGGAATAAATTTTTCATGACCAAATGCACATCACTTGTTTAAAGGACATGTTCCTGTGCTGCTGTGCTCTTTTCTGAGCCTGTTATACTTATTATTCCAGTGCCTGGCATGGAGAGGAACCTCAGGTAGATGATTTGAGGAAGAACTACAAAAGGATTGCTGTCTTGCCTTATCTTTATACAGCTCCTGCAGCCTTGTATGGCACTTCAGGTTGTGGATGGGAAGTAGGGAAGACACAGAGAAGTTCTGAGGAGCAGGAGATTATGTGCTAACAGTGCATCTCTTGGGTCTACAGGTTAATCCTGGGAAGGTTTCAATGTACTGTGTGTCACAAAGTCCTGTTGTCAAATCTTTGAAACAGGCTTTGTGTCAAGAGCTGCTTTCAGTCCCAGTGTCTTTGCTATTCTCATGTGCACTGGCACAACTCAGTGTTCCTAGAATGAGGAGAAGCCAAAGGTTTTTTAAATCATCATATGGGCAGATCTCCTGGGTGTTTTTAGAGGTGGAAGTTGTTTTGATGCTTGGTTTGCCTTTGTGCATTCTTGGTTTTACTGTGCTATTGCAGAGAGGTGAGCACAATCAGCCTTTCTTTCAATGGCACTCTTAAAAATGTCATTGGGCCTGAGGAGTCCATGACTTTCATGTCATTGAAGAAAGCAGACATGCTCCCAGTTTAAGAGTTTGTTTCCACAGTGCTAAACACAAGTGGAAACAAACTCTTAAATGGATCATTCAGGATAAGACCCATCAAACCTGGCAGCAAACTGCTTCACAAAGAGGGAGGTGATATTCCATCATCCTGCCCTACATAGAGGACATGTGGGAAAACAGATTGCACAACTGGGTTGAAAAGAAGCTGCAGGACTAAAAAATTGGTTTGGAAATCTCATGCAAATGTACAAACATAAGTGTGCAGATCCTGTGGTTTAAAGCAAGGGCACAAACTATGGGTCTTGCTAAGTACTCTGTAATAAGAAATTACTTTGAGGGGATGTAGTGCTTCTAAAAGCACGTTCTCAGTTCCAGATCAAGTAAAAGCTCTCAGGAGAGCTGGGGCTGCTGAGGGACAAGGGTTATAAAACCCGGCTTGCACTCTTGTGCCCTACAGTCAGTTCCCTTGCTGCTTGGCACAGGAAGCAAGGGTGTTTATGGCAGATAGTGTTACAGTGCTGGTTTTATTCAGGAGTGTCCTACACTGGCAGTGTTTGAAACACTCAGAAATCCTTGGAGAAAATACACTTTGGAATGGAAAGAATTGAGTTTTCTGGAGCTTCTGGTATTCAGCTGTGTTTGTTTGTTTTATTTTCTCATAAAAGTATGAGTAGGTTATTCAGGAGCAGTAGAGGTCGCATGAGGAGCTGAATACCTTTGCTTGTAATTAATCTATTTAACTGTCATCCAGGTGATACATTTTGCAGTTAGTTTAAGAAATTATATTGCTCCCTGTCCCTTACAGGCAGTTTCACAGTTACAAAGCAGTTTCATTCCAAAAAGCAGCAGATTTGATCTTTGGTTTAAGTGTGTCAGTCTCTGGGGTCCAATTAGGAAGGAATGGAAATGGTTCTTCCCCTTTCCTGGTGGCCTGGGCTTTGCATTTGCTGGCAGATAGAACTGCAAAAAATACTAGTTAAGACACAGTGAAAAGACACCTTTTAGACCTTAACATTTACAATCTGTTTTCTCAGCTCTTTTTGTGTGTGTGTAGAGTGATATCCCATTAATGATGCTGTGTAGCTCCCCTGCTCCCCTGCCTTGATTTCACTTCTGTAACTTCAGTCAGAATTGTCTTGTGATGCTGATGAAATGAGGATAAGAAATGTCGAGGCCCTGGGTCAGCAGAAGATGTTGATAAAGGGGTTCTGTTTGGGAGATGTTTGGTACTCATTATCTTCTCTGCAATCAGTGGGAATCCTTTGACATAGGACAGCATCAATAACTGGGAAGAGCTTGACATGCAAAAAAGTGCCTGGATTTAGGAAAATATTAATTCAATTTCCAGTTCTGGTGCTGGTAGGGCATTTAACTTTTCTGTCACCACTTTGCACTTAGATTTTTAGGGCTGCACTTGGTTTTAGAAACTCTGATTTAGGATGAGGAATTAGAAATTAAATAGAAATTAGAATTTTAAATCGCTGATGTTATTTGTTTTGTTTTCATTGAGATTATTCTCATTGTGCTCCTAAGCCTTAGTAAGATCCATGATCTTGAGCTCTGAGATTTTCAGGAAAGAATGTATTTTTCTAAGCATAGATATAGTAGAATATGGTATAGAATTCCTCCAGTTATAGGCAAAAATGACTGTGCTAGATATTATAGAAAACAAAGAAATACAGAGGAAGGTCCTTAGGATCTAGAAGCAATTTCAATGTGGTTTTGTTGAATTTTCACCTTTTAGCGTCATCTATTAAAAAAAACCTAAACAAGATTGTTCAGAATTCCAATAGGTAAGGATAAACTCCCTGGCCTCAGAGATGGTTTTGTAGGATTTTTCCTCTTTCTTCAATAGGTTCAGAATTTAATTTGCTAACAGTATTAATGATTGCAAGTAATATGTGGTTTTTAGAAAACATTCCCCTTGGCTCAGGTGACCCTTCTGGAATGTTTTCTGCCTTTGGTTTCTGTGATGAAATCCCCAATGTGAATATAGTTTTCTGTACATTAAACATTTGTTAATCTTGCTGTGTTCATTTCCAGTGGTGGTCAGCTCCAAGTGTAAGAACAAAACCTAATCCTTCATGTCCCACTGTTTTCAGTGGCAGCAATACAGGGGTGTGCCAGCCCTGATCTCCTCACTCCACGCCAACTTTTGTCTGTTTGACACTTGGAAAGAGGGAAGTTTGGGCATTGAGAGTTATCAATCTTCTCAAATGTTCATTCACCACCTTTGGCAAGGGCTGCCCTACTCTTTGTTTCATTTCACAGCAGCTGGGGTCCTGAGTCACAGGGAGAAGCTCACACGTAGTGTTTGCCTCCAGTGCCGTGCCCAATTCCACAGGCACTGGGGAGGGATGCAGAACATCCTGTTACTTTGCTGTTGTGTGAAATGGTGATTAAATCTGAGCTCTTTAGCAAATAACAAAGTGATTCATAACGCTGCACGGAGCACATGTTGAATTTGGAGATCAGTAAAAATAGTAGGGATGGCTGCTTTGAGCAACTATCAAGTTTCTGACTCAAAAATTAAATGGCAATTTCTTTACTTTCTTCTTTTTGGATTATAGAAAGAGAGAATTTAGCTTTAAGCAACAGAACCTGGAGACATGAATTATTTATGCACTTCCATTGTTTTCCCATCAAATTAAACCATTCTTCAAAGTTTCTTAGCTTTTCAAATATTTTAAAATTTTTTATTGTGAAGATAGATGATTAATCGAACAGATAAAGAATATTAGGCCACCTCCTCTCTTCTGTGCTCACTGTAGAGGTAGTGATGCAATATTTTAGCTATTTCATGATATAGGACTGTCTTGCTGATGTAGTTCATATGATTTATTGCCTTTAGCAAGAGTTAGGTCAGCCTTGAATGTAGTAGACTTCAAAGCAATATGTTTGGATGGTTTTCATTCCCTAGCAACTGAATGGCTTTTCATCCTAAAAAATTAAATTAGGTTCTCCAGAAGTACTTGAGAAAGCAATTGTTTTGTCATTGAGGTTTAGGATTGGAAGGGAAAGGTTGGAGAAGGAGAGGCAGTCTTATTCTGGAAAAGCACATTACCCTAAATGCAAGAGAGAGATGGAGGCTCCTAAGAAGGACAGCAATTGTGTTTGCCTGTACTTCAACCCCTGAAAGAGTAAACAAGTAGCTCCTGCTCCTCTCATCCAGATGGAGAGGAGAACACAGATGCAGCCCAAGTTTCAGATTTCTGTTGAGATGCTACTGACTCTTAAATGAAGATGAACACAAGCTCAGAGTCAGGTCTGGTGGGCATGGTGGGTTGCTGGGGTACTAATCAGTGGGTAATTTGTCCTCTCTGAAATTTCTTCTCTTTAATTTTACCTTTAAAAAAATAAGGAATTTTTTTTATAATCTGAATAAAAAGCCCTTAGAAGAAAAGCTCCATTAGAATCACATTGCATACTTAGTAATATGAGATAATATTTTAGAAGTTATACCATTTTAAAGAAGTGCATATTCTCTTTCTCTTCCTCTTTTCCCCCCCTATGGCTGTTGGTTTTGTGGTTTTGTTTTTTTTTTTTCAAATGTCCACTTCTTTTGAATCTCAAGTTATGCTTTGTTCAAGTGATTAAACAGTACATTTCAGACCATTCTGATCACTGAAAACTTTATTTTTTATTAATTTTAATCATTCTTAGATGAAAGTATGTGGTCTTGGTTTATACATACAATGATTATTGACTTCGGGGGCAGGTTCTTTGGCTGTTCCCTGGCTTTAAATAAGGTGAACATTGATATCCTTGCTGTGTGGTGTCAAGGGCATTTTAACCAGCTCCTCTTCGTTTCTGTGGTTTCCCTGGCTCTGACTCTGCTGTTGTTTTGATCATGTCTCAAAAGTGCATATTCAGGTCCCAACTCTACTGTGCTGCAGTATTTTATGCTTCTGGTTTATTACTGATCACTGAATGCCTGTGAATTGGATCATATTTACTATTGCATGCCACTGGGAAGGTTACACTGAAGAAGAATAATTTGAATACTTTTTAGAGGTTTGACTCTTAATATCTCAGATGACCTCTTTGAGCATTCTCTCAGTGGATAGTTTTGCATTACATGATGTTTTCTTAAAATCTTTAAGAGGAGTTGTTATAGAAATATTGCAACTTCCCCCCACATCTTCTTCATTTTAAGGGAAAATTTTCTATAGTATTTTCAGAATTATGTTTATGCTTATTAATGCTTAAGGACTCATAGGCCAGGGCACTGGTCTTCCATTAAATTTTTAAGATCTAACCCCTTGCTGGGGATTAGCAACTGAGGATTTCAGATTTAATTGTGTTTGTCATGGTGTGCCCTGTGCTAACAGGCAGCTTTGGAAATGGATCAAGTCGGGGATTGAAGTTGATGAAGTTGTGAAGTTTGAGTCAATTCTCTGTCAGCACTCAGAATTTCAGGAGGAAGCCCATGAGTGGTTGGTTAGCAACTGCTTGTGAGGAATGTTTTTGTACCAAGTATCTTTGGGAAACCCAGTGTTGGTTGAAGCACGTTTCACTAGGAACCGAAGATGAAGGAATGATTGTGTAGCTGAGAAATACATTAATGAATTAATGACAAATATTTATGCGTTGTTGGCTTCTGACCTGCAGCCTGACTTGGGCAAGTGCTGGGTTTCCATGTGTAACAACACTGTAATTATCAGACAGAGCAGAGCATGGTAATAGTCCTCATGGGTACTTCCAGTAATAAATATAATTGAGTTCACTGAATAGCAGTCCTAAAAGTGCATTGATTTCTGAAAAGAGAAAGAAATAGCAAAATGATTTCCAATTAAATATTTATTTTATTAGTGCAGGAGTTGAGGAGGAATCTTACAAATTCACCACTATGCTTTGAAGCAATCTACTGGGGGAAATTGTGATTTTAAAAATTGCACCATGAGTTAAATTTATACCAACTCAAAATACCAAACTGTTTTAACAAGCTCAGTGCTGTATAAATGAATAGATTAAAGCTGTGTTTGTGTCAGAACCTGAAGGTGCTACCACTGTGGAGTTCTACTCCAGCAGCTTTCACACATCACATGGCAGCTGGGAAAGATGCATTGCTATTAAATCAGCAAGGCTATCAAAGAAAGGGCCTCTGAGCTGTCTGATCTGTTTCATCTGATAATTAAATGGTAATTATGCAGTCAGCCATTCTAGTGTAAAAGTTTGTTTAAGGCAAAGTTGGAAATTAAGATCTTATGTAGAGCTAGAGACATTTTTTGGGGGTATACTGTACTTTTTTGATCCCTAAAATTGGGTGTATCAATAAAAAAATGATAATGGGTCTAGAATAAGAATGGCCACTGAAAAAATCAACAAAAAGATTCTAGAAAATTTAATTTAATAATTCCATCTTTTAAAGCATCTTGTTGCTTATATGGAAAGCATTTTTTAACTAAATCAAAACCCTACTGTGGAGTTCCATACCAAGAGAAACATGTGACACGTCTTTCCTTCATAAATATTGGAACTAGGAGATCTGGTGTGCAAGGAGGTAAAGCTCTCCTCACTGAAAAATATTTTATAACATTGGTACTAAGTTTATGCTGTGTAAAAATCTATATATTCAAGAATACATCCTATTTCCCCTCCTGCTTAATGAGAACGTTTCCCTCTATAATGAATTCTGTCTCCCAGATGCAGTATTTTAATTGAATCATTTTGTTAGCCCAAGTTTTCCATATTTTTTCCTAATACTGACTTTTTATCATCATCATCTATATATATGTATGCAGTCATTGAAGATGACATTGGAATGGTTGCACTGTGAGCTTCACTATTGACTTCATAGCATGAGTTTTTCTGGTTCTGATTTTGCAAGTTGAAAACATTTGGAGGAACTCAAAAATCTCACTTATATTTTTGGTAGCTAATATTTTACCTAAGGGGAACAGCTCTTTCCAACTTATGCAGTGATTATTTCTAATCCTGGAATAGTGCCTTCTGATGTCTTAGCATTTGGAAGTACAAGTGATACTTGATATAAATTATTCAGTGTTCTTGAAATATCATTTATAACAAAATACAGTATAGTCTTACTGGTGGCTGCAAGATATACTTGGCCTATGGGCTTATTTTGTGCAGACCAGGGCTAAAAGGACTGAAGAGAGCAATGAAACAGCAATTGAGATGGGAAGAGGAGCTTCCTTGGAGCAGTTCTTTGGCTTCCTGCTTATTTCATCCTTTGAACCTTCACCATTCATCTTCTTGGCCCCTCCCTGAGCTGGGTGGCTGAGTCTGAGCTGAGCTGAGCGCCTTTCCTTGCAAAGGAGAAGGTTCAAAGCTTCATTGGGAGAAAGAAACGTTCTTAGTGGATTTGTTGAGTTGATCACTTCCTTTATTTTGATTTGCAATCAAATGCATTTCAGCTCTTTACCTGTATTGGCTTCTGAAGGTCTCAGAGTGCATGCACAGGAAGAAGTGTTTGGCTCATTTTCTGTGTCTCCAAGGAATCCTGCAGGGGTTCCGTTTCAAAGGTCTGCAAGGACATCACTGGTTCTCCAGACACGTCTTCAGCAAATCCCAGAAGTTTGTGACAGTATCCAAAGTTCTTGCCTTTTACAGAATAAGGTTCTGCTTTGAAGAAAGGAACCTCTGTAAGTTATTGACCAGTGTTTGTGCCATTTCTGAAGCAGTTATGAATTAAAACTCAAGCAATGGACTTTGATGTCTGATATAATCCATCTGGCATGAGGAACCTGAGTAAACCTTTCAGCATTTGCTCTTCTAATGCATTTACAAGCTTAAAAATCTGATGGAGTTGCATAGGCAGCCCTTAGACTTTCAGGATACAATTTAAGGATCTCAGCCATCAGAGATCTTTTGATAGCTGGGCTTGATAGATTTTGCTGATGGGATAGTACTGGGTAGTGCATATGTATTGAATTAGCCTATTATCATTAGTGGACTCTGCAGAGAAAAACAAAGTCCACAAATACAAATCATAAATATTTCAATAGAATCGTTTAAGTGAGGCTCATTTAACCTTGTTTAATAGAGAAGAATCACTTATAAAGTGTTATGGGATATTTAATTTATGGTTTGGTACTTTGTTTTTCTTGGAAGAGGCTGCTCTTTGGAAGCATAAGCACTTTTTCTGCCATTAAAAATGTTTAATAGTTGGACATCATCCTTTGCTAACTCTCAAGTGACAGAGTATAGCAGACAGGGCTTTGCTGGTGTCTTCTTGAACAGGATGCAGCATGGTCAGCTGGACTGAGGACACCACACAAACAGAAACCTAGAGGATTTTCTGCCCCTCACTTCCCTCACCATCTCTATCTCAATTTTTTGTGGTAGTCATGAGTGCCCTGGCTTAGCCAAAGTTCCCTGTAGGACTTGGTAACACACCCCACCTACTGATGTCTCCTGCAAGCAGAGAGAGAAGATGGATTTTGTAGATCCACTGCCTTTCCTCCCTCCTGCTAAGCATTTTCTTCTGGACCAGGGTGAGTCCCTGGGAATGATGCAGGTGAACACCTCATTTGCTCAGATTTGTCGGGGGTATGACACAAAATGGCATTTTGCTGTCTGTGGCTTAGCAGAAGCTTCCTTGTAGCTTTTTATTTAGCTGTTTACCCTAATGGTGTTTTAAGTGGTGTTTTTAATTTGGCACACCTGACCAATCAATATCATTAAAATGCATTTTACAGAGAGGCTTTTGAGTGATTTATTCAGAAGATGCAGAGCATGGACAGGAGATAATTGTGATCCTTGCCTATATAAAACTCACATTCTAAGCACCAAGTCTAATGACAATAAAAAAATCCCCGAATTTGCAGTTGTAGCTATTAATCTTTCTTAATGAATGTAGGGGGTTTTATACCTTAGTTATGCAAAAACTGTTTTCAGATGGGAAGATTCTGAATTATTCATGTTCCAGTCATGCATCAACACATATGTGTCCCTTGAGAAACCAGCGCTGTGTATTCTGCTGTTTGTTGTTTTTTGGGTTGGTTTTGTCAATATTTTGTGGGGAGACTGGCAATTAGTAAACCAGTGTAACAGAAAACTGCTCTCATAATGGCAGACATGGAAAAGATAAGTAACTTGACCCACTGGAGAGGATTATGTTTAAAATGTATTTGGATTTTATTTTTTTTTCTACTTATTTTTTATCTCCCTGCTAATTTCATTCTTGTTATCTTTTAACTAAAATCAGCAGTAATAGGATTACAGATCCATTGAAATCCATCTCTGCAGTCTGTGCATGATGGCTGTTGCTATGCAAAAGTGATGTTGTCTCAAACTGAGAAGATTCCAAAGATTCTTGGTGGTACATTGTACTTAAAAAGCACTTTTCCCAATGATGACTCCTTCAAAGGTTAGTTTTTTATTTATTAAACTATGGGCCCTTCCCCAAACATTGCAAAGTACTCTATAAATAGGACACAGAAATACAAATACCTTTAAATAGTTTGCATGCATAATGATTCCTAGCAATCCAGTGATAACCTGGATTTCTGTGTGTATTTGGAGAGCACAGCTGTTCTGACTGGAAATGCTGTCTGCCCTGGAGCTCTCCCTCTGTTTTGTGGCCCACCAAGGAATTGTTATTGGGGGTCATACAAAATTATTTAGGGTAATTAGTTAGGCAATAGTGACTTCTGGGTTTCTTCCAGCAGTAACACTTCATCTGAATGCTGGTTTCAGGGACAAACTGCTCTGGTAACATGGATTAAATCAAACAGGGATCAAAGTGGTTCACTGATTTATTGATGGCATGTAATTAGCTGGCAATCAGTAAATTGTACATTAAGGATCAATGCCAGCAGTGCAATGGATAAGCCACAACATTAGGCACTTGAAAAATGTCTTTTTGCAACAACAAATAGATGTTGTATGACTAACCCTAAGCTCCCCAAGGTTATATGTGCACCCCCATCCCTTCATTGCAGAAACAAAGTTTGGAGCCTCCCCAGGCCATGTGCTGGGTGTGTTACCACCCCTCCAGTGGTGACAGATGTGACTGTTCTGTGTGTCCTCCAAGGCACATCCCCAGCACTCCCTGAGGTCCCTGGGTGCTCTGGGTCCTGCCTGTGCTATTCCTGGTGTTGTCCTATGGCTTGGAATGCTGGCTCCACATGGAGCCTGGCAAGGAGGCTGCCCAGCAGCTCCTGGGCAGGGCTGTAGTGCTGCTGGGGGGATTCCAGGTAGTGCCAGGCACCCCTTGGATTGCAGCTGCTCCCATCTGTTTCCTGCTGTTGTTACAAATGCTTAAGTTTCTTTCTTTCAAAAGTTTCTTCATTCTTCCCCTCATTTCATCCTCTTTAGCAAAGCCAGTTTTGGGCACACACTTTGTTTCTGCCTTCTCGCCATTCCTGTAGGGATTACTTGGATCCTGACATTTTGTTCTCACAGACAGGGAATGCTGAATGTTCATCCCCTTTCAAGTAAGTGTTTCAAAGACAGATGGATGTTTCTTATTCTCTCTGTTGTGAATTCATCAAGGCAGGCCAAAACTCACAGAGCTGATTGGGCCCTGCAGGGATTGTTATGTTTTGCATTTTGTATCATTCTCTCTGAAGTCAGAATCAGGCAGAAATGGAGCCCCAGAGATCAGACTGCCAACTCCTGGCCTGAGTGCTGGAGAAATCTTTGCCTTCTTGCCCTGGAATTCCTACCTACTCCAGCCTGATCAAGTTTTTCTGAAGTTGAAGATAAGTATTTAAGTTAGGGTAATAATTGGTATTATATCTGCTGCTTATTTGCATTAAAGTCTCCAAGCAGTTTTTTCCCTTTCAGAAACAGCTTGAAGTTTAATAGGTTTCATGTAGGTGAGGGATCTGCAAAAAATCTGATTCCAGGAAGAGGATTGTTCTTGGGATTTGATTCTTTGTGTTGAGGAGTAAGAATTACAGCCTTCAGCATTTCTGGAAACCTTGGAAGGTGTAAGTGTTGGCTTAGCTAAAGAGCTGAGTAATTCACTCAGAAAACAGTGAACAGTCTGCAGAGTGTTTTTTTTTTTTTTTTTTTTTTCCCTCTGAGCTCTGCCAATGTATGTTATGGAAAAATGGCTAAATGAGGAAACTCATGAAAACATTTCCTCAATTCACACCTCCCACTCAACTGACAGTTCAAAAACTGAGTCAGAAGGACTAAGAATTGCTCAAAAGTACTGTTGGAATTTGGCAAGGACTTTGGAGCTAGGATTTTATCTCTAATTTGTAGTAAGATAGCTACTGCTGTCATCAGCTGCCATAAGTTTTGACCAGTGAAAGTCCTTCACTGAAGATTAATGGTTCCAATTCAATTATTTTTTCCTAGTTCCCTTGTTCAGATTTTTGATATTGGGAATCCATTGAGGCTCTCTTTTGGCAGGAGAGTAGCAAACTGCTGTTGTCTTAAATTCAGCTTCCTCTGCTTGCTACATATTTTATTAGATTGTGTTTAACTGCAGTGTCCATGGCTGCAGTCATCTGAAGAATTGAAATGCTGCTGGATTGCCCATGTAGTGGTGAAACAGAGTGTTAGACCTGTGAGCAGCAGGAGGCAGTTTTACTTCAGTGTTCAGGTGTTTGTAGGCTGATGTCTGCCCAACACACCATTCCCTGGGACAGGACAGCCACTGAGGGGTTCGGAGGGTCAGGTCCTGCTTCACCAACCTGATCTCCTCCTACAGCAGGACAGCCCACTTAGTGGATGAGGGAATGGCTGGGGTGTCTGTACCTGGACTTTGGTGAAGACACCATCTTCCACAGCATTCTCCTGGAGGAATTGGCTGCTCCTGGCAGTGATGGGTGCTCTCTTCCTGGATAAAAGCCTGTCTGACATCCAGTGGAGTGGTGGTGACTGGAGTTACATCCAGCTGGGGCTGTCACCAGTGGTGCTTCCCAGGGCCCAGCACTGGCCCAGCCCTGTTTAACATCTTTACTGCTGATCTGGACCAGGGGATCGAGGGCACTCTCAGCAAGTTCATGGACAACATCAAAGTGGGCAGGAGTGTGGATCTGCTGGAGGGCAGGAAGGCTCTGCAGGGGGGTCTGGACAGGCTGGATCAAAGGGCTGAGGCCAGCTGTGTGAGGTTCATATCGTGCTCATGAGAATTAGTGGGGGGAAGAAAGGGCACCTTATTCATACAGCTTTGGTTTTTGTTGTTTTTGGCTTCTTCATTGATAAATCCAAGGTTTGCTGGATTAGATTCTTAGAATATCAGACTGGGTGGAAGGGGAGAGCATGAGAAAAATGGTAGTTTCAGAGTAAGCAGCAATATTATAACTTACTTACATTTCTTTATTTGAATTTTTAAAATTTAATTACCATTCTGCACAAATGGAACTGCCTCAGTGCATATGCTAGAGCTTGAACTGAAATAGTTTCATGGTTGAAATCTGAATTTATTTTCAGCCCAGTTGTGATAGCCATCTCCAGGATGATTTTAGACTGCAAGTTGCTAAATCATATAAAGGTCTGTGTGTGACTCTCCAATAGGAGTAGAAAAAAAGTAAGTTTTTTTCTAGGGACTTGGTGTGTGCTGAAGTATTTTCAGAGGCAAAACTGATACTACTGTACCAGAGCAGGATGAGTTTTGTACTTGTGTAGAAATTTTTCTTTGGTCTTTTGTGACTTTATTTTTTTCTTCCAAGTATAAAATGAAATCTGATCTGTTTGACCATACATGGTTGTTCTTCTTGTTTGGTTGAAGAGAACTGGCATAAGATAAGTGTGGAATTTTAATTCTAAACTCACTATAACTTAGCTTTGATTTGAGCAACCTCTTACTCTATATTACACTTTTATGTCTTGTTTTTGGGAAAGGAATGACCACAAAAATATTGTGGCTCTAAACCCACTGGAACAACCAGTATTAATGTGGAAATTTTAGTAAGTCGTTCAAGAAAAACCCTACCTCTAAGGTGAGTATTTAATATACTTTAGACTAAAGTTATGTGTTGAGTAGACTATAGTGGCATGACTGGTGTTACTAAGTGCATCTGTTTTGCTCACAAACAGATAAAAATACAAATTATTTTTGTTGTTGACATTAATATTTATGTTTCAGGGTCTGCATTTGTAATAGGAATTCTGCTGGAAAATGAAGTCTGTTCCAGGCTGCTTATTATACACATGAAGCTCTGTACCCATTGCTTTATTCCAGTTATTTTAAAAATAGAAATCAAACAGATTTCTTTTTTCCCTAATATGCATATTGGATCTGATACAAGGACTTTTAGACTGCAGACAACTGAAGAATATAAGACACCTTTTATTTCATGATTTTAACTTGAAAACTCAAGTGCCTTACTTTACAAAAGCAATCCCTCAAGGATGTATAGGCAGTGCTACGAGGTGAACATTTAATCTAGATGTTTCTGAAGTGCTCTAAGAAAGCCATCAGCTCTTGTTGAGCAGTTTGTGCATGTTCTTCTTTTCTTTCTGTCAAACCAAAAAATCTTCTAGTTATCTCAGCAGGAGAGTGCTATCTACAAGGGCTACAGGAAAATAATATGCATTTTCTTGAGTTTACCCAATCTACAGTAACTTGAAATATCAGCACATTGCAGCAGAAATGTAACATAGGAGGTGTGTATGAATCCGATATAGGTAAGGATTTTACCTTTCCTTTTAATCACCAAAAGAGGTAGTTTTTTTTTTTTTTAATTTGTTTTTGTCCATATTTCCAATCTATACCCAAGGCACCCAAATTCTCCAACTGCATAAACCAATGCTTGACTTTCTCTGAATGTCTCTCTTGACTTCAGTGAGCCAGGTTCAAATCCAGTAAGTACCTGGAGGCTAATGAACTTGGATGATGTCTTTGTGTAGTGGTTTTGGTTCGCCAGTTTCAGAGTTAGGATTAGATAGGATTTAGGTGAGATAGGATTAGGAGGAAGGTTTTTGTGGCTCTGGAGCTGCTGGCAGGATGTTTCCATGCTGCTGAAAGTTCAAGCACACTTGGCTGTGTCTGCTGCTGTCCAACGTGCTGCAAATGCTTGACTCAGCAGCAGGCAGGGCTGTGCTCTGCAGCTGCCGGCATTGATCCATCCTGGCTCTGGAGGGCTGCCTGAGGTTTCATTCTGCTGGTCTCAGTTGCATCAAGTCGTGTTGCCTGCACATTGCTGCTGAGATTTTGGGTGTGGGAGATCCTGGAACGGTCCTGGCATTTCTGTGCCTTGGAAATAATGGAGGAGGGTATGGCAGCCACCAGCTGGAACAGCCAGGAGCAGCAGCCAGAGCTCTGTGCCATGTTTTGGTTAGCTGGGAGTAGGTGAAGGAAGAAAACTCTGCAGCTGCTAGGATAAGTCTGACAGCTCCTTCTTCCTGTTTCATCCTTTCTGGCTACAGATGTCGAATTTGTCAAGGAAGTTGCAGTTTGGGAGAGATTCACTGGTTATGGATGCAGTCTCTGGGTGGACATGGGGAAACTCAAACCCCAGCACCTGGCAGCTCTTATGTCAGCTGAGCACCCTGCAACTGCAGTTGAACTGTGTGAGGGAAAGAAAGGAACTGAAAGGATGAGTAGTTATCAATGCAAGGCTGGAAAAAGCAGGTTTATCCAAGCACATACTGGCTGATAGTGCTTGTTTGTTACCCCATGTCCAGCTCTAATGTAGGCAGTAGTTCAGCATTTCTTGTTCAGCCCATTTGGCCAGTAGATTGAGTCATTTTGATACCTTTGTTTATGCAAAAAGCATGTAGGCAGCAAGAGTGTGTAGAAAACTCACGCCCTCCAAATCCTGGAAATACTGATAAAGTTGTAACCTTGCCCAAATACATCAGAATCCTCAAATTTTAATTCATCTGCCACAGAGTTTTGATCAAATGCAGAAGTTAGCATGTACTTCTTAGTGGCAGTAACCATGTTGTGAGAAAAGGGATTGTCAAAATACATATTATGTACCAGGGCATGAGCTGTTCTGGCAGAACGAGTCCTGTTAGCATCATATGAATCTATCCTTAGTGTAGCCCATGTTAAAGCTTTTTAGGTCTGGCAGAAAGGGCTGCATGCTTCAAAAGCACCATCATGCAGCATCATAAGACTGCTACAAACAGCATTTCATTAGTAAGGAAGTGGCAAATACGTCTTGCTTGAATTTCATGTCAGGATGAAACATTACAAGTAAAACTGACAGATAATAAATTCCTAGTAGGGAGGTTTATGAGGGAAAATTCCCAAGCAAGTGTTTTTGTTCAGGAAGAGGCTGCATAGAAGATTGGCTTCATTTAAGAATTGTGTCTTGATCATTACAAATGCAAAAATCCCTCCTGTGTCTGCCCTTAGCTCTGCTAGCAGAATGAAAAAGAAGAAAATTCCCCCAGCTAATAAATGACACATTTAGACATCACACTTATTTTTATGTCTGTTTACACATCTGTCAAGGATTTACTTAAACACAATTTTTAGTGAAATTATGTTATTTTAAAGTCCTGTCTGGTTGAGTTTGGAGTCTGGTAGACCTTGGGTACCTGTCACCCAGAGCAGTTAACACAAATAGGTTGTTACACCTGGAATGTCATTGTTGAAGGATTCCAGAGCATCTCTGGGGCATTCCCATATTGCTCTCCATGTAACATTCCAGGTTCTTTAGAGAAATCTCAGAATTTCTTTTTTTTTTTTTTTTTTCTTTCCTCTTCTATGTATTTCTCATATGCCGAAAACCTACTGAGGATAATTAGCAAATAAACCCCCCAAATAAATAGAAAAATTATCTAATTAATGGGAAATCGGAGTCATGCAGCTTGGCTCTAGAACTGAAAGGAACCTGTGTGTCTGTGTGCAAAATAGGCCCTGTGTTGTTTCCTTTCCTTAATGTAAAGTGATAGGTTGGGAAGGCTCTAAATCTTTTCAGAATTAACCTATAATCTACTAAAATATTGGAAGTGTTACATGTAAGCATTTGGGTAATCTTAGCCAATTTAAAGGAGATATTGGACAGGGGGGAAATTGCTAATTTCTGTAGTTTACAGAATCAGGACTTCCACTTGATATTTATTGGTGACATTCATCAGGATCCTTTCTTTAATGCTTATTATGACTAAATGGCTTTTTTTTGGCCATAGTATTTAAGAGCAGCAAATTTTGCACCATCTCATGTGCCAAAAATTGCTATGCTCATAAGCTTGACATTTTCTATTTAATTTAATCAGAAGAACAGATAATATTATGTTTCAAGATTGTATTGGTTTGCTTAATAAAAATCTTTATTTCAGTGTGTTCATACAGATTAGGAGTCCTGGGAGAGCAAACTGAATTCTGCAGCTCCAGCCCTGCACGTGTTTCCTTTTGTGGCTCGCAAGTTTGGGGCGGCTGCGGGTTTTCAAATGCAGATGAGAGAATCCTTATTAGCTGGAACCTGGGCGGGTTTAGAACAGCCCCTTGGCCTTTTGCCCTCAATCCGAACCGTGGCACTGGCAGAGGCCCCCGGGCTGCTGGAGCAGCAGAGAAGGACTGGAGCTGATGCAGAGGCACATCCTCGCTGTTCCAGAAGGAGCAAGTGTTGATTGAACACATTTGCTGAGCATCCCTTGAGCCCTGCAGCTCTGTTCACAGCGCTTGCCTTTGCTCTGGAGGGAGCTGATTAACTCCATTTAAATGCTACAGCAGCCACCAAAAGTGGGCCTGAAAGAAAAATGAGAAGATGAAATATCTGTCTGTCTGCCTGTCTATAAATAAAATGCAGGGAATGATTAAAGATGAGTCTGACCTTATTGAATGCATTCCCTTATAGGTCTTTACAACATTGCTGTGTATTTGCCAACAAAAATACCCTGCTCCCCAGTGTCATCTGATTCTGCAATATATGTATAGAGGTAATAAAAAGTATAAATATGTGTTATCAGACCTCAGTAGAAGCTCCATACTCCCTGCAAGGAAAGGAGGGGACAGGATAGAAAGCTCACACAAGAGGCTGGTTTCTGTTGGGAGTATTTTACATTATAATACCTTCATAGGCCTTTGCAGAGAAAAACTGATTTTTTTAAAGGGCTGGATGTTCTTTTTTTCTCTTTGTTTGCATATCTGTTCTTAAATTATTTCAATGTAGCAGAAAACTAGAACAATTTATTTTATTTCTAGTTTTCTCAAATATTTCTATTAATGTAGATTTAAAAATAATGGAATCACTGTTACACGTTTACAAGTACATGCTTTGAAGCTCACCTAGAGAGAGATGGGAGTGTTATTATCCTAAAAAAACTGTTCAATGTTTATGATTAATATCCAAAAGGAATTTTAAAAAAACCAAACCTGTTAATTGGAAATTTCCACAAAATATTCACTTTAAAATATTGAGAAATTTGAAAAAAATTGACACGCCTTAAAAAATACTTGACACATCTTAAGTTTCTTAGTTGTAAATAAGTTATTGTGAAAGTCTTGCTTTCTGATATACTGCTCTGAATTTTTAAGGACTGAAAATCATCTGAAACTGCTTGTCTGCTCAAGGTAGAGAACTCCTTACTATGCTGCTTCTCATAAAAAATATTAACATTTTTTCTGGTTTGCACTGTTGAAATTCTTCAATGTTCAGTGAATAACAGTATGACTGATCTGTGTAATATTTCTTCCTCTAATGAAACTAAGAGGAATCCTGCCCTCATTCCACAAACAATAGCTGCATGAGATATAGTCAAGATTTATGTTCATTTATACAATATTTAAAGTGAGAGCGCTTCCAGCATGGGGAGATGTCAGTGTTGTCATGGCAACAGATGAAGATGTGGCAGGATGGATGAAGCAGGTCTCAGCCCTGCCCAAGCTGGAGCCAAACCTCACCTGGGACTTGGAGCCTCTCACCTCAGGAGCTGAACTGTGCTGCTGTTGCTGTGGGAGGTGGGAAAAGGAGTAGCTGGCCTTGGGGGCTGAGTTTGAAGAGGTTTTTTGAGCCTCCACACAATTCCCCTTGTTTTTCCCCATTTTCTTCTGGTGACACAGGGCTGAGCAGGGATCTGATGATGGGTGCTGACAAGTGTGACTGTTCCTGTCTTTGGTGGTTTAGGCCAGCTCTGCCTCTTCCATTCTGTGTTTCCACAAATGTCACAAATGCCATTTCTGTCAGCTCGGTTTGGTTTACCTTCCCTCCTCCCAATGCCTGTGTGATTGTGCCTACACACACATGGAAAGCACATGGAAGCATTTGTTTAGCACCTTTCCTGAGCTGCACTGTCCTTTTCTTCAGTAAACAAGTGGCTAGTTTGCATTTGACTCCATGTGAATTCTGCTTTGTACTTCCTTACAGCTTCTCAAATCCTCAGCAACACCGAAGGGCTGAGGGGGGGTTTGGCCAATTGTTTTTACTGTTTTTCAGTATTTGAGCAGCTTTAGGGATGGTGCATGTTCTGCAGTAGTTCCAAAAGAAACCAAAGGTGAAATAAGAACAGATAGTTGTGTAATTTTCATGTTCTGGTAATGGAGTTATGTGTCACAAGAAACACATTGCACTAAAATCTATTACAGAGAGGACCTGTGTCTTTAAACTAACATCAAGGCATATCATTAATTGACCAAACTCTAGGAAATGACCTCATCTCTGCAGGACTTGCTGTGCAGACACTCCTCTGTCTTTTAATGTTTATAATAATCTGTACAAACCTGTGGGATGACATTATACAGGGTTTCCTTTGATGCTGGTTCTAGATATTTTTATTCACACAATATTTCAGTCAGGTTGTAAAATAAAAGGTGAGTTACTAATTGTTCTGCAAGTTCCATTAGGGTTTCTTTAAGAAAGAAATGATATTTGCATTGTCCTTCTTGTGATAAGCTTTTACATGGATCCTTGAGTAGTTCTTTTGAAGTTTAAGATGAACCAGCACCTTACTGATGTGCTTTATTTTAACAGTTGTTTTGCCTATGGATCAGAACTTTCTCACAGAGTTAATTTTATAAGGAAAATGTTCTTGGTATGGAACTGTACAAATTTAAAGTGGTGCAATTTAAAGTGGTGCTGAGAGGAAACAGATGCTGTACATCTATTTCAGGTCAGCTGCCAGAGATTTAAAAAAAATTTAACACCAGCAGATTTTTTTACTTTTCTGAGAGTTTGTCTGAACATCACAGACTGTTAAAGGCCCAGCCCCTGACTATTGTCAGATCCAAATTTGCAAATAATCTAAGTGACTGTAGTTAACCTTTTCTTAAGGTGTAAGAATCTGAATCTGGTTATTGCTGGATGCCAATTCAGACTTCTGTCTAAATCTGCCAAACTATCTGTATCAATAATGATAAAGACTGTGTATTTTAGATGGGTGGAAACTGAATTGTATAGGGAAACTAGATTGGCACAAGCAGCCAATTTGAATGAATGTTAAATTTACTGAGTATTTATAAAATTGTTTCCATTTGTTTGTGCATATATTCTTCTGGCTGTCTCAATGAACTTTTCTTTCCGACACTGCTCTCCATGGTACCTGTCATGAAATTAATCATCTGGCCTGTGTTCAGTACTACAGTTCCCAAATGCCAACACCTGCTTTTACAATTTCTTTCACTGTAGAATAGAAGAATTCATTGATTCCATTTGCATCAGTATAAAGCTGCAGACTTTTAATCCTGAGTTTGTTAAAGAACATCAAAAATATGGATCAAATAATCACTGTTTCTTGTTGTTCCATGACATGAAATAATAGCAGAAACAATTGTGAGAATAATTTGTATTAATGTACAGCATGAGCAAAGATCATTCACAATTTTATTTAAGTTTCTTGCCATCATATTTACTTAATAACTCCTGATTAGCACCTTTTACTCCTTTATTGTATTTGCTTTTGAGTAAATGCTTCGTTTGCAGCAAAAGCAACAACCGGTCAAAAGCCATTACCCAGTTCTTAAAGAAGTGGTTTATTTTGGACCCTACTTCATCAGTATCACACCACAACAAGTCATTGTCTATTGAGACTCTGATATTGAAAATATTTCCAATTAAATTAGTGTTAATGGAAGTGTTCTGCAAATGCATATGAGTCAGTGATTATCAGATCTCTGCTCAGATAACCAGTGAGGTCCCAGCTGTGGGCTGGTGCTTTGCCACTCTGAGATGAGATCTGAGCCACCCCAGCCCAGGGGAGCCAGCCTTGGGCAGTGTGGGTGTTAGCCAGAGTCATGGGCAGGAGGTATTTGAGCTACTAATGGGCAAGATTAATTTTAAAAATAATTATAATTGTACAAGAACAGGAGAGCACAGGTATTTCCCTTCTAGGCTGGAAGTTAGAGGAATGTTAAAAGCCATGCCAGTGGGTGAGTTTGCTCATAATTCCCACTTGTTGATTTTGTTAAATCAAAGCCCAAGTCTAACAGTGCAACCAGGTAGGAATTGGTGTTGGCTTTAACACACAGCTGGCCAGGTAGGGATCTGTCATTTTGTTCCTGTCATGACAAAAGTAATTCCAAAGAAGTCTTTTATACAAAAGAGGGGTGCTTTTGCTGTGCATTCCTGGGAAGACCATGCATGTGAAGGAAAAAAATGAAAAGTAAATGGATGGAATCTTTGGAGTATGATTTAGTTTTTGGATCCTTTCCTCCTCTGAGTTTTCCTTGTTGTGGCTGGGATCCATGAATCCATGATCAGGACTTTGATTGCATCAGTTTGGAATGTCAAAAGTGAGCTGTCATTCCAAGAGCTCATTTGTGTACCAGAGTTTTGGATGACATAGCTGGGGGAGTTGTGCCCTAAGATCCCTCCTGGACAGTTTGTGCAGTCTTGTGGCTGATAGTGACTAATGGGCTGGTAGTGACTAGTGACTGATCCTGAACCATGGCTCTTTGGTTTTTGTCATATATTTATAAGAAATGCACAAGAGGCCAGAAATAAATACATTTTTTCTTTGAAATGATGAGCCTATAGATATATGCGTATTGTAAACATTGCTTTCTGTGTCATGAGAGCTTTCTGACACATGGGAGATTGCAAATCCATTTTAAAAACATGATTAGAACTACGTGTGTGCACTGTGTACGTTCAGAGTGATTGCCTCCTTTCCTGTACCAGGATAAATTCCTGCTGCAGAAGAACTTTCAGAATTGTTCCTAAGCCCTTTCAAGACTTTATGTGAGAACTGTGACTAATCTCAGGGCTTCCATCTGGAGCAGCTGTGTCATTCCTACTTCCTGCCCCAGAGGAGTCTCAGCTCTAGCTCTGAATTAATTTTTTTCTCTCTGGAGATTTCTTTCAATTGCCTTTATTTTATTTTTTGACATAATGAAGTACTGTATGGAAACGTATTTTTTAAGAGATAGTATGCAGAAGGAAGAAATCAGGATGCCTAAGAAGCTGCTAAAAATTCTCATTTGAGGGAAGGATATTATCTTTCAGCATTTCAAACCTATATTTGGAAAATAATGTTTTCACTTGTAAGTATTCTTTTATCCAGCAACATCATTGATGAAGTTATCCCAGTTTCCATGGAAATTGTTAAACTTTTCTACACTCTATTCAAAATGGGAAATTTTAAATTTCAGGTGAGTGTTACAAACACAATTGCATGAAGATAAGATAATAAAGTAGTATAAATAAACAAACAAACATATGTGAGTGACTTGGTGTAAATTTACACAGTCTGAGACTCTGGACTGTACCTGCTATGTATGCAATCAAGTTACCATGAAATACACAGTGAGGTGAATGCAGAGTACTCTGGAACTCACTGTAATTCTCTTTGCATGAGTGACAAAAAGTAACTTGTTCTTTCTGCCTTCCAAAAGTAAGCTGCTATTTAAAAAAAATATCAACTACTTTTTTTGAATGTTGCAAGAGTATCTCCTGAGTCAATATGCTTGGGGATAGAGGGAAAATATTTGTTAGACTCTTCCATAACAAGGCTACAGAGATAACTAACTCGTGTGCTTGCACACATTAACTTCCAATCATTTACATTCATTTTACACTGCTGATTTTTTTTGTTCTTGATTTTTCCCTTAAAGTGGCTGAATGAACTTGCTGCAGTGTCTTTTGTGCTGCTGCACAGCAGACTTAGCAGTGTCTCATGGCCCTGACCTCCAGGCAGCTGGAAGGATGAGTAAGAGCAGCCCAGGGAGAGCAGTACAATAACTTGTAAACTTAGAAGGATGTCTCACCTGTGGGGGAGGCTGGGAGGCCACCAGGAGCAATGGCTGAGCTCACACAGGGCTGTCAGTGAGTATGAAGTAGCTGTTTTGGCTGGGAAGGCTTTGCAGAAGGAGCATGCCTCCCTCAGCAGGCAGCAGGGGAGGGAAATCCCGGCTGGCATCGATGGCCGGGGGCAGCGGGGTTTGCGGCACCCGGGGCTCGGGCTGGGGCTGCAGGGGACATCTGGCCAAGGAGGTTTGGAACCTCACCTTGCAAGGCAGGAAAACACCAAACTGGCACGGTGGGGATGGTGAGCAAGACATCTTTGCTCAATCTGCAGTGCTGCAACCTCAGGTATCACAAAACCCACCTCTTCTTCTAAATTGATCTCAGCTTCAAGGGTCGGGATTGGTCACTGCAAATCCAGACCACTGGATTTTTTGTAAATGCCAGTCCAGCATTCTGGTGTTAGTAATTCTAGGTTTCTTGTGTTTTTAAACCAGCAAGTATTCTCAACATGATTTAGAAATGAAAAAAAACCCTAACCAAAACCCATCATTACTGATACGTGGAGCCAGAGAATGAATAGACACTGGCTGATCTCTAAAAGGAGAGCAAATGAAGATCTAAGAGTGATAAAAATGTGTGTGTGTGTTCATGTCTGTGTGTTTGGGGTCTTTTGCTTTCAATAATATGAAAAAACGTTTTAAAAAATGTAGTGTTGCCAAAAATTTTTAAAAATTTTGATGTCTGATGATTGTAGAAGACATTTTAACTCATTTAAAGTAACATCCATTTTCAGAAGGCCAACTGCAGAAATATTGAAACTGGATTTTCAGACACTACTTTTATCACTTCAGAAAAATTAAGATATTGGATATTTTTGGTGATTCCATGGATTGTTGGTGCTTAGTGCCTTTCACTAAAAAGTCATTAGGACTCCAAGTGAAGTACATATCAACCCTACTTTCAACATTCCCTGTATACTGATACATAACATTTTCGTCTTAGTTTTGAAGGCTGCATAACAGGAAAGAAAAAGCAAAAAGATCAACAGCAGAAATTCTTTGCATGTTAAAAAATACATATATGCTGCTTGACATAACAGGTTTTATCCTGGAAATATGTTTGTGGGGCTTTTCAAGAGCTTGCTCATTGGAGTTGTGCATGGAACAGAAAAAATAATTGATGTAGTTTAAGTTTTATTGACATGATTACATGTTGTAAATAGTTATGTACAACCTTGTAATATCCCTCTGTCTTATCATCGCATTTTTTATGATATTATCTGGACTGTTTTCTGTCCAAATAAATTAAGCTCATCTCATCAGAGGGTTTGCAAGTCTTCTGTTACTTTGATCAGAATTAGCAGAAGATGTGTCAAGCCAATTACTCTGAAATTGGGCAGATGCAGAGCAGTGTGGTATGTCAATCACTTGGTGGGTTTTCTTTCAGTTTTACAACTCTGGCTCTGTCAGGGAAGCTCTCCCCAGTCTTTGAATTGCTGGATATGATTCCCTATTGCTGCCTCTTGTCAAGATCCTGCAAGTGGAAGAAAACTGTAAGAGTTGTAAAATGTTGCAAGACACTTTATTTAGAATTTCTGCATTTAAAAGCTACTAACAGAGCTTGTTTAATCAAACACAGAACGAAGGAAATTTGCTAGCAAGGCTCATATTTCACTTTAATTTTTGCTTAATGACTTGGAGCTCCCAGCTGACATGATACATTGGGTTTGCTCTTGGGCTGTAGACCAAGCCTTAGTGCAGATCTGTTTTATGTGTGCTGTGTGTCTGTGGCATCCTCGCTGTCAGAGCATCCCCATGCTGCAGCACTGAAGCAGGATTGATGACAGGGTTCTTTATTGCAGCCCTTAGCAATAGATTGTTGAGATTAACACATTGTCTGAGCAAGAGATTTGTCTGAAGGGCCTGCAGTTCCTCCCTACCGTTCCATTCAACAGAGAACCAGCAGACAGCTGCTGCTCTCCCCAGAAGGTTTGTTTATATTTCAGCTTAGAAAGATAAAAGATTGCACAGAGGATTTATTTTTTCTATTTTTCTTTTTGACTTTTGATCTGTTTAGAAGAATTGTTTCTGTTCAGAACTTGACTGTTTAATTAAATTCGTGCAAGAAGGGTGAATTTTCATTTCTTGGTGGTTTTTATTAAAGGAGCATTAGTAATCCCCTTCAAACTTGAAGATTTCCTGGCCTTCCAGCAGCTGTACAAGAGGTAGAGCCAGGGTCTGCTGTCTTTTAGTTGGTGAGCTGAAATCAATCCATTTTACTTGAATTACCTGGACTATTTCACTGCTTTGTGCAAATAACATAATTTTCCCTATCAGAGATGGAAATGTTAGTGTAATGTTGCTTTGATCATGACCCATGATAAAATATATGGAAATAGGTGATAAAATCTGCCATTTGGGCTAACTGAATGAAAAAGGCAACATTTTCAGTCATCTCTTTATTTCAATTACCTGACCATAGAAATGAGTTCTTAGTGAAACAATCTAAATGATAAACTGCCACAGATTATCTGACAATACAGTAAATGTAAATAAATATTGATAGGACAGTACTGAGATTAAATTATGAATAAACTTGCTTATTCAGAGTGACCATTGTTGTTTTGGCATTTTGAAGGTTTATTAGCAAAATGGACCAGTACAATTTATTATATTGTGATAGTTTTCCCAATTTGCCCTCTGTTCCAATGTGTCTGTTACTTTATTCCAGTATAATCCTTCCAGGTGTGAATTTTGGTGCTTTGTCAGATGTACCTCATAAAGAAGTTCTTGAACGTACTGACCAGTAAAGGGACAGCAAGTGACTTTGCATTTTTAAAACTTCTTAGTGTGGGAACACCTCTGTGAGAGTTTTACTAGTTTATGATGTTAAATGGCAGGAATCTCACTGGTTAAAACTGAAGATTAAATAGAAGGATTTAACAGGGTATGGAACATTTGTGAAGAAGTATGTAGAGGTGTCCTTAGCATGGTGTGCTGTGTGCTTAAGTTCTGAGAACAGGTCCTCAGGCTCCTGCATACTAAAATGGGCTGGAGAGGTCTGGTCAGATGAGCTTTCTTACAGCCAGTTGAGGTATCTAAATTTTTCACATCAAAAAGTAACTTTAAACTGGAATTCTGTTTAGACATGTATGTATAACCAGGTTTTAAAGTTTCTCCCGTCAGTCACTGAGCTGTCTGGGATGGTGCACTCCTAATCTCCCTTCATAAAAGGAAAATCTCTAAGATTGTGCTGTATTCTGGCAGCCTGCTTAATTGTACTTGGCAGCTTGTTTTGGCTCTGGAGCTGCTCACCAGCCTTCTAATTAAATAGGGGTGCCCTGATATGTGTCTTGTCTCTGAAATCGATAGGGATGATGAAAAGGGCTGTGAAGGCAACTAATTATCTTTCAACATCCAATGCTTTTCAGTTTGGATCTTCCCTGGTTTTCATATTTCTAAGTTCATTAAAATGCTCGGAGAACAAACATTTTGTATGAGATGAAAAGTCATGAATGTGAATTTCTCTGGTCTTGTGCTCACACACCTTCTTCCATTCTTGGCACGTTCAGGAGAGCCATGTATAGAGAAATGAATATAAATATATTTTTATATAATATAAATCTCCAGCTTTGGTTTTGGTCAGGTGTGCATGGGCTCCAAGGGGAGCAGGCTTAGGTCTCTAAATCCCAAATGTAGATGTGAGGAGAATTTATTCTATTTCTGTTTATCTTCCTCTAGAACAGCATTGCAAGACAACCACCTCTGAGCCAAGGGAGGAACCAGACAAGAATATCAAGGAAAATGCCAAGCAAATATCTTCTTTTACCTTCATTAAAAAATGGAACACAGATAGGTGGTTATACTAGAAATGGATTTTAAAAAAAGTTCCAGGCTGCCTCTGTGTTCTCAGATACCCAAGTTTGAATGTAATTTTTAATAGCTCTTTCTTATAATTTTTTGGGGTGTATTCATTATTTGGTGTCCAGCTGACAGTTTTGTATGGACTCATTTTTCCCTGTTCCAAATTCAGAACTTTTCAAAGGGAGCTAAAATGAGGGATGCTTAAAATAGTCACCTTTGCATTCATGGCTCCCAGTGCATTTGTGTTCTAGAGGTTTCAGCAGGACAAAACCAAGCTTTAAAACCTATCAGTGGGGGTGCACAAGTCACATCAGTTTCAGTAATGATAATTTCATTATGCTAATGCAAGTTAAGGGACAATGCAAAGTCATTTTCAAAATGAATATTTTTTTCAGCCCTTGATACACTTCTGAAGTCGTGCTGTATTTCTCTATAGAAGGAAACCTGCTTTGATTTTCAGAAGTCTGTTCAAATACTTTTAGTACAAAAATAGTCTCTCACAACTGTTGAGCTGTGGGACTGCCATGAAGCTCCTCCAGATCGTTTCTAATTGGGGTAATTTTCCATGGGCAAAGTTTGCAGATCTAAAAGTGAAGGCTTTGACAATGTGAAATATAAAAGGCAGGTCAGAGCAGGACACAGTTTATTAGAACAGATAAGATATTGATGGTGCCTGCTGTCACTCTTTGCAGAATTTCTCCATCCTTTTGTAGGGTAAAATGATTTTCCCTGTGTGCAACCCCCTGGACTGTGGAAGTACTTGCACCCTGGTTTAGGGATCAGAATCCTAGGGAAGGAAATGTGGAAGGGTTGGCAGCAGGGTGTGTGGGACTGTGCCAGCCACCTGCATCTACCTGCCTTTTCACACAGGTACACTCTCTCTTCAGAGTCCAGTCCTTCTGGATTATTAAATTATTCTGGATCCCTGATCTTCAAACATCTCCTGTGGTCCCTCATCCAATCCTCTGAAATAGGAAGACTTTTTATTTTTATTTTTATGTAATTGTAAATATAATTTCATGTCTATAATGACCTCAAACGCCATAACTTCCTCCACACACACACGGAAAGGAAAAGTGAAAATCCATAAAATAAATTAGATTCTAATTTGTTTGGAAAACGTTTCATGGTAAATACAAGCTGTTACAATGCATTTCTTCATATGATGAGCTGCTTGAAATTTTCTTGAAATTCTAGGGAAAATAAAAGGACTTTGATCAAAAAAATTGTATATTCACCTGGAACTTCAATGGAAATTTTCCTGTCTGACAAATTTCTATTTGTTCATAAGTTGAAAATTCATCTGTGCTGTATCAAGGATTGTAGCTACTAAGAAAGAGTTCTTACAGTAATGTGGAAAAGTGAGAATTGAGCCAGTGCCTTTGTGGACTGGTTTTAAATGCTTGTCATGGCTACAAAGTGTTTATTTTCTTTACATTTAAAGGCTGCTGAGAAGAGTCATACTGGAGTGAACGCAAACCATAGATAAAGTTTTTGTCTTTTTTAAGAAGTGTATTTAAGCTACAGGATAGGTGTAATACTTCTAGAAATATAGATATACTTCTAGAATATGATACAAGACAAAGCTAACTAAATCCTCTCTTGATCTACACCCTCCATTTGCACTTCTTGCAGCCAATTTATATGGAGCACAGGTTAGATTGCAGTGTGATCCCAGGTATTAAAACTGGATTGTGTCTGTCTGTCTGCTGCTCTGAGGATACTTAATTATTATTATTATTATTTTTAACAGCAGCACTGGTTTGTTTTAATGCTCTTGATTTCTAAAATACCCCAACTTGCTCACAGTCAAGTTTGAAATAGCAGCATGAAAATATAGAGCAAAAATAAATTAAAAATACCATGAATATGGAACTTTGGCACTTGGACATTTCTGATATATTTTTTCTACTTTAAATCTAGCCAACTTCAAATTGAGCATCTATTTAAAATGAAACCAGTAGGCTTCTTTACAGGAATGGAGAAAAATAACCCTGTCAGAGGCAGGGGATGCAGTTTTCACTGGGTATGCACATTTGAGTGTGCTGTGCTTCTAAATAAAAATTATTAACAAAATTTTTTTCTTACAGACACCAATACACAGCCAATAGCACAGCCAATGATATTCATACATTTATTGTTGGCTGTGCTGCAGTTAGCCTGAATCCTTGCATATAAATTCTATGTTAATACATCTGAGCTTTTGTACAATATCTGCCTTTAATTATCTTTTTGAAAGGATCTCTTCATCTTTCTAATGTGACCACAGGACAGGAACTTACCAGAACCTGAGAATAATGGCAGTGTTTCATCTCTTTGATTAACAATTCAAAACCTTCAATGACTGGTAAAATGTTTAATCAGTGTCCTAGCTGTTACAGGTTTGAGGATATATTTATAAAACACGAGTTAGTTGAATTCCTGTGAAGATTCCAGAAACCCTTTAGGTCAGATAAGGGTCATTACCTCAGTGTCCTGGCTTATTCTGTTAATTTTGTTTTAAATCAACTGGTCAGACTCCCCAAACAAGTTTGGTTTTTTTGTTTTCATTTTTTTTCTTTTGTGCTGGGTAGAACCTCAATGCTTCTCTTGCCTCGGTCAGTGAAACAAAAATGGGGAGAAATTTTGTGTTTGGAGAGTCTCCCAGGTCATTAAATCTAGATAACCCTTGCCTGGAAACAGCAAGTTAAAAATCTTGGCCAGAGGGCTTTAGAAACAGCTGTTGAGTGTTTCTGATATCACCCAACTTTTATGGTAATTTGTGGATTTTTAGCCAAGGTGCTGCTCCTTCCTTGTCCCACTTCAGGGTCAAAGATCTTTTGGTTTTGGAAGCTCACTCCAGGCTTGAAATTACAAAGCTTGTGGATTGTAGGCATAAGCTGCAAAATCCTCCCTGGAAAATGTTCAGTTGCAAGCATTTGCAACATTCTAGGCCATTTCAGTTATATTTGGAGTTGGGACATCAATAATACATAGTTTCATTAAAAGACAATGTGTTTTAATGTCATTGCAGTGAGTTATTTTGGGCATGTCAAGTGACCCCATTTGAAATAAACAGATGAAAGTGTGCACCTGTATATTCAGTTGCAGAGAGTTTGCACCACATATCCAGCTGGTTTTTTATAGACCTAAAAGTTTCATTATTTCTATTCTGAAATGCCAACATATGCATTCAGTATCCTGATAAAGCTCAACTGGAGCAGGAACATATGGGCCCTCCTTTAGCTCCGGCCCCCTGGAAAGCCAAAACTAAAGAAAAAGACCAAGTCCTCCTTTCCTTTGCTCTGATTTATTTGTGTTCCCTTTTTTTAAGATGATCTTGTTTGGAGACAGAAGGTTGGCACCTGAGAGAGGAAGCACGGGCGTGTGTGAAGCAGTGGGATGCCAGACAGGAGGGATCCTGCTCTCTCCTGTGCTTTGCAGAGCACTTGCACATGCTGGAATATTGCTGGAATATTGCTCCTGAGCAACCCTGGAAATTGCTGCTAACTCAGCCTGATGGGAGTTGCCTGATTTCTGCCTTTACAAGCAGCTTTCCCTAAAGAAATGGTTCCTGGTGTTCATCTGCAGCAATGCTGGGAAAGAGTGCCACAGAAAATGGACAGCCCTGGAATAGCTGGCTGGCCATTTGTTGGTGCTGCACTCACTGAAGGGTGGCAGGGAAAGCTTGCTGGAGGTAGAAGATATTTCAGCAGCTGTTAAAAGATATCCCAGACATTATTTTTTTCTTTTTCTGAAATCAGGGACAGATTCACTGTCAGTGTCTGTGTGTCTCTGTCATTCAGGGGCTTTATGCCAGGATTCTTTATATCACTGCTGTGCTCAGTTTGCTGTGTATTGCAGCTGGGTCACTGTGCTCTCCACAAGGTTTCCATCATTTGGAAAGTTATCCCTTGTTTTCTGTAGTAGGATTATTTCACAGTTCAGGATTGGGCAGTCCTGTGAGTTTGCCCTGTCTGGCCCATTTGTGGGACATGCCAGGAGAGGCCTGGCTGCTCTTTTGGTGGCAAAAGGAGAGGTAAAAAAAAGTCAAACAGAAGTGAATCTGCAGCCTAAGTGAGGCTTAGGACTGGTCTGTTTTGCATTCTTGGGTCCTTGCTACTACTGCTGAGCACCATGGTATAATGGATAATCAGTTTCAAATGGAAACAAAAAACATGTTAGCAAAGGGAGTTGGGGAGAACTGGTGCTTCTTTTCAAGAACCACAAAAACAGGTGTTAAAAACTTCTATAATTGAAACATTGAAAAATGAACCACTTAATATAGAAAATACTGAAATCAGCAGCATCTACAACAACAACAATAATAGTAATAATAATAATAGTAATAAATAATAAAAAATCTGCTAGTGTCTGAACAAAATGGAAAGAACTGTTTTGATTAAACTCAAGGGAAAACCTTTGAACAAAGTCCTGAAACTTTCTTCTTCTATAATAAATGAGGAATGCATTCAACTTATATATGCTGTTGTATCTCACTGCAGAAAATGAAGTTATGGAAGCTTGCAGCTGCTAAAGATTTGACCATTGCCAAACAAACAAGCAAAATAATTAACTGCATAATAGACAAGGAAAGACAATCATTCCTGGAAGGTTTTACTGCTACCAATAGCAAAATTTGTTACCTTACTGAATCTGCAGAGATTTTTTTCAGGATACTTTGAGGATTTTTTTGTGCTTTCTTGGCCTGAGAGTGATGCAGAGCTGGAGAGCTGATGTCTGGCTCTAGAGCCTCGTTCACTCAGTCCCAGAGCTGAACTTCCCCAAGGACTGAAATCTCCCAGGACTCTCCTGCAGCTCATTCTGCACACTGACACCTTCCAGGCAGGTGGAAAAATGAACCCTCTGGGGGACTTCTTTACAATTGGTAGTGAATTCTAATGAGGTGAAGATCCAGGTTTGATGTGCATGAAGTTTAGGCTTCACTTGGTAGATACATCCCAGTGTAATGGTACTGAGCAGAAATGAGAGCCTTTACCTTGTTGAGGCAATATAAACTGAGAAAATCAGCCCAAGATTTTGTATAGATAATGTTTTTACACTTTTGCCAATTACTTTGGGATAGGAAAATGGATCTAGAAGGATGACACTGATGGGTGGCTCTGGATCTGCCATGAAGATAAGGTATCTGGCAGACTTGTGCCTGAGATACTGAATGTGTGGCAGCCATTTGTAGATGCTGATTGCAGAAATTTAATGCCTGTGCATAAAAATCCTTAAATTTTGCTGTACTAGAATTTTGGGGAAGGGAGAAGGCACCTGAGGCACCTGTTGATTTGGGTCAGTAGCATTTTTAACAAGGATTAGCAATATCAGACATGTCTGTTCTTTGCCTTCAGTTGTTGTGAGGGATTCTTAGAGAATAACTGCTTCTTTGTTTTTCTCTGTTTGGAATGGATTTATTTTGAAATATTTGTTGTAACATTAGTTTTAGATGTTTTACCAACACTAGGCAATGAAAACAGACTGTATTTCAGTCTCACTTCTGATTCAGCAGAACTTCCAGTTCCTCTTGCTCGTGACTGCACAACCTGCAGGATCTGCATTGTAAAATATAGAGACACAAACCCACCATTTCCAGCAGTGTTCAAATTGCCTGACTGATTCTGCCAAGTGCAGGTCATGTGCTTTTGAAACCTTGGTATTTTATGTGCTGACATCCAAGTGTGTCTTTCAGAAAGTTTAATTTCAAAGCAAACATGATGGAGTGATTGTCCCATCTAGAGGAGCTGCCTAAAAATAACTTTTCCCTTTCTGAGTAGGTAAGAGGAGATTTTTATGACAGGTGGAGGAGCAGTTTTTATCCATCTCTCATTTGTAGTCAGACTCATCCCAAAAATTTCTGTTTGAAAGATCTGGAGTCAGAGTTAATTTTCTATCCTATTTCTTGTCTCCTAACTTTGTACAAAAAGGTGCCAGGGAGCTTTCCCAGCACAGGGGAGGAAATGAGAGTCCCAGGCTAACAGCAGGGTCCTCACCCTGGAACAAATTTGAGCTGGATTGAACCTGCCAAAGGCTGGTGGCAGACTAGGTGTCTGGAAAGTTAAATTGGAACTGTTCTGTGGAGTTAAGGCCTTAGTTACAGGATTTCTTTCTGAGGCACATGAAATGAATAAAACCCTTATTTTGTTGCGGGTAGAATGTGTGGGAAATAGGCTATTTTTTTTTTTTTATTTTTTATTATTTGGAATCAATTTGAAAGGGGAGAAGGAATTCCAGCAAACCCTGACCTACAGGCCAGCAGACTTCACAAATTGCTCTTGCTGTGCAGGTGGAGACAGAGGCAGGTTTGTTGCTGACTGTGCTGGCTCTATTTTTAGCTTCTGACTGCTTGCAAGTTCTGTTTACAAATGGCAGGAAAACGCATTAGGATTATCTGCTTTATTGTAGAGGTAATAAAACCTTGTCCAGTTTAGCCAATAAAACAGCTAAAAGCAGGCTCCCCCTGTCCTGGCAGTTCAGCTGCTCAGTGTGGCCTTTAAGCTGCCTGCTCTGTTCTTTCCTCATTTCTTGTTTCCCACCACTGTTCTGGCTCACTATGGAGATTTGGAATCTCTGGGGGGTTTTTATTCCCATTGGGAGTAGCTGGAAAGGCACTTTGGGAAGAGGGAAGGTGAGGGATCAGCAGAAGCTCCGTGGCCCATCCCTGCAGTGACTCTGGGGGCAAAAGGACCACAGATATTCCTCTGCCCAGGGCTCTCAAATGCTTGGCTGCTGAGGAATACCTCCCCAGGAGTCCTTTCAGCTCCAGGGCCTGCAGTGGGAACCAGCTGGTTTTAGTGGATGTGGTTGGTCTGGGGCAGCCTGTACTGGCTGATAGCCTGCAATCCAATATTAGAGCTGCTTTCTGAGCAGCCACAGAGCCTGGACTCGTGCACAAACATCCTGTTTAAGCTGGGATGACTTACTGGGGGCTTTATGACTGTCCTTACCAGCTAGAAATATTAATGTGCTTAAGGTGCTGTAACATTGTCATTTGACTCTGAAAGAAAAAGAAATGTGTTGTTTATTCCATTAGAAAACCAGTATAAAATATAAAACCAAATAAATAATACAGAAATGCATCTTTCCAGTGCTTAAAAGGTCTTTATTACCTTTATTATGGCCTTCTACCACTAAAAGTTAGTGTTGTAGGATGCCAGTCCTAGTCATATTCACTAATTAGCAAAAAGGTTTGAGCAGAGTTGTGACACTGTTAGTTAATACTTGTTTTTCATTGCTGTTTTAGATAGCTCAGGACAAACAGATTGTGTGTTACTGCTGTGATAGAATACATAAAATAAAAATAGTTCTCATGCAGAATTCCCTGTGCTTTAAATATGTCCCTTCAAGCATCCTTAAGGTGTGGAACTGCTATCTGTATGCAGTTCATCACCAGAGAAATTACATATTCATTTTTAAAGGAACCATACAATTAGTTAGTTTCAAGTCTGGTTCTGAGTTGGGAAAGAAACTGGCAATTTAGTAAAAATGGAGGAGTTAATTCCACTAGAGGGGTAAGCTAGAAATAGGAGTAAAAGTGTTGCTTTGAACTGCATCATATGGAAGCAGCAGTGACAGGAACATTGCAAGTTTGTATGTACCTGTGAATTCCTTTTTTTTTTTTTGCAATGTCTGCTGATTTTGAAACTATTCCTCTAAGGAGGCAGACAATGAAAATTTGATAAGCAATGTATTATTATGCAGTGAAGTGTTGAAATTTGCAGATCACTGGCAAGTCTGACAAAGAAATATAGCTTCTTTTTTTACCTAGGGAATGAAGTGTGGGAGATTATGGTTTAAAAAGAGAGGGAGATGTAAATCTACACTGTTTCAATACTCTTCAACTTTGAGAAAATTGGAGTGTGGAGAGGAACCTTGATGATTTTTCCTTGTGTTTTGGCCAAATGTAATGATAAAGTCCAAATATTTGTGACATCTGGCTTGCTCTTGACCACACCTAGGTCTTAGATCCATAACAAAAAGGGTTTTTTCCCAAGAATCTAATTTCTCTTTATCCACAGGTCTGCAGCTTGCTGTTACTGAAAAGAGCAGTCAAATCACAATGTCTCTGTTCTGCCAAGCTGCTCTAATGAACACTGAGAATCAGATATTGTGTTTGTCAGCCTGAGATTGACAAAGTCATTGATGAATCTGTTTTTTGGTTTTGTTTTATTTTCTACAAAAATATGTTTTATTAGGTTAGCTGAAATCTGTTTGTACAAGAGTAGTCAAATCAATCCTTTTGGGCTTTATTTCAAGTGCCCAATACTGGAGCTGGAGTTCTGTGAGCTGATTCAAGGAGCAGTGGCTCAGATGACCCTTCCCAAAGCACAGCAAGAAGGATGGAGTGCTCAGTGCCTGAGAGCTTGGCTGGGGGTGCTGTCACCCTGGCAGCTGCATTTGGTGGAGTCCCATCTCCAGGAGGCTCCTCTCCCACTGCTGCCTGACTCTTCCCTGCCTTCCTCTGGGCTGCTGAAGTGTTTGTTCTGGCACAGGCCTTCCTGGAATTGGGAACTGAGCTGATGAAATCAGCATGTGAGGAGTAAAATATTTTAAATTGTGTTTTTTTCTCTAGGAGTAAGAACATTTTCAGTCTTAGTTATTTTTTTAAGTGGTCAAAACCAGGGCTGCTCAAAACTTTTCCTGCTGATATTTTTGCATTGGAAGCCACTGAAATGATGGGATTTGCAGCATTTCTTGGGGCTGTGTGAGTTACCCTTGGGCTTTTTGCCAAAAAGATGGCACTCAAGAAGCCTCAATGGGCCTGTGTGGTTTTCAGACGTCCAGTTCAGGTGGCCTGAAACTCCTGGCTGGAGCAAGGAGCACTTTGAGGTGCATTCAGTTTTCTGGGAGTTTGATATTGTAGTTTCAAAATGTTTTTGTTAAAGTCTGCATCTAAACCACAGCTTGTTTCATGAGCAGACTTTGTGAATGCTGCCCAATTTCCCCGTTACAGTTTTGGAAGAAATCTCTTCAATGTTCTGACCATTTCCTGTGGCACAATGTCTTTTTGTAGACATTTTTTAAGTGTTGGGTCAGGTTGTTCTAGTGGGAATTGGGTGAAAGTAAATCCATGTGTTAAAACTGTTTTTTTAGCTCTTGAACAACAGAAAAAGAAAAAAAAAACAGCAAAGGAAGTTTAAAGTGATTCTAAATAATATTTTCTTTCCTTCAGCTGTCTCCGTAATGAGATACAGTGCATCATCCTTTGGATTTGCTGTAAGTAGAGATACAATTGAAATATTATCCACTCTTTTTCTCTTTTCCAAGGGCCTTTTCTGAACATGAAATACTGCATTTTTTCTTATGGTAAGTTCATGGAAACGTGTGCAAAGTCAATAATGGATTAGAAAATTGTTGTTAAAGTCAAGCATTGGAAAGGGTGGCAAGGATACTCTAATTATACTTTTTCAGTTTCTGCCCATTAAATCCTATCCTGGAGTTAAAAGCCATGCTCAGACCTTATTGTTGATGGTGTCCAACAGGTACAGTTTTCTTATACAAAATCTCTCAGCTACAAATCAGTTTTGTTGTTGAACTTGAACCAAATTCTGAATTTCCCTTCTGAGCTGTTCCCATTGAAGCTGATGGTAAGACTGCTCCTGACTTTGGGATGTCAGGAGAACTTTCCTCTCCAGTCCTTGCCATGACTTTCCAGATTAGTGGCAGAGCAAAAAATTCCTAATGACAAGCAATGACTCACATCAAATAATTTATCTTTAGCTTTCAATTCTCAAGGTCAGATTGACTCTGTAGGAAGTTTGACATGGGAGTGAAAGTTCTTACAATGGGACAAGCCTGGTGTTCAGTGTTCCTGACACCACATCTGCATTAATTGGGAATACAAAAATGGCAATTTTGCTGATGATACAGAATAATAAATTCATGTAGGATGAAATCTGGGTGAGATTTTGGAGAAAAAGTTAATATTTTCTTGGTTGGAAACAAAAGCTCTTGCAGGAAATTAGTGACTGCAAGCATTTTTCTACACAGTCTTGGCATTAGGATTGTATTAGTATTTTAACTCTTGGAGTGCTACAGTGGCAGACTGTGATGTTTTTTTCTTAACTTCTTCACAGCTGATAGATTAAAAATTCGAAATTTTTTTAATCCTTTGATTGACTTTCTGAGCTCTGAGGTGTATCACCATGCAACAATACATGGCAAAAACGTGAACACCAATTCAATAAATTGTGCTTTCATTAAAGTGATTGATTTGAAGCTGCCTTGTGCCTGTGCAGCAGGATGGTGAATGCTTTGCTCTTAGTGCAGGGCACACTGAATGGCCCACAGGACAATTGCCTCTGTGTCTCTTGCAGTTTGATGCCACCCTGGACGTTTTGTCGTCGGCGATAGTTTTGTGGCGTTACAGCAACGCGGCCGCGGTGCACTCTGCGCACAGGGAGTACATGTGAGTACACTTCATTTCCTCTGCTCTGCCAGGGCCTGCAGAGCATCTGCTGTCAGGCTGGGAGGCTGCACATTCCAGAGCTTGGACCAAAACATTCTGTCCTGTCAGCAAGTATTTCCTTCTGCCAGCTCACTGCTCGCTCCCAAACACGCAGCCCCTCCTTAGGCAAAGCTGCCTGTGGGTTTTGGGATTTTCAGTTTCTTTTTAGCCAACATAGCAATGGTTAGGCCTTTGCAATTTGTTTTCTCTTGCAGCACCTGTATCAAGTGAACTGTGTTTGCAATCTGTAATAGATTTGTAAATCTTTCTCTTTGCATCTTACTGAATTATTCTTACCAGAGTATGTTTTTTGAAATTGATGCTTGTATTATATTTGGACTTCTCTCAAGAAGTTTGATTATGAATCGTTTAAATATTTTTTAAAGTAAGAGTATAGCAGTGATGCATGTCTTCTTTATGCTTACTTTGCAAGCAAATTTTTTCCATATTAAATGTTTGATGTATATATCCTATGGGGGGGAAAAAAAGTCTTTACATTTGCAGTGCAGTATTGATCACAGTGGGAATTGTGTTCTGCATCATTGGGCAGCATTTCTATGGGTGATTCATATGGTAGCTGAGAGGATCAGGTGGAGATTGAATCAAGAATTTTTCCAACTAGTGCATAAAAAAGATTTAAAATTCCCACTCAAATTTTGGCCATCTAGGTGGAGAATTGCAGTATGTTTGCCTATTTTTTGTTTTTTTCTCTGTACTGCCATTGCTGGCAGCATGCCATCTGGCTGGAAATAAGTTCAACTGTCCCCTGGAATGGACTGCAATTTTACAGTGAAGGGAGTAAGGCAGGTTTTGGGCTGAAACACATCTAATGATGTCCCTTTAATAAAGGGCAGCTTGATGAAACTAAACATTGCATAACTGATAGGATAAAAAAACCCACCAACACAGGAAACTGACAACAAAAAGCCACACTGGAGGGTCTCAATCACATCTTCACAATCTTCTTCTAAAAACTGAGAAAAAGTAAGCAGTATTTTTACATGCCTTAACTCAGGCTCATGCAACAGCTTGCCAGGGCTGTGAGTTTCTTTCTGGCAGGGCTCTGTACAGAACAGTTTGGAATAAAAGGCCATAAAAGACTGATGTGGCATTGATTCATAAAAGTAAATTCAGAAAAATGTGATTTAAATTAGTCTTCCTGCACAGATTTGGAGATTTTAACAGACATTTTCTTAGCATCTTGCTTTTGTGGGTGTCCACAGAGATTCCTGTCAACATTCAGTTAACATATTTTTGAAATCTTCTGTTGGGCTTTTTCAAGTGAACCTTGTAAAGTATTTAAAAGAGAAAGTAAATCCCAATACAAAAGAAGACTCAATATATCCCTATGGCTAAGCCAGTTACTGAACAGGCAAAGTAGTAAACATATTTTCCTGGTTTTTTATGCTCATTTTTAATTTGCTTTCATATAATCCCTCTGCTTTAATAAGGCTGAATTAAGTCAGTGAATTATTTGCTGTGCCCATTAGTTGAAGACAGTGAGGGTTTCATTCTGAGTTCAGTATCAAGTGAGAGAGTGTTCCCATGTGCTGGGAATATGAATCACTGGATATCAGCCTGGTTATCCCTGTTTCCAGAGCTGACAGGAGAACCACCACAGTACTGACAGCAAAGAGCTGGTGAGATGGTTGTGCTGCTTAAGGCAACTCTTACTGTGTCAGATTTTTGAGGGTGGCATATTTCTAATTTCCTGTTGTGTTTAATCAATCTCTAGCTTGAAACACTGCATGTAATTATTTTTCCTCCTTGACACTGGGAGAATGTTGCAGTGATGCCTGCTGGCTGCTTGCTCAGCTTATGAATAATCAATCTTTGCATCATATCTGTCTCTAACTCCACCTGGTCTGTCACCATCCCTGATTTCTGTGGGCCTCCTCCCCCAGACTCCTGGACAGTGTGGTGCAAATTTGTGTGGGTGTTTAAGTTGTGCTGTGTGTTATTCCTGTTTTTGTGTGCCTGGACATATTCTGCCTTAGTGCAGGGGTCTGTTTAGCAGAATAAGATGTGCCAGAGTAGCTTCAGTTTAGTTCTTTATTTATAGGTCTCTCTTATTGATTCAGATATTACACTGTGTCTTTGTATCCTAACAGATCTGAAAAAAATCCTTATCTCCTTGGCAAAACCCAAGTGGAATTGCCAATTAATTGTGTTTTGCAAATTTATAAAACTTCCTGTTTCATAAACTTGACAGCAAGAGATTGATCCAAAATCTGTTAAATTCAGTGTAAAGGCTCTCATGGAAAGGCAGCGTTAGAGTCAGTCCTTGCTCTTGGACGTCACTGAGAGGGAACATAAAGATAGACTGAAAAACACACCCCCAGGAGCAGGCACAGAGGATACAGCCTGACTCATGATGTGCTATGAATTAAATACTGAGAATAAAATGCTAAGATGTGAAAGAAATGCGTAGTCTTGCCTGGGCTGTAGCCATATGGCAGTTGGAGCTGCAGCATTCCATGGGCTGGCACTCCCAAGGGTACAGAAGTGCCAAGTTCTGCTCAGAGGAACCAATGCATTTCCATTTGACTTCAGGGCAGTTGGAGTGCTGAAACCATCATGCAAATATGTCCTGCTGAGCTTAACTCTGCTTAATGGGTTCCATTTTTATTAGATCATTTGATTTCTCTTGTTTTCTGGGGTGAGATGAGAAGGTTCTTTTTCAGAGTTCATCCCTTTGGTTCATCCCTTCCCTCCAGGGTGTCAGCCACAGCACACAGCTCAGAAGAGGCTGAAGCCCTGGCAGGGGCACCAGCCCTGTAACCATTTGTTGATTCTCCAGATTCAGCCATCTCAAATCTCTGCTTTCATTGGGAGGATTGATGAGAAAACTCCTTTTGCTCCAGAGTCCTTTACTGCCACTTCTAGAGCTTTGTCACCCTTCCTGCTGCTGCTCAGACTGCTCCTGGATGTGTCATTGGTGCCCACATGAAATAAAAGCCAAGGCTAAAACATTCACCAAGATCAGGAGTTAAACCACTGCAAGACTGAGACACTGCTTGACTCTGCCTAGCTGGCTCATTAATGAAAGAGTATGTGGGAGTGGGATGAATATTTGATGTTTTTTAGCAGAGTCCTTGAGAGAATTGTAGGTCTTGAGGCAACACAAGAGTTGGGAAGGACTGCAGAGATCTGGGAGGAGAGTCAGAGTACATGCATAGTTCATGAGTACTTGATCTGCTCAGTGTGATCTGCTAGGCTGTAAATTAACATGCAGGAAATGTAAAGGTGCTGAACAAGTCATCAAAAAGCAATGATCAAGGAATTAAAGAAAGAAAAAAAAGGGCTGAAATAACTGGAGAAATAATTTGAAATCTCCACTAAAGATGAAAATCCTCAACTGAAATTGACTGAGATGTGCAAAGAAATGTCAGTGGTCCTCCTGGCTGCTCTCCATAACCAGTTTACAAATGCCTTGAATATTCTGCCCTTTGGTAAACCCTTAGCAACTTGGTGACTTACTGGGCTGCTGAAGCAAATATAAATCTGTTGAAGAAGAACTTTTTTGACACTGGCTTGGCAACAGTGGCTTTTCATGTGCTTAAATAAACTCAGTAAAGAATAAATTTCTTAACAGAAGACTGGAAAAATGTCTCGTGAGATGTTGAATAGCCATTTAGCTTCTGTTAAATTCAGGAATGCAGGACTTGCTTGGAGTACAGGAACTGTGTCTGAGGAGAAAGTGAGAAATACCACCAAAAAAGGAAGGATTGGAAAAACAGGATAACAAACTACATGTGCAGAGCCTTGTGGGAAAGCTTTAAAAGCCAGAGCTCTTTCAGTACAGCTGGCTGGAAAGATCTTGCTTTTCTGTACAATGCAGGACCCAGTATCTGCCTATGCCTGTGAGATCCATTCATTCTGGGGTTTTTGGCTACTGGGTTTTTATTGCAAAACCCAACTCTGTACAGCATATTTAAAACAGTGATTCTTGACAGTTGCAGCTGGTGTTTGCTATATATTATTTTGTTGATGGTATCAAGTTAAATTCTGTGTTTCCCAGGAACCAGTCTGTCAACATCTTTCTTAACCCAGTGCCAGAGTAAATAGGAATCCTGACTCATAATGAACATTCTGGATTATGGCAGGAGCAGAAAAGACACATTTCTCATGTTTCTTTCACGGTTTTGGTGTTGTGGTTTTGTTTGTTTGTTTGCTTGGGTTTTTTGATTACATATTTCAGACTCTGGCTATGCATTCCTTAATTATCTAACAAGAAAATGAAATTATATCGTAGGCTAATAATTTTAAACACACTTGTGGTGCTCTATGTTGCCATGACATAATACACAATTAATGCAGATTTTTCCTTTCTTTTTTTCTATTGGTGGAGCTGTTGCCTGAAACATGAACAGTAACACTAAAACTACAGGAATTAAAATCTACAGTGGTAGACATGGGTGCAGATATCTGTCATTCCTCCACCTGCTGCTGAGAAAGCTTTTTGCCAGAAGAGAAGAGTCATTTTGCAATTAGGCATTACCTAAATTGCTTGCTACTATAACTTAACTTTCATCTCCACACCTCAGCTGAGGCTGTGGATTTGGTACCTTCAGGATGCTGAGCCCATTTGCCCTGTGAAGAATGCCTGCTCTGGGGATTTGCTTCCTTATAGGTTCCTAAATTATGGGGAGGAAGAACTGGTGTTCTCACAGGTTGTGACATTCAGAAGAACACAACTATAAGAGTCAGCTTAATCCAAGAATTTCTGATTTAGCTTCAGCTAAAAGCAGTCTCTAAGAAAGATATCTGATTGCTTCTCATCAGAAATTATGTGAGAAATCACATGAGAAAATGTGATGACACCCTAAGACAGAGTGAGCCTCTCCTTCCAAAGTAGTTGTAACCCTTTTTTCTCTCTTGCTCCTGTTCAGATGACACCACTTGGGAATATTTACCCTGGTGTCTGGTCATGGGGAGTCTTGCAGAAGTTAAACTGAATATATGTGCATTACAATTAGGCATATGGGAATATAGGAATGTGAGGATTGTGATGTATCCTACTTTTGCACTCAAAGCTTGGAAGAATTAGAAGCCACCTTTTATCACTGTCATACTGCAAAGTTAGGTCTGGCTCTTCTCTCTTCCTCTGATTCTAAAAGAAAGCATGTTGATCTATATGGTTCCAGGGCACATTCTCTCTTGGTTCACAGAATTGAATAAAACCACCCAAATTTTCAGTATTTCTATTGTGTTTAAATTTTCATGTGAGGGTTTGGCTCTGCTGTACTGGTTAACCCAGCTAAATGAGCACTGTCTATTTAGGTAGTGTTGAATGAAAATAATCCTCTGGGTTCAGACCCAACATATCAGTCACATTGAAAAAGCTGTGGGTAATTTTATCTATACCATGCACACGGAAGAGACTGGAAGCACAGATGGCAAAATCCACACCTACCCACAGTTCAGGGCAAACCTCTGTGGCTGGAGGCAGAGCTCTTTTGTGATGAGTGAATGGAATACCTAAGTGATCTGGAAGAATGTCAAATGCTTGGAGCTGCAGACAGCTCAGAACCCACCTCTGCAGCCCATGTGAGGTTCTCAGCTACCAGGGGTTTGGCCTCAGAGCACATTTTCACAGCACATTTTCACATTTTCACAATAAAGAGTTTTCAAAGGTAGTGCTCACCTGTGCTTGGATATCCGCTTTATAGGAGGAGAAGTATAGTTTCCTCTTAACCACACTGAAAATTTCTAAATCATTATTTCTTCTGAGGTATTTGGCCAAAATTCTACATCCAGGTACAGTGCTAGATACAAGAGTTGCTTCATGTGGCTGATTTAATAAATGTCATAATTCTCCATAAATTCATTGTCCCATATTCAGATAAAAGTAAATCAATCACAAACTTTGCTCTTACCCACACAGAAATGCATTTATGCCTCGTGCAAGCACACCCCAAAAAATCATTGCATATACAAGTTATATTAAATATGAAATAGAAAATGTATATATTTATATATTCTAAAATCTGTTTCAAAAACCGTGGCATCTGTAGACTTGGCAATGATTTCACAGCAGCTAGATCCAAAACCTATGAAAGGCTTTCCTTCTACTTGACTGGTAGTTGATTAAGCAGCATTTGTGTGTTTTGCCTGGTATTTACACATAGGCCTGTGTGTGTAAAATCAGGGATATGATGTTTCCTGTGCTGGAATTTGATGATCACCATAAAAATGAATATTGTAGAAGTTCTCAAAAGGGTTTAATTTCCAGGTTCAGGGGAATGGCAGAGTCTCTGATCATCTGCTGCAAGGGAGGAGCAGCGCTGGAGCCAGGAAGGGTGGTTGTAAGGCAGGTGTACTCCAAGTGCAGCTGCAGAGTCTGTGCAGACCTAGGAACTAGAAAACAGGTCATGAGAGCTTTTGAACTCCCCCCAGTTGTAGAAATGTCTGTTAGCTTTTTCTGGTAGATATTCCATACCTGGGGTATCAAATTATTTATGGAACTGTTGCCCCAGTTCAGCTGAATGATGTTTAAGTATGTAAATACCCTGTTCTGCAGCAACTAGTTGAAATCCTAAGGGTTAATAAAAGTTTTAGAAGGCCTGTAACACTTTCAGCATGAAATGGCCCCCTAGCAGAGCTGATCTGAGTTTCAGACATAAACAGCATTTCCCTTCAGTGTCTTTGAAGTCAGACCACGTGATATCACAGCACACTTTTCCAACACAGTAATTGAAAAATAGATTTTCAGTGGTCATTTGGATTATTACTTGTATTCTCTTTATTGTGTAATCTAGTTTGGGCTTATGTTTTTTTATGGTGAGAAAAACAGAGTAGCTGTAATGATGCTGATCTGGATCCTGGCAGCTGGGGGTGGATTATGGAACATGTGTGATGAACAGCAAGCCCACTTCGTTCCTTTTAAAGACAGTCTTAAATTGACTCCATTCCCTTCTCACTGAGCACCAGGTGTAAATGCCCTGAGCAGCTGTGATTCTGTACAGTTTGGTGTCCAAAACCTCTTCGGGAGCTGCACCTGATATCAGAAAAGCTGCACCAGTAGCTAATGTGACTGCCTAATTGGACACAAGGAAGCTTTAGATTAGCAGTAGAGCATGACAGGACTCTCAAGACTGAGGCTGATGTTGCATCTCTTGCCTGTGTATTACCATAATATGTCACAGTGGCTGGTTCTTTTTAGAAAAGTCCTTTAATGAGTTTAAGAGGCAGAAATTAACAGTTGTTGGAGTTCTGGATGTCACCCTCATGAAAAACGTGGCTGCCGTGTCACAGAACAGCAGCAAGTGTTAGTGAACAGCTGCATTGCAGTTTGGATTTCTCTGTTTGAAGGAAAGAGCAGCAGAGCTGTGGCACAGTGGGCTGTACACTGGACAGGCCCTTCCCCAAAACAGAGCTGCTGCTGACACCTGCCCCTGCTGTGCCTGGGCTGTGTGCAGGGGTGCTGCTGGCAGACACCCCCAGCTCAGCTGCTTGGGGCTCCCCTCTGCTTCTTTTCACACCAGAAAATCATTTTAGGTGATCACATTTGAACCTTTTCCTCCAAATCCTTATCCTTTAGATTCCAACATTCAGTTTTCACTGCACTTGAGGATTCCTGGGCTGGCTGTTACTGGCATTTTACACTTGACTACTGTAAGGAGGCTGTGAGAGCTGCCACAGTTCCAGTGTTTAACAGGCTGACAGCCTCTCCTCCAGAAGAAATGTGGTGCAAGTTATTGCAAGTTCCAAGTTATTAATGAAGGAGCAGTCACAGAATGCAATTTGTGTTTGGGGAAGGAAGAATGAAAACAAGAGTCCCAGCAAGGCAAAGAGATGGTAAAGGGTTCCTCTCATGTAGTTAGACATAGAAGACAATTGAGCAAAAAGTATAGCTACAGAATTAGAAAGTGAATGAATACTTCATGCTCAAAAATGTTTTCCTAACTTCTGACAGCAAAAACCTCCTGGACAATTGCCCTCTGTGTTACACCATGTGACTTCCCCTGAATGATTCCCTGCATGATATTCACTCTGTCAGCCACTAATACTAAAATCCCTTCTAATCATAGGGAAACAGGATTTAGCACTTTTAAGTTTTTATTAGAATAATTAAATTTATAATTTTTTTTCCTCCCTAAACTCTAGAGGTTTTATTGGTGGGTTTACTCAGAGATTAAATTCTGTATCCATCATAAAACTGATTTTCTCAGCTTTGCTGAAGAAGCTCACATTACTCTTGGGCTTAGAGCTCATATTGCTCTTATTGGCCTGCAGCTCATTTTAATGTGAAGTTACAGTTCCTTGCAAAGTAATATTTTTCACCACTTCAGTAGTGAAACAGCCTGCAGAGATTTTAACATTTCCTTTTCTGTGGGCTAATAGGAGTCATTGGTACTGAAAGATCTTGACAGAGCCTGCAGAGTTAAAGATTTTGTGACTAAAAATTAATAGGTTCAGAGGACCCTGCAGGTTGGAAGGGGCCTCAGGAGGTCTCTGGAACTCACAAGTTCTTGCTCAGAGCAGAGCTGTGAGACCAGAACAGGGCACTCAAAGCTTCATCCAGTCAGGTCTCCAAACCTTCCAAGGATGGAGGCTCTACAGCCTCTCTGAGAAACTGTTCAAATAAAAATCCATGGTGGAAATACAGTTTCTCTTAGGAAAATATAACGTGGTAAGATTCCTAACAATCAAGGAAATGCAGAATTAAAATAGAGTAAACCAGGTCTTGTAGAGTAACCAGAATACATGCAGAAATTAGAAGCTTTGTCTTTTATTTACAGCATTGTGGCTGCCAGAGAACTGGATGAGGAACAGAAGCTTCTTTAGATGGCAGCTTTGCAAATGTGAGAATGGAGTTCCTATCTCAAGAATATGAATACAAATCCTAGTGCTTTATACAATGATTTTTTTTCCCAGTTCTTTTGTCATGTTTAGCCCTGTAGCTCAGCTGAAATGATCAAAATGTTTTCATGAATAAGGCAAGCAATCTTGATACCAGAAAGGAAGATTTTACAGTGAGAACAATCAATCACTGGAACAACCTCCCCAGGGGTGTGGCAGAGTGCTCATTGTGAGAAGTTTCCAAGATGCAGTTGGGCAGGGTGCTGAGAATCTCATCTAGGTTCTGTGAAAGGTTGGACCAGGTGATATTTGGAGGTTCCTCCCACCCTGGACTCTTTTGTTGTTCTGTGAGCCTCTTTGCTTTGGTAAAAGTAATAACCAGCCCCACCCCCCACCAAATAACCCATATAATCAAAACAGGTCAGCTAATCTGGGATACTGCAATGAATGAAACAGGTGGGAGAACAGAACAAAATTGGGAAGCAATTAAACTGCTCCTGACAAATTTGTTTTATTCCATGTGGTGTCATCATGTTTGAGGCATTGGTTTAATGAACTGGAAGCGTGGTGGTGAAATAGTTTCCAGGCTGTAACAGACAAACCATCAAGGGCAGGAGACCCTTTTCCCTCCCTACTGCCCCAAAACAACTCCCTGAGAGCTGCTAGGAGAAAGTTGACCCATTTTTACATATGGTTTTCATATGCATCACCAATTTATTTGATTCCTTAATTCTGTTGTCCCACCTTTGCTGACTTGAGAGGAGGAATTACCAAGGGCTTCATTGCAAACCCTGGTTGAGACAGTGCTGCTGTAAAGACCTGCCAGAAAGAGAGAGAGATGGTAATGAGGAAGGGGAAATTTTTGCCTTGGCTGTTTAGAGCAGTCAGTTGATATGAGAAAATCTCCATTTCCAGTCACCCTTGTGTAGCTTTTCCCTGATCACTTTTGAGGTAGTTTATAGCAGAGCTCGTTACTCAGCATGCATTTTTAATTTCATTGCTATTATTGATTTATTTTTTATAAAATGTTACCAAACCAGTAGCTGAGAATCTCAGCCTGTAGTCTTGCATCAATCTGACTGCTGCTCACCTGGAGGAGCAGCCTGTTTATCTGAAAGGGGTCAACTCATGTTTAGTGTGGCAAAGCCATGCTGAAGGTAAAATTGCTTCATTATGTTGAAGATTAATCACCACAGAAATCTGAGTGAGATTAATGTCTAATTCTGTGTTGGCAACATCACAGAATTTTGGTCTTATCACTATCTGTAGGAAATTATAACAAAGAATTGCAAACTTTAAGATAGAATTAAGGCTAAACCCATGAATTAGGAGGCTGTTCTGCTGCATCTGCTGAATGCAAATGAATTGGATCGTTGGAGTTACTCTCCTTAGGAAATTAATGTTTTCATAAAATGAGGGAAAGAAGTGCTAACTTACTAACAGCAGATTGAAAATTGAGCTTGTGGAGATGGAAGCCCCTGAATCTCAGTACTTTTCGTAGCTACCTGCTTAAAAGCCATTGACTTAGGCAAAGCAACAAAATTTGATTAAGGAAAAGAGTATCAGGTGCTTACAGTGATTGATTTCCTTTTCTAGTTTCCTTATGAGTTGTGAAAATTTGTCATCAAAAGGAGGAATTGTGTCTGTTAGAGCTCCACACAGGGAATATGTGGTGGAAGAGGTGAGGTGGCAGCTGTGTGTGCTGTAATGCAGTCACACTGATCTGCTTCTGATGGGTGTGACAAATCCAGGGCTGCTGTAGTACAAAATGGGTATTTATAGGGCTGGATGAATATAAATGGGTTGTATGTGGGTTGTAATACTGCTTTCAAGAAAAAATCTTTTGAAAATTGTCAAGATTCAATTGTCAGAATCAATCATTTGTTTTTAAGATTTATTCAGGTGTCTGAATTCCACCAGAAGTGATCTAGCAGGGACAAAAGCTCCAAAGCTGTATAAAGCCTTTGATGGTTTTGAGAATCTAAATTATTTCACTCTCAATGCCTGAGGCTGCAGTACAACCAATTTAACAGTATTTCATATGGGACAAAATAATACTGAAAATTTGACAGAACTGATGAGGTGATTTCTTACACATTGAATTACACTTCATACTGTCTTCTGTATTTTCACATACAAACACTGCCTTAAAAACACTTCAAGAAGTATCTTGGGCAGCACCTACAGCAAACTAAAGAAGGCTTGATGGTTTCACTGTTAAATCTGTAATATTTAATTCTCTTGTAGTTTTCATTACTCTTGCATTCCAAATGCCATTGCTTTAAGGAAAAAAAACAAAAAAACCCCAAACAACAAAACTTGGAAAGTTTGAGCTGTGTTTGAGTTAAAAGTTGGTTGTTGCCTGAATATCAGAGAGATGCCTTCACCTTGTCCTTTGTGAATTAGTTTTCTAGTCTTCAAACTGTACTGCATTCTGACAGATTCCAGAAAGATTATTGTTTCTGAAAAACAAATAAAGCTTTTACACTGTGTTTTAGAATGTTTTGACTAAATTTTCTCTCTTCCTCCTTCTTTTTAGAAGCAATATATAGAACACGAGACTGGAGAAGATTCCAGATTCATGCATTCTTCATTAGAGCTTTTCTGTTGCCTGTCAAACCTGTAGCATCAATTCTTTTGCTTTACAGATCAATTATAACTATTTAGTGGGTTCAGTGGAAACCTCTGACACTAAGTCAGGTGGAAATGGCTGTAAAATAAAGACATGGTCTTCAAGAGGTGCTGAAGATGTGAGTCAAGGGCTAGGACAAAGCTATCAGGGCTTTAGAGTCTTCTCTGTGTTATCAGTTCACCCTCACTTCTGCATCACCCTCTTTCACTAGTTTTTATGGGTACTTCTGAGTTGATTTAAACCTGTTTAGAAATGGCAGTTTGCTCATCTAATTTAATTGAATGTCATTAATGAAATTGCATTTGCCAAGCACCTTGGCACTAACACCCTTGGTGTGAAGTTGGAAACACTCTTTGGTTACACAGCAGTGATTGTTAGCAGATGGAAGCGAGCTGGCTTGTATTAACATTTTTGTGGTCTAGTACAGTGAAAGTAGAGCATGCTTACAATAACCAATCACAACTTGTTTATTATGTACTACAGTTTCTCAGATTAATTTCAGGAGGTTTGATATTTTTTACATTTGTAGTTGAATTTTGCATGATTTGCAGTCTAGTTAGAAATTATTTCTATCAAATGAGATTAAAAGAATACACAGTGCAGTGTTGTGTCTTAGTGGTTTTGCAGATAAATCAATACACTCAAGAAGGCAAAAACCATGTATTTTTTTGCTTGAAGTACTATACTCATGAATTTTGCATGGCTGTGGATTCCAAAAGCCAGCATATAAAGGAGAAGCTAGGCTTGCTAAATACGACTCCTGAATGCTTATTCAAACCTCAGACTGCATTTCTGTCTGCTGGTAATACCCTTGTCACTGTTGTTATCATCTTCCTTTTCTTCTATCTACTTCAGCTATTTCTGGGTAAGTAGGTGGATGGGAATTCTTTTGCCACAGTAAAAGTGAGCTGGAGAATAAGAGAAACAGATCAAGATTGCTGAAGTCGTTGTGTATCTGCTGGCAAATTTGCAAAATATTTGGGTGGTTGGCAGGTCCACAGAGATAACCCCAACTCTCTGATTTATGTGGGAACAAAATCCAGCCAGTGGTCAGGGAATGTTTGCCTGTCTTGCCCAGAAGTGTGCAGGGAATAAAAGATGTGCTGAGGGAAAGGGAAGATGCATCCAATTCTAGGTATTGCCACAGGGAGTGTGATCCATAGTTTCCAGCTCACAGATCTGGGGCTGTGTTGGTTTAAAAGCCTGTTGGGGGGATAGAAAAGCTTGTCTTTCAGAATGGCTGTCAGATGAAATGTCAGCATATCCTTGCAGGAAGTTCATGTGTCTTGTGTCAAGCAGTCACTGGCTCAGCAAGTGGCCTTAGCAAGTCAGCCAGCTTTTGTGGACCAGTTCCTGAGCCACATCATGCCTGACTGGGGAGGAAAGGGGAGGAAACAGCTGTTCCTGGTTCTGTTACGCTACTGACCACATTTACCAAATATCTCTGCTGGCTTGGTAAAGAGAATGAAGTTCCCTCCATTATTTCTAATGGGAGATCCTAGCAAAACAAACAGAGAGAAACAGTTCTCCTCTGGAGGACTCTGTGATAAATCATCAGGAGCAGAAGTGGCAGGTCTTTCTCTCTGAAACATCAGAGAATGGAACATCATCTGCTATGCCCTGTCTTCTCATACCTAATCCAGGTTTTAAGAATGGGAGAAGAACTGGATGCCTCATTCTGTTCTTTAATTTAAGCCTTTATCTTTGGCTCATTAAGATATTCTTTTATTATTAATATTCTGTCGCCCTCTGTTACCCTGGAAGAGTTGGCAACTTCAAATATGTTCTTAATATTTCTTTGTATTTGTCTCTATTTTCTTCCCCCAGGGCTTGTGTTATCTTGGGTGTCATATTCCTGCTGTCATCAATATGTATTGTGATCAAAGCCATCCATGATCTTGCGAAGAGGGTGCTTCCAGAAGTGGTAAGGTGATTCCTGTTCTTTTAAATGTTCTCTTTACTCCCTGCCCTGTCAGTGGGACTGAGAATTGCCAGTGTCTCCTTCCAACAGCCCCACTGAACTCTGTGGAGCTCTAGCAGGTGCCTTTCCTGCCTGGCTCACATACTGGCCCTGCTCTTCCAGCAGTATTTTTTATTTATGTGGTGGAGTCTAGTCTACTTCTGGAGTTTAATTATAGGTTTTTATAGGTTTGACCCCAAATCTCTCTCAGTGTAACCACTTAAAGCTTCTACACAGGGCTGTGAGGGTTCACTTACAGAGAGGAGGCCTCTCTGAGCTTAATGAATGTACTAGAATTTTGTGAGAAGAATGTTTCTGCAGTTTACTACTACAATGGCTTCAGTATTTAATTTTCAGTGTGGAAAAATATCTTTTTGGATTATATTTTAATGTCTTCCAGCTCTTGCCTTCAGCTCCAGAGCCATGTATGTAGCAGGGATGAATCAGGTGAGGGGAGCATGCTGGGTGAAAGAGCTGGCTTTTAGACTGACTCACTGAGGAGCAACACAAAGGGCTTTTCTCCTGCTCTCTGCTTTCTTTTGGCTGTGAAAGCAGCCCCTACCTGGCCTGTGGAGCAGCTCTCCCCAGTGGCCTTTCTCTCAGCTCTGCTCTGGCCTGTCCTGCTTGCTTCCTTTCAGTACTGGCTATTAACTTCTACTCATCTGAACGAGCTGCTCACTGGGAAAACCATTTGGCAGTGGTTCCACTCCCACAAGACTCTTCCTAACTCAAACAAAATGAGGCTTCAGTTCAGTTGTTGTGTGCAAAACCTGGCTCAGAGCTTTGTCTTCAGCCTTTGTGGAGTTTGGTCAGGTTGTGTGCTCAGCCTTTCACATCAAGGATTCACCCTGCCAAATGCCATCTCAACACAGAAACCAAAACTCCTTCCTTTCAACCCAGGGATGGAGGCAGAGCTGGACAATCAGAAAGCCAAAATGGGATTCCATCTGTTACCCACTGCTAGCAGTGCAGATGACCAGCTGGGCCCTGTGTTCTCATGGAAACTTGCAAGGAGCTGGGCAATTCCAGAAGCTTGTGGAGTTTGTGGAAACCTGGGTGAAGATGAGTAGCACAGCCCATGGGTGAGCAGGTTACTGAATTGCAGCCAGGTGCATTGTTTGACTGCAGGTGATTCATGTTCTCTTTGCATTTTGCCTGCCCTCTCTTCCAGTGTTCATAATTTACTGCCTCCTCAGCTTTGCCAGCATTGCAGCACATGGAGTTCACCAGCCTGGTTCTGTCAGAATGATCTGGGTTAGCTTAAACACTTTCAGGAGTCAGTTCTTAAACCCAACCAAAACATTTTGACAGAACTGGGTTGGGGAGTGAGCATGGGGCATGTGCCAGTGAGGCTGGAGAGGAGGCAGGTGAGGGTGAGGGGAGACCCTGCTGTCATGGTCAGCTAAGGGACAACTGCTTAATTTGTCTGTAGCCAAACAGTGCAAACTGGCTACAGCTCGGCTCCTGTTTAGTGAGAAAATGAAATATATATAGTCCTGGCTCAGTGAAGGAGAACAGAAAAGGGAGGTTACAACCATAATTAAAACACTCATTTTGGTGAATTTTTGGTAGTGTGTATCAGGTTGACTTAGATGTCTCAGTCTAATTCATTGTGGGCAAAGTCTCTAATAATTCTATCAGCAAGAACAGAAATTTAAAAGTTGTTTCATCTATATCTTACTCTTTCATCACTACAAGTTCAATCTACAAGAGAGGGCTCTATTTCTGACATGGGGAGAAATGTCTCATATTTGGATTGTGAACATTTTTTATGATTTGCATTTAATGATTTTTGTGATGTTGAACTTCCTCATTTTTAATGCTTTTAAATGCAGTTACAGTTGGAAAATATATGGAATCAGTCCCATAAATATGGATGGATAATCTTCCTCCTGTTCTCACTCATCTAGGCACTCAAGTACTACCAGCAGTTTGAAGGATGTATCTGACAAGGGACAGGCTGTGGATGACTGGTGGCAGGGTAAAAGTCACACACACACCCCCCTAAAGGATTTTCATACCTGGCAATTCTGCCTGGAATGTAGATTGGAGCATGGGATGACAAGAGATGGTACTTTGGTTCAGTATTTACTCTTAAATAACATGGCAAGGATTTTAATGTCAAAGCCTTTCAGTACATCTCCCTGTGGGAAACTGATCCAGCAAGGGTTGTGTGACAGGTGAAATATCTCTGCAAACTCAGAATACCAGTGAAAAATGGGAAGGCTCAGAGGACAGCACCACTGCTGCAAGTCATGGCCAGTGAGGTGTAATGCCTAGGGGTTGCCAACATTAAAAATAACTGGGGGAAGAGGATGTTGTTGAACAGAAACCTTTCCAGTTGCCCTAGCTGTGCCTGACTGTGATGCTGGTTTTCAGGTTGCTTGTTGCTCCCTTAGCTGCTCTAAGCAGAAATAGTTGCTCTTCTCAGTTGTTTGGGTCTTTGTTGATTGATTGGGCTCCCAGCAAAGCTGCACCAGCCCAGGCCCTGTCATCAGCATCTGAGCAGAGGGGAAATCTGTCAAATTTCATCATTAGGAGGCAGAAGTTTCTGCCTCTGCTCCTTTATCCAGGGTGCTATCTTCTACTTCTTGGGCCACTGATGAACTAATTGCTCATGATATTAATTTCTGTAGTATCTTACCATGTAATGTGGTTTTAATGTGTGGCTGTATATCATATATATAACAAGAACCATGTTTTCTGTTAATAGTTTTTTTGCATAGCAGTGAAGTTCTGCATCAAAATAGTGACCTGAAATATTTTCTGCTGGTGATATCTGTGTTACTGGGGTTTGATATTAACTTGCTATTCTGAGACCAGGGAATTACCCTCGTGGTGTGAGCAAGAACAGAACATTAAGACTAAAGGTAGTGTAACTCCACCAGTCCCAAACTGGTATAAAACTGGGGTGAAGAGCTCAGCACCAAATTAAGAGGAGTTGTGCCTCAACAGAAGTTTCACATGTGAGTCAGAGTCCCATGATGTTTTGGTACACTTTACATCCTTATTGCCCTTTATTGCAGCAAAGGTCATTGAAGATGTGGGTAATTTTTAAAGAGTCTTGTGCAATTTTAGCTGTGTGACTTCAATCTTAAGGGAGATAATGTGGAAAGAACCCAACTGGAAAATGTTGCTCTTGGTGTTCAGATGCTGAACACAAAGTTGGTACTGTCAGCCCTGAGAATGGAGATGGTTTGGAATGCACTGCTCTACATGGGGATCCAAGATTAACCTAATGATAATCATAATGCAAAGCAACATGACTGACTGCATTGTTCTCAGAGCTATAAAGTCTCTTTTTATGTCTATATTTCTGGTAAACTTCAGGAACGTTGGAATAATTTCTCTGAGTTCATTTCATATTGCAGAAGTTTTGGAGAAAATAATATGATATGGAGAAGTTTAATTTAAGAAATTAAACAGACTGGGTACTTAAGTATCTGCTTGGTAATGGTAAAGAACTATGACTAAAATCCTAAAAGCAGAGTCAGGAACTTCTGAATAATTCTGGATCAATTATAGGAAGTTCATTGTATTTCTTGTTGCACATGAGATACACTGGTTATGTATCTGTCAGTTCTTAATATGCACACAGGAAAAAGTTTATTGGAAGCATTTTGTGAATTCTCTGATGCAGAGATTCTGTTGTTCTTAAAGTGAATCTTGAAAGAATTGCTCACATAAAAATACTAGCAATAAGAGAAAATATAAAAAACATGTGATTTAGAAATAATTTGAAATATTTTCCAAATGTTTTGAACAGATATTCTTTTACTTGTGTGTACACCTAGAAGCAGGAGTCTTCTGTATTGTTGTCATTTCACATGATGATCTCAGGTGCAGGTCTGGCTATCCTCAGAAAGATTCAGAGGACCAAGAAGAGCATGACAGGTTTACTGCACATTAATGGCATTTCCACCTTGACTTCCCCATTGTGTAAGGGGCTTAAATGCCCCCAGATTCTTGTTAGGCTGCAGAGGGGTGCTGCTCAATCTGCAGGGCAGGAGCTCATGGTTAACTCAGGCAGGCATTTTCCAGTCACCCATTTGAATTCTCCTTTCTTCCATGCTGGATGTAATTTTGTTGAAACCCTGTGACTGACAGTACTCCTGATCTGCACTGGCACAGGAGGGAGGACAATTAGAGCTCCTGACTTTCTCTGTTTCTTAATCTTGCATCTGCCTTCCTTTTCTGCTTCTTGTCTGTGTTACCTCTTGCTGTGTCTCAGGTAGAAACAACCAGTAGGCAGTGTTATGTCACAACACAGGCTTTCAGCACGGGCAGTGGTTTTGTAATTCTTTTGAATGCCTCAAAACCCTGAGAAACACAGAAATAGTGGATTTCTCCTTTTGGTTCCCTAGCTTGATATGCTGAGGGCTGCAGTTAACTTTGGCATAGCCTGTAAGGTAGGATTTGAATAACTAGATAGATTTAATAAGTTTAAAATAACTTGGATGAGTTTAATGAGAAGTGTTTGTCTGAAATTTTGGCTTTGGCAGTGTGAGTGCTTCCTACATGCAACAGCAGCCACAGCCCTACTGCCCCAAAAAGGCCCAAATTTGGTATTCAATGACTTTCTTCATGCCTTTCTTTTTAATTTTATCTCCATCTTTAGATGAGGAAGCCTGGAGAGCCCACAGAATTCAAAGGATAAGGGTCACCAAGGATTTATGCAATATGTTCACTTTTGCAAATTACTGTTTAGCACTGAACTGATATTTTTAGAGAATTTTAACTGTAGATTTCATTTCCTGCAGTTAGCAGCAAGTCAAGAAATTGTCATTATTAGGCAAACTTAAGGTTTTCCCTTTGCACAGGACTTTATATTTTAATTAAAAAGAAGCCTGCCCTGAAAAATGATATTTGGTGTCAGGAGAGTTGGTCAGAAAATTAATAATACACTTACAACATAATTCTGTATTTTTATTAATTATTCATTTCTTAACTCTGTGGAAAAGTTCATTTTCAAGCAACTAAGATATAATAATAATTCTCAGTGTTTAAACACAATCCCTTGTGCCAATGTTTTTTGGTGTTTGTGATGTAGAGCAGTGTTCTTCAACAATGATCCATGGAATGGTGCATGTCTTGAAATGAATTATTTACTGAAGTCATATGAGAATGTCAGGGTTGATGATAAGGTAGATGTAGGAGAAATATTGCAGCTGAAGGGGTCTGTTTGTCCAAGAGGGCTGGAAAACGCCAACATTGAATATGTGCAGTGAGAAGTGGAATGAATCTTTTTTCTCCCACAGTTTTGAAGATTTTTACATTACCCTTTGTGAGCATAAAAAACATATGATGGCTCTTTGATTCTTGGAGAGGGGAGTAAATGAGGAGATTAGAATTCTCCTCTCACTTCCAGAAGAGATTTGTCTGCTGTGTAATCTGACCTTGGATTTGTAGAGATGCTTCATTTTCCTTTGGAGGCAAATTTGGGTGTGGGGGTGGAGACAATTTCTGCCAGCACGTACGTGCCAGTCGCTTTGTCGAGCTGTGACCTCCGTTCTCGCTTGCCTGAAAATAATTTTAATTAAATCTTCCTCATTTCGAGAATTTAGAGATGTGATGACATTTTCCACTTGCCTTGGAGCACGTTTGGAAGGAAATCTTGCTGTTTCTCTCCTGCTCTTGTATCTCTAGGATGCTTCAGATTTAGGGTAAGGTTCCTGTACAGGAGCTGTTCAGAGCCCACACCCTGCCCCCAGCCCTTCCCAGCATCTTTCAGTGCCACTATCAAACCCCCCAAAAATATGGAAAGATTACAAAACCCAAAGAGACCAAATTTTATACAGGAGAGAGAGATGTGCCATTGATGTGTGGGAACATTACAGCTGCAAATTCCAGTTCTTTCTGTGTTCTTGTCCTGTTTTTACGTAGCTGGGAATTTTTTATTTGGTTGGGAATATTTATTCTGTATGGGCCAGCTTCAACATGACATGCTGCAGTTATTATTTCAGTTTCATATCATTGATCCCTAAGGAAATACTTTTCACCAACCAGATCTTTGACTTGTTTTCCCCTCTCCCTTTTTTCTTTTTTTCCTTTGTTCCAGCACTTGCTGCAAGTGTTAGATGAAGTAGGCCAGCTGCTCTTCTTTCTGGAGTGTTTGGAATCAAAATTTCTGATAATTTTAGCTCTTGTTCAATACACCTGAATTAAAAAGCTAATCAGTAATTGACATTTGGAAGAGAAAGTCTTCATTTTTGTTTACCCTTCAGGTTAACTTTAAATGAATGTTTCTCAGATCATGTAATTTAAAATGGGTTTTTTTTCTACAGTGATGAGTGTAGAACCTAAAATAGAATAATTTCTTGTTGGCTCAGAAATAATTTACTGAGGCTCCTTTTCCCCTAGCTATGAGACTCAGAATATTTCCCTTATTGTTACTTCCAGCATTTGTTCTCCAACCTGTGTTAGCCATAATAAGATAATTCCCAATAGAGGAAGGAATTACCATTCCTTTATTGATGTTTCAGAGAGCAATATCCACAGCCAGTGCTGTCCCTGAGGATTTGATACGCACACATTTCACCACAAATAAGAAGCAATAGTGATTTTGCATACTGTTGATGACATGCTTGGATTTTTGTGTAAATTCTAGTGATTTTTAACAATTTATTAATATATTGAGAAAGGAATCTAAAAACCCTTGAGTGAAGGTTTTGAGCATTGCTTTGTGTTTGCATTTGCTGCTGTTAGGGCTTGCCAGCTCTGTGATAAAAATCCCTTCCTCATTTGCCCCTTTACCTTCATCATGTCAATTACTAGATATTCTTGGGCAGTACAAATATAATTTAGAGAATGTTGTGCTTTATTTTGACCATTGCCACAAAGAATTTGCAGACTTTTTCTTTTTTCTTGAAGAAGGCTCAACAAGCCCAACCCAACCACTCTGAGAAAGGCTGTTTTAATTTCACCTGGGGTTGTAAATCAATATCCATTTACTATTCAGTTACTGCTTGCATTTCCCTGGGTAATAGTATAACACATGTAATGTCAGTGCAGTTTGGCATTTGTCCTCATTAGTATGGCAAAGGACACTTTTTTGCAAGGGTAAGCAGGCATCATGCAATATTTGTGACATTTCCTGCAGGACATAGGAAAGGTGTAATCAGTTTGTGTGTGAGGGATGTGCAGCCCATCTCATGGGGTGCCTCCAATGCTTTCATAAATGAAATCTCTTGAAAAATTAGGCCATATGTTATTCTATTGTTACAGCTGAAAAGGGAAGGTAGGGGTGGCACAGTGTAGCTTTGTGAATTCTAATTGATTTATTGGTTTAATAGTTTCAAATAAATGCATCATAAACATATACTCAACAATGGCAGCAGTTGAATTATAGGCAGTAGCAACATAACAAATAACACTTATGATTATATACACATATGTCCTTATACACTTTTCCCTATACATTTATAAACCTCATGTATCATTTATTGCTTGCCATTTCAAATCAAAGTATCATACACATTAATTATACATTAGAATCCTGCTTTATAATTGTTATTTCTATGTATGGCTTGGAGTTTGGCCTAAAGTACATGTGCTTCCTGCAGGTTGTTGAGAATGTTGTGGATACTTGAAGAACAAGCCAGGGTTAGGGGAATGAACAGCTACACATCATTCTTTGCTTAGGTGAAAAGCAGATTTTCCAGAATTTACCAGAAAGAGATTTTTCCAGATTTTATAAGAAAGAAAAGCTGGTGGCTGCTCCCCTCTGGGTGGGAGATGTGGGATGCATTGCTGGTCTCAGCTCCCTGCTCATCAGAAAAATCAGTCTCACTCTTCTGAGGGTGAACAAATACAATTTTAATTTGTGTTTCATAACTTTGGTGTAAAAACAGTGTGGATGGATTCTGGGAGAATGGGAAGCATGACCAATCTAATAGTTAAACAGACCTTTGCAGGAGTCCTAAGGTCACCTAAGAGAGTTCTCTGCTCCCTCAGCTCCCAGGCCCCATGGCTTGCTGTGGCATCCAGCACACCCTGTCTTTGTTATCTGCTTCTTGAAAAAGCATTCTGTGCTGTGGGATTGCTTTGTCACACCAAAGACAACTTTAAACATTCATAAGATTTTTTTTTGTACTAATAATAGATCTTTGTATCTCCATGTGAAGAGACTGTCTCCTGCTTGAGTCTGAGACTGGGCTGTTGGTTTGTTTTCTGACAGTGAAGTGCAATTAGAACTCATCCCTTTTGAAGCTTGCTAGTGAGAGAGACCCTCTGGCTTCCCAGGAGCTCCCTTCAGACTGATTACATAAACTATTTATTACTTGGGAGAAAGTGTGAGAGAGATTTGGACTTTATTTTTTTTTTTAAGTGTTTGTATTAGAAACATCTCTGTTGCTCTCTATATAGGAACATAATCCTTCAGGGGAAGGAGTCCTTTTTGACTGAGTAACATGCTCTGCAGAGGGGCTTTTAGTGATCCCAGTGTGCCCAGATGACTTGGCAGCTGCTGGGGGAGCTGGAGGAGCAGGAGGCTGTGGGAAGTGTGTGAAGGTAGGGATGGGGAGCAGGGTGGGAGCAGAACCTGGCAGGTGCTGGGGAGGATGGCCACCAAGCACCTGGACTGAAGAAGGGTCATTGCTGGGTTCCAGGAGACAGATGGTGAGTTGCAGAGATGGGCAAAATTAATATTTAACAACACAAACTCGGCTCAGTTTGGGCCAGCCATGACTTTGCTCCTGCCAACACCATCTGTAGCATTCCAGAAACACATCCCTACCTCCTCAGCCAAGAGGAGCCAGGCTCAGCAGAGGAGAGGCAAAACACTGTGAGACACCAGCTTCTCTGGAAAGGGAAAAAATGGCAGGAAAAAGGCAGCACCAGTAATTCCCAGCTCCTGCAGGAGTGTGGAGGAACTTTTGTCTGGTTCAGAGGAGGCAGAGGAGTGGAAGGAAGCCTGGAGGTGTTGGGGTGGGAGAAGCAGCTTGTTCTGGGATTGCAGTAGGATGAGTGACCAAGGAAGGACAGAGCTTCCTCCCATACCAGTGAATATCTTTTGACTCCACACTGTACAGTGCTAGTGAAATGAGAACATTTTTACATCTCAGAAGTGGAAGGGCTGTAACTGAAGGGGAGTGGGCAGAGAGGAGCTGGTAGAAATAAAACATGAAATCAGGGCAAAGTTTTAGGATCAGAATTAGCAATATGCATTCTAGGGAAAGATTAGGAGCACAAATCAGCTGCAACTCCGTTACTAGGCTGGGAATTGGGTTAAAATATTTCTACCTAATAAGCCAAGATCTGAAGAATCCATGGTGAGGTTTTTTATTTTTTTAATTTTTACAGTAGATTCAGGAAGAGATCAAAGTTGCAACATAAAAACCAACAAACTTTTTCTGAAGCCATAAGATTACTGCTGCTTTTGGTGAAATCCTTGAAAGCAGGGACAGAACTGTTGTGACAGTTTTGCAACCCCCCCTTCTCAGCTGCACAGCTGGGGACAATGCATTTGGACAAAGTGGAGGAAAGCTGCCTGCTGACTTCTGTTATTCCTTTCCTAGGTAAAAGGGGAAAAGATTTTATTCCTAGGAAAGAAAGCATAAAACCACAGTATAAAACAAATCTTAAGTAGGGACATTGTAGCTATTAAAGTGTTTTGTAATGAGAAGGCAGCCCAGGATGGGCCCCTTGCTTTATGTACAGTGCTGATCTATACCTGAAGCCATCTAATCAGGTATAGGAGTCCTTTAATTAAGGGCTCATGTACAGTGCAGTAGCAGTGAGGGAATATGATGAAAAGAAATGGAAAAGGAAGGGGCTTTATTTACCACACAGGGAAGCCTTTATCGTATGGAAATGACCAGAATTTAAATTTTTATCATCTGTCACGATTTGCTGCTGCTTTAATTAAAATAACACGGAGGACAGGTGGGGTGAGCCTGGCTGGATGTGCTGCGTGCCCCTAATGACTGTCAGATGGGAAGGCAAGGGCTACCGACGGGGCAGGGCTGCGGCAAGATCCGGAGGGAGATGGTGCCAGATGGCCCGGCTTATTTTATTAATTTAGGTCTCCATTACGGCTTTTCTTGCCTTCATCTCTCCGAAGGATGAGTTCGTTTGATGGGAATCATTTCACAGCCGCGTTTAACCCCCTGGAGCCCGCAGCGCTGCGCGTTTGTCACTCGCGGGTCCCGCACCTCTGCTCAGCCCAGGGCTTGGCCCACGGCAGCCTTCCCTCGGCTGGTTCACTGAATCCTGCTGTCCTAAAGCAGGACAGCTGCTTGGCACCAAAACAGTGCCAGGGCAATGCCCTGAGCTGCTTCTCTCCTCTTTCACCCTCACCTGTGCTGCTGGGCATCGCCGCTTTGGGCCGCTCTGTGACAGCCGCAAAACCTCCTTGGCAGCAGCAAAGAGCCTCACTCTTCTTCTCCCAGCTCTGGGCTCCAGAAAGCACAGAGAAGTACTGAAAAACGACAGTTTTGTTGGGTTTTTTTTTTTTTTTTTTTTTTTTTCTTTTTTTAGGTTTTTTTTTTTAGGGTTTTTTTTCCCTCCTGGGTTTGATGCTCTCAGCCGCGCTCGGTTCGTGCGGGATCTGCCGCCTCCCGGTGGCTCCTGCGAGGAGCTGCTGGGTTTGGGGAGTGTTTTAGAGATTTAGGGTGTTATTTAGAGATTTTGGGTGCTATTTAGAGATTTAGGGTGTTGTTTAGAGATTTTGGGTAGTGTTCAGGGTTAAGCCCAGGAATACCGCCTCCTGAAAAGCTGTTTGGCACAGCCGAAAGCGTCTGCATTCAGAGCAGGGTTTTTTAATTTTTTCCCTCTCTTGCATCCACAGTGATAACAAAGCAGCTTTGATTTGTTTGGTATTTTCTTTTCTCAGGGGTTAATATTGGTGGTTAGTAGTTAGTGGTTAGTATTGGCAACAAAATGAGCTTGTTGCGTGCAATTCAGGGAAAAAAAAGTCAAACTTAGAGACGATTTCTAGATCCTGAATATGTGTTCTCTATAAAACAGCCTGTTCAGTAATTCATGACTCCATTCAGAAATCTGTAGGATTTCTGTACATTTAGGTCATTCTGTGCATTTAGGTCATTCTTGGATTCCAGAAGAGTAGCTAGACTCGTTTTGATCATGACTGTATAGCAGAACAAATAGCAAGATGCATTTCCACATGCTGTGGTTTTAGTGACATGTGCAGGAAAAACACTGAATTCACCCCAAAAATTTGTGGCATGCCATGACAAGAAAAAAAAAACCAAGTAAAAGCTCTGAATAAAGTGCCATGAAGAGGATGAAACATGATATGATAGCACAGGGAATAAGGCATTGCATTTTCAGGATTCTGAATCAATAACTGGAATTTTGAACATCTCTGGAACAATTTAAAAAATATCTTGAATTGTGATCCATAGATTTTTTCCAAACAATGTCGATTTGTAATGGTTCTCCAGTGCATTCCCAAGGATTTCACATGTGTAGGAAAACTGCACTTTGTCATCCCAAGGCTGGCAGTGACACCACTGTCATAGCAAATTGATTTACTCTGTCACCTCTGCTGGGCCTGCAGTGTCCAGCTCTGTGCTGGGGACAGAGCCTGTGTCCCACAGAGGGGGAAGGCAAACAGAAGAGGTAGGGATGTCTGGGAGGAAACAGAGACTCTTTGGAGGGTCTCTGGGGTGCTGGGGAATCTCATGTAGTCCTTGTGCCAAGTGGGACACGAGAGAAATGTTGGTGGAGCACAGCATTCTGCTTCAGATTATTCTGAAGCCTTACACTTATGCTGCATGCTAAATATTAGTAAAATATTAGATGAGTTTAGATTAACCAATCAAAACTTGTTAGGCTATCAAAACGAAGTCTTTGGGCACTGAAAATACACATTTCTGAGAAAGATGTGTAAAAATTAGAGGCATAGTTTTGATAAGGATCTCAAATTTTGACTGTTTTTGCAAAGCTTGTCCAGACTTTTGAAGCTTTGTTGTCATTTCAGACCTTCTGAGAGCTCCCAGCTTTCCTTGTTCGATTGACAGCAACCAAAAATTTCCTTAGTCCTTCCCTAGCACTCGGAAATTGCCTGGATATTTTTCAGTTGTTCTGTTAAAATAACTTTATGAGTGCTTTTTATCCTACCTTTACCCAGCACTTGAGTTCTGTGTTCTCATTGCTTCTATTTTACTCTCTTTCCCTCAGTACATTTTGTCTCAATACTTAATATTGTTAATATTGTACCAGGTCTAGAGAGAATGAACTCATGATGTGAGTGAAGTAGAATTTCAAAATTATATGACATACAAAATTGTGTAAAAATATTGAATGATTTATTTAGGGATATGGGTACATTATCCCAGTAATCTAATTCCCAGTATCTTCCTAAGCAGCTTTCAAATCCATTTTTTTATTTCTTTGGGTTTCAAATTGCTGCTCAAATAATGAAAATGGATGGAGCTGGTGATGAATCATCATGACAATGTTTGGTACCAACGGGGACTTTTGCCAGAGTGTTTTCATCAGGAACAGGGTCCCAGTGGCCCTGGCCCACTTAGACCTGCAGATACAAATGAAAAAAGAATTCTTGCTGTTTCCTTTACTTGTACTGGTGTTGCAACAGCTTGAATTAAAGCTTCTATCAAGAGTAATGAATGAAGGTAACTAACTCAAAGCTCTGTGGTTGGGTGGCAGGCTGAGAGCTGTGGGGTTTTCTGCAGCCCATGGGCTGATGGAGCTCAGGGGGAAGAAGGCACAGGGACCCCCTTTGGGAACCTGCTTGCAGCGTGTCAGCAGCCAGCAGTGTCCTCCCAGCCCAACCAGACACAAACTAGCCAGCAGGAAGGGGGCTGATGGCCTTAGAGAATGGTGTTAAACATTAATAACTGACTCTTCTTTGCCCTGCCCTGACACACAGCTCTCTCCTGAGGGAGCCTGGGGAACCCATGTTTCACCTGCCAATTAAGCAATGGGAATGTTTCTGTGAAATGTGAAGTCCATGAAAAAATTTGTTTTCTGTGAAAGAGCTAAACCTTGCTTTGCACATCAGCATCAGAAGTTTTATGGATGTAGTTTGAACCAGACTTCTGAAAAAGGAAATGAAACAAAATCAAAGCAAGCCCAGAATCAGAAACAACATTAAATGGTTATTTCTTACACCAAGAATCAATATTGGTCTGGTAAGTGGGATTCTATTTTCAAGCCTTCCTCCTGCCTGTGGGGACTTCATTACTGCTGGCATTAGACCTGGCAGTCTGCACTCAGCCCCACAGGTAAATATAATCTCCTGACTCTGAGGAGGCTGGGTCAGTTCACAGTTTGTTGATTGGAACTGTCACTAATTATGGCTGCAAAAGCAATTGCAGGTGACAATACAGGCAAAATAAGCACCAGCTGTTGTGGAAGTCATAAGGTAGGAAATCTTGGTCTCAGGTTGTGTTTCTCAATAGCACAAATAATAATAGTAAATAAGTAGTACAGTAATTAGTACTATTTTTCATTTAATAAGTGGGACATGATCAGAGGACATACTAATATCTTAATGTCTGACATCTCTTTTTTTTTGTTTTGTTTTCTTTTTTTTTTTCTCCAGGATGATTTTCTGTATAGTGTCTCTGTTCTAAGTGGAATCCTTTGCACAGTCTTGGCAGTAATCAAATTTATGCTGGGAAAGGTCCTTACAAGCAGAGCACTGATAACTGATGGTGAGTGTGACATTGATCCTGCTGCTTTTATAAACTCTTGCAGGGACCCCTGCATGATGAGAGCTGTAAAAGAGCAATGAAATAAGGCAGCCACTGAGAAATGGGAGAAAACCCAGACCCAAACCCTGGAACAGTCTGTGGTACCACTGGCCTCTAGCTCAGATAGCTCAGCTGAAATGGAATGCCTGGTGGAAGCCAAAGAGTGGATGTGTGGATAGTAAGCATTAACAGAGTGAGAGGTAGAGCAGATAATGGGTTAGAGGTGTGTTAGTCAGAGTTAGGCTGCAGCAGGGGGATATGACACCAATTTAGAGAGCTTTGGTTAGGTCACCTCCATCCTCCCTGCCTGTGCCTGGTAAAATCCTGAAAGCTCAAATGAAGCAAAGTCTGCTGCAGAAACGCTGCCTGCATTGAGCAGGGATCATCAGCAGCACCCACCGTGCTGGGGGGCATCCCTTTGGTGTCATTTGTCACCACAGTGCTTCCCCTGCCCCTCAGCAGAGCTGCTGGGACAGGGCAGGTGGGAGACAAACCCCTGCCCTGCTCTGCCCTGGCCCTGCTGGGGTTTGGCACAGGGTGGATCTCCTCCTCTGCACCCTTGGAGCACCTCACTGCCACTCCTGCATCAGCCCCTGACTGCCTCTGGTTTTAAAGGCAGGCTGGAAATCTTGCTTTCAAAGTAGGTCCAGATATTCCTCTTTCTGCCAGGGCTCAACTCCTGAATCCCCAGAAATCCCAGGGATCTGCCCTTCACACAGGTGAGGCCACAGTGGTGGCAGAAATTTCACAGCTCCTACAAATCTCTCCCAGTTTTGTCTGCCAGGGCAGAGTGAAATACTCAGTAAACAAACAACATAGGGTGTTCATGATTCATGGCTTGTGGTACCTAAATTATTTTACTCTTTGCTACAGATTTCACTTCAGGGAAATTCAATTCTCAGCTTACTCTAGAGATACATAAATTTTGCTTTATTTTAAGCAAATTAAACATACTTAATTTTTTTCTGGATGATGTGTGATAGCACATGTTATGAGTATCTCTATCATCCCACTTATATAAATTCTTCATGAGTATTTATATTTGAAATCTGAAAGAAGCAAAAAAGGCATCAGAATAGCAGTGAGGGGGTTACAACTAAGCTATTGCCTCCCTGCATTTGGGATTCTCTCCCAGCAGACCTCCAGCTCAGAGATTTTATCCTTTCCAAGGGGCTCTGCCACTCCAGACATTGGAAAACAAAAATAGCTCCAACCTGCAGAAAGGATTCTGGAAAGGGTGCTGGGAACTGCAGCCCAGTGAGTCTGACTCCCTTCCCTGCCAGGGTGGAAGTGGGACACATTGACCATTTCAGAGCTGTGCCTAGGCAGGCAAGTGAGGAGCCCTCCCTTCAAAAAAATGTAGCTTAGTTTTGAAACAGAGCAGTTCATTCAGCCAAAATATTAACTGAAAATTCCTAAAAAACTCCAGCTCTGAATTGTTCTCCTGTATGACAGGGAAATCTCTTTTCCCATAATTACATCCTCATGCTAATGATACTGCTTCTGAGCTGGAGACTGCTCATTCTTTGATTAAAAAAATCAGGGAAAAAAGTATACAATTACCTCAGCCTGGTTTTCATCTCTCTTCTCCCCTTTAGAACTACTTTAGAAAATGTAGGAGGCTGATCTTAACATGTGTGGTTAAATATCTGCCTTCACAAGATATATTTACATATGTACTTGATTTATTAATGATCAGGAAGAGACAATGTGCTTCAGCAGCTGAGACAGATTTAGCAGTCCCTTGCATATCTTTTTTTAGTGTTTTCTGGTTCCTGCTAATTTACCTCCTGTGATCCCTGGCTCCAGACCAACAAACTGTTTTGAGGAAAAGGAGCATGAATTTTAATTCCTAAAAAATAGGTTTCTTTTCAGAACAGCAAATTCTCTTTCATGCATGTCCACCTCTATTATTTTTTTTTTAAACTTTTTTTTTTTTGATTAGGGCTTAACAGCCATATCTCTTTAAATCCTGGATGTATGAATCCTAATGAAGCCAAATGTCATTTGTACAGTTTGTTTACAGCAAAAGCTCTTGGCCTTTTGGGTAATAAAAATAGCCATTTCCTGCCTTGAGTTTTGTGACATCCCAGAGGACAGCTCTGTGACAGTCAGTGATGTCAGCCAACTTTCCTGTAGGTTTTAGGTACCATTTCCTACCCAGATTTAGCCACCTGTTTTTTCCTGTGCTGGCCTTACCCTCAGAGCAGTGTCTGGATTAATACCTGCAGCCATTTCACGATTTCCTGCCACATCAGCAAAGGAAGGTTTGCCTGAATGAGAGTCAGGAAGGGAAAACAATTTCCTTTGCAAGTAGCTTTTAAATTATTAGGAACCATCAGCCAAGAATGGCATGAAAATGGTTTTTTTCTTATGCATGAATCCACTGTGCTGATGGATTCTGAATTAAGCTGGAGCAGGGGAAGTAACACTGGTTTAAAATTCTAATTATTAATTAATATTTTATATTCTTTAATCTATAGACCTAATGTACATAATTTCAACATGTGTTAGCAGTATAAATGAGTAAATAAACAAAGACTGGATGTGAGAGGGGTGGGTCAAAGGACAGGCTCAGGAACAAGTGTCAGGTGTGTCATTATTGGCAGTCATGGGGACTGCAAAAACCTGTAAACAGCAGCTGGCTAGAGCTGACTCACAAGGCAGTATAGAATATTTCAAATTTGATATTTCATTTGCTATCTAGGTTAAATAATGTATGGATCTACCAAATTAATACATTCTCAGTGACCTTTTATTGTGTGGAACAACAGGGGTATCTTTTGGGTTATTGTGGAAAAAAATCAGAAAAAGGGTATTTGGAGTTAAAAACCAGAACACAAGTAATGATTCCTAAAAGCCCAAATCAATAATCCATCAAACAGGAGTTGAATGGAAAAGGGCATTAATTTTTCCAAAAGCTATGAGAATTTTGAAGGGACAGTCTTGGAGAAAAAGAGAAGGGGTTAAAAAAAAAAAGGAATCTAAAAGGATGCTCATTAGAATTGTAAATAGTAGATAAGAAGCTACTGTGGTATAACTAAAGCATAAATAGAAAATATTAAAAATATTATTAGGATTATCCTGTATGTCATCAGCAATGTCTACAGCTCTAAGGAATAGTGTCAGCATGTAAATAAATCTATGGAATGGGATAAAAACTCCAAGAGAGGGCCTTTGGCAGGGAAACTGTGCAAAACCATTTCCATGAGTTCCTGGCATCCATCCTTTAATTATTTCTTTTCCCCCTTCTAGGTTTCAACTCTCTTGTAGGTGGAATAATGGGATTTTCCATCCTTCTTAGTGCAGAAGTGTTCAAACACAATTCCTCTGTCTGGTTCCTGGATGGCAGTATAGGAGTGTTAATTGGACTCACAATATCTGCCTATGGAATCAAGTGAGTATCTCCTGGGAGCAGGCAGGGCCCTGAGAGGTGGGAGGTCACAGCCTTTAAAAGTTTAGGTGATTCCAGTGAAATCAGGCCCTGGAGTTTATTAGACAGGCAGCCAGTGCTGCAGCAGAATGTGTGGAAAGGGTTATAAAAGGCTGTGCTCCCCATATCAGCTGGAAAGCAACCAGGACTTAAAAAGAAATAGGAATAATTTTAGTTTTTTGTATCCTTGAAATACAAGATCTGAAAAATAACCACAAATGATGGATAAAACCATTTGCATTTATGGCACGTTTCTGAGCACTGCTTTGCCTTTGGATTAAAGGAAAGATGCCCAAAATTAAAGAGGGATCTTACTATTGATTTCTGTCCCAGCCCTTCCTCTGGCAACCTCTGAACTGAAGGCTGCTGCTCATGGTTCACATGCTGTTTCTCTTGAATTTTAAGATGCTTTCTTGATTCACATCAGGAACAGAATAAAAAATCCAATGGAGCTCTGTCATGCACTTCATTGCTGCCACAATTTCCCTTGACTGCATGGACTGTAACCCGAATTTTGGACTTTATCCCTCATGGATTATCTGCCACAAGAGAAAGTGGGAGATGGAGCATCTTAGTTGGGATAGTGCCCACTGAGAAGCAGCCTTGGCCAGGCTGCAGTCAGCCCTCAGCTGGAAACTGTGTGGGTTCAGGTTTTTTTTTTTTCAACTTGGAAAATTCGTGTAACATTTTAATGGGGAGTCCCACTCTTAAATGGGTCAGTATAATCACAATTTCCACTGTAAAACTTAACTGTTCTGGAAAGCTGCAAAGGCTTTACAGAATAATTACGCCACCTGAGCTCTTTTTTATTCATGAATATTTAAATATTCAGTTCTGGGGCTGTGCTGTGCATGATCCTTTGTGTGGTGGACTCCAGCTGGCCTGTTATCTATATTCTTAAATAAATAAAATCCTTTGTCTTAATTTTTCTTTCAATATATAAAATTGTTTTGATAGTGTCATCTGTTTTAGGTTATACATGGCACTAGGCATTCCTCCTTTTCTGTTTAACAAATGTATTTTAAAGTGCTATGTAGGGGATACTAGTGGTGCAACACACCCTGTAGCTGCAAGAATTGTATTTAGTGAGGTGTACAACTGCTTCTGAAAGTACTGTTTGCAAGACTAATTCAAAATTATCAAAGGGAACATATCATGTCTTAGTTAGGTTTCACAGGCCACATCTTGGCACATGAGGAAAAATGACACATTTTTGTGTTTGTAATGTCTTGAAAATATTTGATTCCTGAAGTGTTTGAGTAAAGTTACAGGGGAGTTGTCATTCTAAGGGTCTCATTGGTTTATTTTTCTTAGAAGGATTATGAATAATAATTAAACTGAAAGTGACCAAATTAAGTGTTCTGTTGCCATTATTTAGAGTTATCACAAGGTATGTCCAGTTAGATATGAGGTGATAAAGTCTAGGTAAATATTATCCCGGACATTGTTTGAGAATAATGCGTGTGAGGCTTTCTTTTACAAGCATATTGAATAGGTATATTACATTACATTACATTACATTACATTACATTACATTATGTTTATTATATTACATGATATCACATATCATATTATATTATATCACATTAATGTATATACCTATATAATAGGTATATTATAATTATAATTATATTATTATATAACTCATAGGTTAACTTTTGGTCAGCTATTCTATTCTATTCTATTCTATTCTATTCTATTCTATTCTATTCGTATATTATAATTATAATTTTATTATTATATAACCCATAGGTTAACTTTTGGTCAGCTATTCTATTCTATTCTATTCTATTCTATTCTATTCTATTCTTCTATTCTATTCTAGTCTATTCTAGTCTATTCTAGTCTATTCTAGTCTATTCTATATAATAGGTATATTATAATTATAATTATATTATTATATAACCCATAGGTTAACTTTTGGTCAGCTATTCTATTCTATTCTAGTCTAGTCTAGTCTAGTCTAGTCTAGTCTATTCTAGTCTATTCTATTCTATTCTATATAATAGGTATATTATAATTATAATCATATTATTATATTACCCATAAGTTAACTTTTGGTCAGCTATTCTATTCTATTCTATTCTATTCTATTCTATTCTATTCTATTCTATTCTATTCTATTCTATTCTATTCTATTCTATTCTATTCTATTCTATTCGTATATTAATTATATTATTATATAACCCATCGGTTAACTTGGTCAGCTATTCTATTCTATTCTATTCTATTCTATTCTATTCTATTCTATTCTATTCTATTCTATTCGTACATACCTATATAATAGGTATATTATATTATAATTATATTATTATATAACCCATAGGTTAACTTTTGGTGTTTTCTCAATGCCCCTAAAAGCTTTAGGAGTTTCTTTGTATCAGCTGTACTCCAGCTGAGCTCTGTGCTCTCCCTGCAGGCTGCTCATCGACATGGTGCCCCGGGTGAGGCAAACGCGGCACTACGAGATGTTCGAGTGAAGGTGCTGCCCTCTCCCTGCAAGGACTGTAAAGCCACAGCGTCCTGGCAAGCGGTGCCAATGGTATTTTCCTGATCATGCAGTTTGTTTCCCCGTGGTCTGTTTCTGTTGAAGTTTGTTTGAATGGGAAATCTCTCTGTAAATCTGGCATATTGTGCACACTGCTTGCGATTCAGCCAAACCGCAGCGTTTTGGGGTTTTTTTTATTTCTTATTTATTTCCAGTATGCTATTGATTCCTGTGACAATAGAAAACATGCAGTTTGCAGCTTGAACCCAGCTGCCGTGTTGTATATTCCAGAGTGAAAGTGTTCTCAATGGTGTGGTAAGCCTGTGGGTAAAGAAGTGCCAGTTTCAGATTTGAGTTTTGGGTTTTTTTTCCTCCCCTGGCCTGTATTTTCCCAAACACATGCTGTAACAGGAGAACAATCCTTGCTAACCTCTTCGACTAAGAGCATCTTACATAGAGTCTGGACACCAAGAGCTGTGTTGCTTAAAACACTTAAGTAGCTACTTCCACCCTCTTGTTGAAATAGACACCCAGAAGGAGCAGGTACTGCCCTTCCTGTGATCAGAGAGATACTGCATTTTACCCCCAAATTAACTGAAACAATACCTCTTCAATTTAAAGTCTATTTTTTCTTAATGAGACACTGTTCATAGCTTTGCATGGACCAAACAAGCACACACAGTATTACTGTACAGACCAAAGCCAAAAAAGTCATGCAGGGAAGAGGAGCTGCTCAAGGAGTGGCGTTTTCATCTCCTATTTTACCATCTGCAGCTGTAGCAGCGTGTGTGACGTTGTGGTTGCTCTGTAGTCTGACAACGGCACAGCAGTGGCTCAATCTCGTGGTGAGATACAGATCTATTTATTAGATTTAGATTGTCCTGTAAAGTGTTGCTCACTTTCCACCACACATCTTATATGTTACTTATTAGCAGGTTAAATGATCGAAGAATCTTGATGTATAATCAATAAAACTGGTATCTATTTTATACAGTATCTGTAAGTAACATTTGAAAACTATTTCCAGAATGTATCATAGAACAAAGTCTTCCTGTATAGCAGCCTATTAAACTGGATTCTCTGGCTATAGCCATTTTCTCTTGATTTGATGTATTCCAGATAGGTTTCCACAACAGAGAATCAGTATTGTTGCTTCTATTTATCACAGGTGAATAAAAAATAGGACAGACCTCTGCAGAGTTTGGAATAAGGCCATGGTAAGTAGGTGAGGAGCTAGAAATGCCCATTTCTAGTACATGACAAAAGACTACAGGTAGAGAGTAGATGTACAATGGAGACACTGGGTTTTTTCACAGGTGTGATGTTAAAACTGCATCTCCCATCATCTGTGACTTGACCAGGTCCTTAAGGATCTCTAGTAAAAGCCCACTAAAAGCCCACTCCCACTGATATGTGCTGGGAGACCCCCCCAGTGGTTTCCCTGACCTGGCAGTGCCCATATGAGAGTGACAATATTGGAAAGAGAGCATACAGGATTCCTCATGGCAAAATGCAATTTGCCTGCTGCTATCATTTGTTTTCATCATTTTGGTTCAATTAAGTTTGTGTAAGTATTTGTATGCAAAGTGGTGCTATCAGGGCTGATGCTGCTTGTGCCTTGCTGTCACAGGATGATGTCACCCAGCTGTAAGGTGACAAAGGAGCTACTTCAGAGGAGCATTCAGCAAGGACTCCAGAAGGACTGGAAAGTGTAGGACTGCTCAGTGTACTCAGCACAGGTGGATTTTTAAATATCAAATGCCACCCCAAGACCCTTTTGCTTTTCCCATTATGTTTTTCTCTCACACCAGTTCCATGAAGGAGCTGTGAGCTGCTATTTCCTCACTGCTGAACAGTGTTTGTCAGGCATCTTCAGCCTCAGAATCACAGAGCCAGGGCCTGAGCCTAGCAATATTAGACATTTCATCTGTTTGTTAGTTGTCTCGATACTCTTTACCCTTTCCCACTTCCCTGAGGGCTTTATTCCCACTCAGTCCCATTGAGAATTTTGAGAATGACATTTGAGAACTACAGCAGTGCTGCTCCCCAGGGCCATGCAGTCCAGCAGCCTGTTTGTAGCCCAGTGCTGCAGCAAACTGAGCAGGGACATGGTGGTGGCTGAACTCCTGGTATGACCTTTGCCACACCAAAGTCCTAAACCACTGAAAGTATGCAGAGCACTCAAACCAACACCCAGCTGAAACATTAAATAGTTCTGTTAGAATGCTGAGTGTAAACAGCAGCACAGATGTGCTGCTCATGCACAAAGGAAGGTTAAACACTCAGTTAATGAAGTTTCACACTTCCTTCTGGAGCTCTGGAATGCTCTGAGGATGTTTCTAAGTACTGACACCTGAAAAGGATATATGGTTAAACAAGTTAATAATGCTCTTATCAGATTAACTTAAACCAATTGCAGAGAGTTTTCAGTTACCACAGGTGCTTCAAAGCATTCCCAAGTAAATGCAAGAAAATAACAGAAATCCTTGTGATAGTTGATAGTTGATAAAGTCCAGGAAAAAATGATTCTCAGAAACAGTGATAAAGCCAGCTGGCATCAAAGAGACTTGGTGTGACAGTAGCAGAGAAAATAACTGCTCATCCATCTCCTGTGGCACTGCTCGAGCCAGCCACCTCAGAGGGAACAGTTCCTATATGAGTTTGCTTTATTAAATGTCAGTGCCTGTTGATTTTTTCCAACTATGAGATGGCAGGTTTGCTTCTAGCTAGGCTAAGGGAAAGTGGACTTTTCAAAAGCTGCAGCAGCTCAAAAGCACTGGGACTAATCACCTGAAACTTGGCCCTGGCCACCACAATAACCTGCCTGGTGATCACAGCAGCCTCAGCACTGCCAGGGGCTCTTTGTTGTGCACAGGACACGAGGAAGGAGCTCAGTGCTCACACAAGGAACAGCACTGGCCAGATTGAGCCTGCAAACTGACACTTATTAAAGCCTGGCCAAGCTCAGAATTGCAAATTAATCCCTGAAAGTGACTGTGACACTGAGCAGATGCTTTGAATCTGGCCATATTGTTCAGCAGGGAAGGGAGCCCCAAAACTCTGTCAGGATTACACGAGCTGCAATCTCCGATCCCCAGCCATGACCCACATGCACCAGGTAGGCATGGGAAATGATAATGTTCACTTTTAGCTAAAAGCCAGATTTTTTGTGAATCTTGATTGTAATTTAAAAAATCACCAGACTAACATCTGCTGCTGATTTATTCCATTTTGCTTCCTGCCATAGTAGGCAGACCATAAATAAGCATCATCAAACCACGGTGGAAAAAGAGCCTCAAAAGAAGCTCCCTGATGATGTTCCAGGAGTGGACCTGAAGCAAAGATCCTAGACAAAAACTCCTCAGATGTGGGCAAGGTTCACCTGCAGCTGGGAATGTACCACAAAGGTGCTCACCACTGCTAATACCACTTGCATTTCTGCAATCCCAACTGCCTGGGAAAAAGTGAAGGCATTTCTGGCATTCTTTTTTGTGGGTCAGCTCATGGAAATGCTAGGCCACAGGACAAGGATTAATAGAATAGTTGGGGGTGGGAGGGATCTTTAAAGGTCATCCAGCTCAAGGTCATCCAGTCCCTCTATTAAGCCTTAATAATATGCAGACCAGGAATGTTTGTTCCCAGCCTGACAACGCATTTTCCTTGGCAGTCAAGTAAAGAGCTGAGGAAGCTCCTTGAACAGAGATTATCCCTGGAATTCATGGACTTGTGTACATGCTTCACCCAGGGGTTCCACACAGTTCTGCTGTGCTGGCAGTGATTTCTCACCTCTCTGCCTGTGCTGGGTCTGCTGCCACCAAGAGGAGCTGTGACAGAGCCATCCCTGTGCCTCTGGCTCTGTTCATCCGGGACCAGGAACTGCACAGGAGGAGCACACAAAAACACATTCCTGTGGCCTGGCACGTGGGGCCAGGTTATGCAATGTGAGAGCATAATTAATGCAAGCAGCAGAGCAGTGTGGATGTTTCCCTCTGCTGTTCCCCCAAGGCTGGGAGCTGCTCTTTCCCTTTCAGCCATGGGATCTGTATTGGGGGCACACTGAACAGCTCCTGCTTGCTCCTGTTCAGTGGGATCAGCTGTCCACTGTGGTGGGCACAGCTGCCCCCAAGGCTCCAGCCCACTCACCAGGAGCTGCAGGCAGGCTCAAACTCCATTTTCTTCCAAGTTAGTTTGGCAGGTAACTGGGGAATGTCCCATTTTGTCAGCTCCCACTGCTGGCACCAAACCCAGCTCCCTTCTGAGCTCAGCCCTTGCTGACTCAGGCTGCAGGGGTTATTGCCACCCTTCACTTCACCATGGAGCAAGGAGTGGAGGCAACTCCTCCTGAGCAGGCCAAGTGACAATGCCAACCTCCTGTTACTGGGCAGAGCCCAAGCCTGCAGCACAGCTGGGGCTGATCACACCAATTCCACCCTCCTATGGAGGTGAGGAGGAAATTAAAGCCAGGAGAGGGCTCTAGGGATTTGGCAGCTTCCCTTCCAAGATCCCCTGTACTTACCATGGAAGCACCAGCTGTCCCCTGCTGAGCCACCAAAGGCTCTCACCTCGGTCCATTTTCCTTTGGGGTTTTTACTCTTTCAGCAGTTTTGTGCAGCACTGGTTTGCTTTGATGTGTCTCTCCTCACAAAGGTGCAGGAAGCAGATAGATGTCTTCAGTGCTTCCCTGAGGTCCTGCAGGAGCAAGGACGCCCTGGCCAAGGCTCCCAAGCAAAGCAGGACACAAGGAGAGACCAAACAGCTGGAGTCTGTTCTCTGCAAACTGGTCCCAGGTTTTTTTGATACAAAGATTTACTACCTAGATTTCAGCTAAATGCAGTCACCACTATCAATAAAATAAAATAACAAGTTCTGACAAGCATAAACACAAATACAGGGGAGTGTGAGGCAGCAGAGTGGGTGCTCCATCTCTTGCACACTGAGGGGAAGTGTTTTGAGAGCAGCACAAAGTCCCAGCAAAACGTTTCCATCTGTGGACTCTACCAGCTGGAGTTTGACTAAACCCAGTCTAAGCATGTGAGAGTTGAAGTATCCACTATTTAAGCTCCCCCAGAGGAGCTTTCCAATACAGCTGCATGGTGTATTTTTTACTCCAAGTTCCAATTTTCATAGCTTTTTTTTTTTTCCATTATGTGACTGCAACACAGCCCATCTAACTCTAGCTGCTCACCATGTTACAGATGTCTCTTCAGCTTTTTAGATGTCAAAGCTGAACAACGATTAAGGGAATGAAACAGGAAGGAAAATGTTTCCAAAAATAAGCAGAACAAGAGCCTGAATGAGCAGTGTCCTCCACTAATTCATTTTGATGGTAGGAAACATTTGGAAATTGTGGTGTGTTGAACAGCAACACAGAACCAACAACATTTTCACCCAATTTAGTCCAAGGGGAAGGATGCCAAGGACCATAAAAAGGGGCAAGTGGTGAAGGATATTCACATACTTTTCCTCACTGAAACAGCCATAAAAGGCTCTTGCAGCACACTGGAAAAACCACCCTCTGTAGGCACAGTGCACAGCACTCCCCCATGAAGAGACTGGCCAAGTGGAGATCCAAACCCACCTCACAAACCTCTGCCAGCCTGCAGGCTTCTGTTAGACATCCTCATTCATGCTCCTGCTTACCAGGGGGTGTGCCATTCACTGGGAGAGGGACAGTACAGGCTGTAGTTACTGACTTCTGTACTCTGATGCTACAGTTCTCATTTATGTGTGGCCACATTAAAAACAAAAAACAAAACCTCAACAAACTTAGAAAAAGGTAATGCTGAAAAAAAAATGAGCTATTGCTTCTCTCCAGTGTAGTTTTTTTTTTTTAATACATAGCAACTGTGTTACAAATGGATATTTTTTTAACAGATAAAGAGCTGTCTTTCTTTTTAACTATTATTTTTTCCACTGCATACTGCTCCTGCATTAATTGCTCTATTACTCTTGGATGCCTCCACCAAAACTTCTCCACATTCCCAGGAGCTGAGAACAGAGAGCCCTTCCCTCTCTCTTGGCTGGGCTGACAAAACCTGAGGTGGGCAGAAAGGGCCTGTCAGCAGAATGGGTGCCACTGAAACACCCTGACAGCTCCCCTGACAAGTTTCACCCTGGCCATTTGTATTTGTGCAGAGCTGCCAAGGTGATTTCATGTGGCACCTCCTGAGGGCACTGAATGCACACCCCAGCCCCACCTGGGCCAAAGCTTCATGCCTGAGCCCTTGTTCCTGATGCAAATGTTTCATTCCTGAGTGCTTGCCATGTTAAATTGGATCCTGCAGGAGGATGCTCTCTAAAGCTGCTGTTTTACCACAGTGTACCTCCACCTTCCAACTCCACAGTGGATTGTGCCAGCAGGTCTTGCAGACCTGGGAGCCACTGTGCAATTCCAGTCTCACTTTCCTTTCTCCCAAATTTACAGTCTGCTGTAAATTCAGTGTGTGCTGTAATTGAGTGTGCTGTAAATTTATAAGAAAGCAGGAATTTCTAACTGCTGCTGTGACAAAGCTGCCTCCTGATGTAACCCATTATCCAACCCAGGTTTAAAACAAAACAAAGCAAACAGTTCATTACTCACCTGACCTTCTGCTGGCTGTGGTGTGGGACTTATCTGTGCAGAGGTGGGGCAGCAACAGAAATAGCCAGCTGCAGAGTTGGAAGAAGCCCTAGAAATGCAGTTTGGGATAAAAGGCAGCTCATGGCATTCCCATTTAAGCACAAAGCAATCATAAATCCAAATCACACAAGAAAAAAGTTTATTGAAAAATAAATTCTCCCTAGTTTTTTTTTTTTCTACAACAGTGAAAACAAAGCATTTTTCTATGCCATTAAAGTACAGACATTTACTGTTCTAAAAAAAAAAAATTAAAAAAAATCCCATCCTATTGAACCCCAGGAACTTGGCAGTATCTGAACCACTGCATTCTGTTCTGTTTGAATCCAACTGCTTGAACGTAATATAGTGGAACACAATCACTGAAATAAAACAAAGGATTCACCTATTAGGGGAGAATTCAAACAAACACCCCACAGTACCAGCCTGATCCTGAAGTTCTTGTGTCCATTTAAACCCCTCACTGACTCCACATTATTGTTTGCAAAAAGCAATATTTTAGAATATTTTTAAAAAATCCAGCAGGGTTTTTTCCCAATTTACACTGCTACAGGGCTTATTCAGACTCTGACCCTCTGCACCCATGGAGAGGGAGACTCCTCCAGGGAATGATGCAAAGCAGAACCCAAAGAGCACTCTGGAGAATCTCCCTGGAGTGGTCAGCTCAGCAAGCTCAGGGGGATCAAAGTCTCCAAGCCCAAATTAGCTCTGTAAATATTCCCTGATATTTTTCTTTTGGCTCTCTTAGAATCTTCAGGGTAAAATTTCTCACAAAATTTACTCTCTCTTTTCCTTTTCCTGGTAAAAACTGCCATTTCCTCCTCCTCTCCTGCATTCCTTGCAAAAACCAAATTAAACCCACGACTCCTTAAAAATATTTTTCACTGTCACTGTACTGCAACAGACCTGATAACGAACATAAATTAGTTCTGGGTATTACACCATTAAAATTAACTGCCTTCAGACAGCAATTTAACTTGATTTATCATGTGCCTATTTGATACTTCCAACTACTTTGCAGCTGCTGGAGCCTGAGCCAGGTCGTGTTTCATGCACTTGATGCCCTGGATGGCTCCAGGAAATGCCAGGCATTATTTACATGCTCTCCTTAAAGCCAAGGATTTGGTGGCTCCTGCAGGACCCAGGGCTGTGTTAGCAGTGACAATACAGATGTGTTTTCCTGCACCAGAAGCAGCCACGTGCTTTGGTGGCCATGGGGACAGCAGGGTCCTCAATGCTTCAGTTCTGTGAGCCCTTCTACGAGGTGACAGATTCTGGTCCCATGCACAGCTCACTTCAGTGAATGGCACCTGCACTGAACTGCCCAGCAGAGAGAAGGGCTTCAAGCACTTGAGCACAATTAATTTTTTAAAGCAGTTTCTGTGTGTTGAGGGTGAAGTTATTACTCATTTTATCAAAACTTGGAGGACCTGGTTTTATTTACTCATTTAATAAAGAAGTGGCTTAGTGCTCTTGAGAGAGGTCTGCTGAATTAAACCACACTTTTGTGTGTTCTAATTACATGAATATGCAAAGGATGACACTGTTAAAAATGAACAGGTCCCAGGGTGCAAGGCACATCAGCCATGGTTGCACTTTGTTGCCTTTCCTGGAAGAAGGAGCAACAAATGATGCCTCACATTGAGGCAGTCTGGGGTCCAGCCTCTGCTATTTTCCACACATTCCTACAGTAAACATTTTACACTTGATCCGTGGAGTTGCTGTTTACACATTCCATTTAAATATAATTATATTTGGAAGTTACAAATTAATTTAAAAAAAAAACCAACCCTACAGAACTGCTTGAAAAATGTGTGGATGAGATTAAAGTCACTGCCCATAAAATGCTGTGTTTTGATGTTACATTTACAGCAATATTATTAAAGCAGAGCTCAATAAAATCCTCCATGTCCCTGGCCATTTCAGCTCCAATGAAAACACATCTGTCAGTGCATTGTTCTCCTTGAGTCCACAGCAATCCCTACAACAACAGGGCCAAAGGAGATGGGAAGAGATCACAAGTGAGAAGTTGAAGGCATAGCAGCTGCAGGACAAACATCACAAGGAAACAGCCATGCCAAATGTTAGCACCCCTGGAAAAAAGACTGGGAAATCAGAAACTGATAACTCCTGGTCTCTCTAAAAATAAACAATAAAAAATTCTATCCCTCAGACTCCCAGCTGTTGACTGAACAGCAATTGAACCATGTTTTCAACTGATGCCTTAATAATTAATCAGTAACATCAATTTAGTCAGAGCTGATCTATGTTGTGACAGCAAGAAAAACTGGTTTCTGATATGTGAATAATATGCCCTGGAAGTGTTTGGTCTTTATCATTTAAGGGACAGTGCTTTACACTTATTAAAAAGGGAGGGCTGATTCTTTAATTTTAAGGAACATTAATGGAGGAGTTGTGCTATCACTGAAGCCAGGGGGAGGCACAAAGTTAATGAGTCTTGGATGAGATTATATCCAGCCCAACACATCCCAGTTAATTTGTTTTACTGGCAAAATCTGGTCCTGAAATGAACTCTGAGCAAAAGACATACCTGAGAAAGCAATTTGGGTTTTGTTTACATGAATAGTGCTGCAAACTCAGGAATCCCTTTGCAATTCAGAAGGGCCATGCACTCTGAGAGGGGAGGGAATGGCTTTTCTATTAAGGACAAATCAAGGATGCTGCCTCGGGTTTTAAAGGACAGTGGTACAACATGAGAGCCTGATTTGGAGCTGATGATACCAAGAGAAATTTTCAATGAGTCTGAATTCTTGCCAATCAGCAAGGTGCAAAAGCTGACACAAAGTAGCTGGGAAGGTGCAGAGTCCTGGCTCTGGCTACAAGCCCATCCCTACTGAAATCTGATCAGCAGCTGCTTTGCAAAATACTACTGCAGAAAAGTAGTAGCATAAAAAAGAAAATCCATCTGCAATAGTCCCTGCACACTGAGAGCTGCCAGTTCAGCTGTGATAAAAGGCCAATATTCTCTGGTAGCACCAGGAACCGCCCCGTGCACGTCCATGCAGAGACAACTTTATCTGCAAAAACAACACCTCCCAAACCTCAACGTGGATCTTCCATTTTCCTGCCCATCAAATCAGCTCTGGCTGTTCCTGGAGGTTTTCTGTTATCATTGTCTCCCTGGGGAATGTTAATGGCTTTCCTTTGCTCCCTGGTCATCGAACAGACATCCTGTCCCAGCAGGAGCTCTCATGCCAAATCACAGATTCTCACTAAGTTGCATTCTGCTTGCAGAAGCAATGCTTTGCAGGAATTATTAAAAGTTATAGTATCTTTTATCTTATTAAGCCTTATATAGTTTTAGAACAGATTTCTCCACTACTTAAAAACATTCAAAATTCACACCACTAAGCTGTAGAGTCATCAGCATCAGCACAATTTACCTGGAATTAGTGTTCCATTATACTTGTTCAGACAGTGTCCATACTCCAAATACACATCCAAACCCCAAAGAAAGTAAAAAAGGCACATAAACATTAAATATTTGTAGAAACATAATCTGATATGAACAAGCAAACACACTGCTGCAACTATAAATTACAAAAAGAAACATAGAAACTAAGCAAAAAATGCAAAAAGCAACTCTATTTATACATGTGCAAATCAACTTGCATATATGAAATAAATGAGGTTTTTATTGGCATTTTTAAACAGTGTGTATTTACCAACTTTACCTTTCAAAGGCAAGCCTTTTATGTTAATTTTAATAAATATGTAAATGCTTCTCTCAAGTTTTCTAATCCTGTAGGAACAAGATTTTTGAAAAAAACTAGGTCACATACAAAAATACAAAATTTTAAAACAAAGAATGTCTTGATATGAGAGATATGTTTAAAAGCTTGTAAAATGGTTTTTGTATTCAACTTTTGACATTTTTTTTTCCCATCGATCGCAGATCAATATATTCAAATGCAGTCATGCAAAAACCTGACTTCTGAGCAAAGGAAGCTGCAAGCTCTACTGTCAGACTGAAAAGAGCAGCACAGTCCCCTCTCTGATGGCCTTGCTTGAGTGCCAGAACAGGACTACACACCTTTCTTCTTCAACTAGGAAAGAAAATAGTTATGGAACTCGGGCAGAAAGCTGCCCCCTAGCCTGAAATGTGGATATCTAAAACAGGTTGTAGGAAATAATTCCAACTCTTCACTAGTCCCACATGGATTTGCCTGAGTGCTGGTCTGCAGAAGGGGTCACTAATGTCTCACTGCACGGGGGAAGGCGGCTGTGTGACGGGGAGCGCGTGTGCAGCTCACGAGCAGGGCTTGCAGAGTCTGTGCACTCACAGTTCTCATGAGTCTCCTTTTACAGGAACACAGCTGAAGCTGCACGTCTTGATTTGTTATTCTTCAAGATTAATGAGTCTTCTCTAGAGGTTTCAGTGGACATAAGATCAGAGACCACTGACTCTGAAGCCAATTTGGATGTTCTGTCCCTGGCTGAAACGCAAGCGGCATCGGTGCTGCTGTTGCATTTTTGCCAGAATGCACAATTCAGTTCAGCAGACTAGAAACAGTGCTACAGCATGAAAAAACAGAGCTTAGAAAAAACCCTCCCTGCTGTGGTAAAGGCAAACTTAGCATTGAGCAAAGAATCTTATAATAATACCAAACCCCTCCCATCTTTAAAGGTTTAGAGGCAAAATCAAATGCAGTGTGTATTGCCATGTGGGCCTCACAGCAGGGGGAACCAAGCAAACATGTATTTACAGCAAAGAATTACACTACAGCAAAACCCACCTTTTGCATCCCTTATTGCACACGCACAAATCTTTGTTTCCAACATAATTCTGTGATATCCCAGTCCAAAATCAATTCCTGCCTGAAAAACAACAGGCTGAAGGCAAGTCCTGCTCTTGCCTTTACTTTCAGCACCAGCTGGAAGTTCATACACTGTGACAGGCAGGATTTTCCAGCTGCACAAATATGCACAGGTATGCAGGGGATATTTTATATAAATACAGAATGAATTGTTGTGCCTGCTCAGACCCATTTCCAATTGTCCTCCCCCAGCTTTTCCAGGGCAGTGAAACTATGGTAAACTATATTTGTGCTGACTGAAGCAAATGCTGAGCTGTGGCAACAGGAGGGATTTTCATACTGGTTTGTGTTTGTTTTCTTTTCATAAAAGAATTTTGCCTCCTATTAGAGAACCCAGCTGTTCTGTTTCTGGAAAATTAATCTAAAATACAGCAGATTTTCACATCATCAAGCCCAGATCCTGGTGACCCTGCTGTTCAACAGCTCCCACAGCCCCTTTTTGGATACTCAACAACCTCCTGTGCTGTGCAGAGGGGTGTTGTGGAGTGTTACAGGGTAACACTGTCAGGAGTGTTGAGGCAGGAAACCAAATGCTTGAAAAGGCTCATTCACTGCTTTAAAATTGGAATTTAAAACATAGACTGTTCTGGAGGATTTATCCACAGAGCAATAGCATCTCCCTTGCCTGGTCTTTGGTAGGTCACCACGTCCATCAATATTCCCACACTGATAATGAACACTGCTCACCAGAAAAATCTGAACCAAGCAGATATGTCTGAGAAAGGAAAATGTAAAGCCTTTCATACTACCTGGTAATCTTTATGAAAAAAAAAAAAAATCTGTGCTGATTTGAGGTTTTATTCCATCATGGTGAGAGCATGTCCAAATTGCAAACCTACAGACTCTGACTGCAGATTTGTTTCTCTCTAATCTTAACATGAAACTTCCTGACTACAAATGGTGCTGTCAAGCATGTCACCTTCTGCTGAAAATAACAAAAATTACTTCTATGAAAAGAAGGCAGTTTAGAGAAGTTAACTTGCTTCTCTCAAAAAAAAAACCCCAAAACCCAACTTTGATTTAAATTCTGAACTCTTGATTTGTTTTCTTCTAAATTTGTAATTGGTGTGCCTGATCAAAAGGGAAGAAGAAACAAGGAACAAGCAGCCCCCTAAAAACCAGAAAAACAATCAAAGAACCCAAGAGGACTGATTAATTCTTTTCTTTTCAGTTCTTTGTCTCTTCTTACTTGTACTCCAGAAAAAAATTTCTCTTTAAAAACCTAGCTAGTTGTGAAGACATTTTACATTTCTACCATACAATAATTATAGTTAGCTGAGTTTAACCTTTCTATGTCATTCAGCAACACTTTAACTACTGGAAGCTACAGCAAACTGAGGCTCTAAGGATAATATTGCTCCAATGATGCTGATACTTTTTGCTTCACACAGTATTTCTAGTAGACAGACTACAACAGAAGCATGGGCAAATTCTGAGGATTACTCCCTAAATGGGACCAGTAAACTGGGATGAGTCCATTCCAGAAATGTTTGTGTGTTTTTGTAGCTTTTCCACACTGAGGAATGCCACAACCCCAGTGAGCTGTGCAGTCACCAAGATGTGTCACTTGCTGGCAACTGCCTGTTTGCTCATTTGTGACACTCTGCTTAGGCTGCTCTGGTGCAGCAGCTGTGATGCAGACAATACCTTGTTGTATACAAATATTTAATTAAAAAAAAAAAAAAAACCAACAAAAAAACCCCTGGGCCCAAATAACCCAATAGCAGGGTACAGAGCTCTCTCATTATTCCAAGTTCTTGTGAGCTAAACCACTTTGTAGCCATTCAAGCCAAAGCTGTACCCAAACCAGTGCACCTTGAATAAAATGTTAGTCCTCCTTTCCCAGCATCCCTTCCCTCAAGCACACTGCTTTCAATTTTCTACTGGAATGAAGTTGAGATCCTTTAGCTAACCATGATGGGGGATGTCCTAACTCATTAAAAAAATAGAAAACACTTCACCCAAACAACAAAAACAAAGTTTGATGAGTCTGGAAATTTTCTACAAACTATTCTGTGCAGTCATCTTCAAATCACTGTCGAACACGAGACTGGTTTCTCTTCTCAAACAGCTGCAGGAATCTGAAGAGTGACACTGCAAATGTCCTTACAGGAAGAAAAGATCAGTTACAGCTGTTTATTATGAATCCCTCCTCTCTCAGTAGGTAATTCTGCCCAGCAATGATAGCTCTGCCTGCAGTGGAAAACCTGGACCAAAGTGCAGGAAGGACTAAGGATCTCCTCTCCAAAGGACTCTTGTTGTCCCCAGCTGGGAGCAGCCCTGCTGCTGCTATAGGCAGTCCTTGCAGAGTGCAACCTGCCCCTTGATATAGTCCCTGCAGGGGCAGATCCTTCTGTGGGCAGGGTGGGAGCCAGCACAGCTGAACAGTAGCAGGTCACCTTGGAAAACACAGTGCTTCCTCCTTCCATCAAAAGAGGGGACCAGGATATCGTTTGCAGACTCCATGGTGAGACATTCGATATTATACCTAAAAAGGAAAGCAGGTGGTCTGCATCACTCCTGGGTTCATGGCAGTTTGGGAGTTTTCAACCTTCCTCACTAAAAATAACAAACCCTGCTCTTCTAGATCCTAACCTGAGTGCATTTACCAGTGCAGCTTTCCAGAACATGACATTGCTGCACAGATTCTCTCTGCAGAGGGCAGTGCAGTCTTTACAGCCTCACTGTTTCCTGAAGATTAATAAAAGAAGTTAAAGAGAAAAAACTGCTTTTGACTATTCCCCAAAACCTAATATTTAAATTCACCATGGATTTTCAGTAGGACAGAGTCAAAGAATCTGAAATCAGGAGATAATTTCTCTCTTTAATTTCAGGAAATGCCCTCAGAGCCAGGCAGCCCTGGGTAGCTGCAGGTGGGTGAGCTGGATGTGAGGATGAGGGATGCTGCTCCTGGGCTACAGGGAACAGGGCCTGCAGCTCCCAGGAAGCAGCCAGCAGAAAATGAAAAATGCCAGTTGCCATTTGCTGACCACAAAGCTTAAGCACCAAGGCAGCAATTCCAGCAAAACCTTGTTTTTCACTTATTCTGGAAGCACTGGTAACCTTCAGCATTTAACAGATGGGTTTTTTTCCACAGGATTATGATTTTGTCTAGACAGCTAGAAAAGAAAGTTTTTATATGAGCTGCTTCTGAAATTCACTGCAGATTACAACTTTTCAAAGAAAATACAAACCCCAAAATCTTCTGCAATGTTAATTTAGGAAAAAAAGTGGGGATGGAAAGCCTGGAAAGCAGATTCCCCAGCAGCCTTTGTGGGAGCCTGGTTTTGAGGACTTTGTTTTCACTCTGAGAGGAACACAGACACATTTGCAAAGAGCACCCCAAAGCAGCATTCCTTTCCTTAATGCCCAGCTGGTGAGTTTTACACATCTGCACCAACCAGGGCTCACAATCCCCTCCCCAGGCCAATGGTGACAGAAGGGTTGTGGCCCCCTGTGCTCCTGGCAGGGCAGGGGGCTCTCAGCAGTCACCACTACACCCTCCACAAAGCCCTGCCAGGCTCTCACTCACAGCTTGCTGCAGCCAGAGCTGCTCTCCCCACCCTTCCTTCTCACAGAACTTGTGCTTTAAATTCCAAGTGTGGTAAAAATCAGCTCAATAAAGAGACCAAACAACATACTTGTGCTAGAAATACTTACCTAAGGAGAGCTTTGTCCTTGTTAAGATGCTGGAAGAAGGAAGGCTCACAGATGAGCTGGCTTTCCTGACAAACTTGCTTACAGGATTTTCCAGGTTCAGCAATTTTGACTTGAAGGGCACTTAATGGGGGCCACATCACCTGCCCGTGACAGAAATCCTGCAGTGACAGATGATGTTTTGTTATGATGGGTTCAGACAACATTTCACAATACACAGACAGTGTTCTGACATTTGGCAACTCTCACTGAAAGGTGATCAAATCATTTGGGCCTGGTCATGGTTTGCTTCCTCTGGATGAAGTCAAAACTTGTGTGAACTGATCCCTCACTGTGACCCAAAGCCCCCAGATTCATTTACCAGTTCTCAATATTAGCTTGAGCTTTTTTCACTCTGTTTTGATTTCCTCTGCTGAAGGAGGAAGTTTTCATATCCAGGTGTAACCACAAATGGAATGAGCACAATCATGAATCACAGAGTACCCTGAGTTGGAGGGGACCCACAAGTTTCAGGGTGAGACCAAAGGAGGTGCCCTCCTTCATCTGTCTTTTCCTGCTCTTGGGTGAATGCTCTCACTCCCTTTGCCAAGCTCTGGGCTCAGCTGAGCCTCTGCTGAGCCAAGTCACTTTCCTGACCTCACAGAGTCCTGCCCAAACATTTTGTGCTGGGTTATCAACTTCTCTGCTTGGCCACATCTTTCAAAGTCAGAGTCAGTGTGTCTGCTCCCTCAGCCTGCCTCCCCCGCCCAAGAGCCCCCAGATCAGCAGCAGGGAATCCCTCCTGCTTTGGCCATGCTTGCCTGGCTGCTCCTTTGATGCCAGTGCCAAAACTGAGGCAATCCCTCCTCCCTCTGGTTCCCAGCCTCTGCTGCTGCCTTGCAGAGCAGACACAACTGTGTGTGCAGCCACGGAGCAAAGAGGAGCAGGGATGGGTCCAGCAGGGATGCTGTGACCCAACAGCCACCCTGGGCTGCTGCCAGGGGCAGGGCTCTGCCAGGCTGGTCTAAGGCAGCTGAAGGTGGCACTGCTGGGTGTGCAGCCACAGCCCACAGCAGCTCTCACCTCAGACCATCCAGGCCTTCAGCCCAGCTGCAGGATCTGAAGGGGCAGGGAGGTCACCAAACCTTTCTTGGGAACATTGTCCTCCCTCCTGAGCCTCTGCCAAGGCCCCAGAAGGGGAACTCTGGACACCTTTAAATGCTGCAGTTCCACTGTCCATAGAGTGAGCAGCTGCCCAGGGTATCTGGCCCCTCTTCACACTCAAACATCCCCTGAAGACCCCACTGCCATGGTGACCCCACTGCCATGGTCAACCACACAACCACTGAACCACTGGTTTATTCCAGCACCTTTATTCCACCAATTATTATTTAACCATTATTTAACTTTATTTAACCAATTCTTTATTCCAGCATCTTTGTTCCCGTTTCAAGCTTGTGCTGCTTTCTCTGTTCTTCCTCCCTCCACCACAAACTCATCAAAATAAGGTCTCAATCTCTATTTTTGCTTTTTATTTTTGGTTCATCTAACATGATAATTAGGCAAAGTGCTAAGTACATGCAGCTAAAAATTGTGCTCAAGCATCCTGGGAGCTGTGAAACACCAGCAGCTTTTGACAATTAGTCAAAGCAATGAACAAAATTACAATTTTCTGTGGATTTCTGAGAAGCACAAGGGAGGGCTTAGCCCCTGGGGGAGGGCCAGAGGGAAGAGACAGGTTTCAGCCACAGATGCCATCTCTTGTCTTTTTCTCCCTTACACTGAGCTCCATTTCTTCCTGATTGACAAAAACTCCCGATTGTAACCCAAAAACCCAATTGTAACTGGGGTAGAATAATCAGGAGCAGTAGTGAGACTTTTACAGGTTTTGTCATCAATACAGAAGCAAAAAGCTGAAGGTGTTTACTGTCAGGAAAGTGGGAATAGCTCTGCTGTGTTAACTGCCCTTCTGACCTGGAGCTGTTTTATTCTTCAGGACTGTCTTTAATAGCACCCACCTTCAAAAATACAAGGGCAGACAGATGTCCAGTGCCCTTGAAAGCAATGCTGGCAATTCAATGACATATCAGAGATAAAGGTTATTCCTATCTCTGCTCTGCAGCAGCCAGAACAAAAGGCAGAGCTGGCTACTGCAACAGATCTGGCTTGGGCAGAAGTCCAAGCAAACACACAATTTCTAGAAACCAGGATCCCATGTAAATCCCTGCAGTTTATTACTCAACTGAACATCTTCTGCTGCTCTCAGCTGGCAGTAAAGCCCAGGGACCAAAAGTCCTTTAAGTTCCAAACCATTTAAATCTTTATTGATTGAAACTAAATACTTGAAAAATCTGCCCAGAGGCTGCAATTCTGCCCAGAGACTGCAATTCCATCAAAAAGTACCTCTGTATTTAAGTGATTCTTCTTGATCCAAAGCTTTTATGTGTGTACACAGCTAAGGAAGTCACATACACACTGAAAAATTGCTTTGCCTTTCTCCTTTCATATAATGCCAAGGTCTGCACAGCTACTATTCCCACTTGGACAGCAGCACCACTGAGAAGCTTTAAAATGGAGATGGTCCTCCCTTTCCAACATAATCCAAGAGTCATCCAAAACAAGAGTTCATACCTGTTTTTCAATAAAGGCATTCATCCTCTGAAGCATTCCCTCACAGGTAAATTCATAGGGCAAATAAGGGTCAATCTGTGGAGACAGTGTGTTAAGGTTAGAGGGGTTTTTGTATCAATCAACTTTGTTGTGTACTCTGTGGCAGCAGCTTCTGGTCCAAATACTCCATTATAGCTCGAGTAGCAACAAAAAGCACTAAAAAAATCACTAACAACAAATTATACTTTTACAAAACCATCAGCAGGTTTAGCTGATTTTTCTCCTTTTTAAAGGCAGGAAGAATTGCTCCATGATCATCTTTATGGAAACTCAGGGTACACTGCAAAGTGGCAGATGTAAGGCTAGTCTGAGACCCTCAGATTCCAGAGCTCCTGTTTTAACTAAGTTTCAGTTTGGAAGCTGAAGTGACAAAACAGAATGTGATACCTTTGAAAATCCCTTCATACTCTTCCCCCCTTGAAGGGCCCTCATTGCCATTCCTCACTGTAAGTGCACAAGCCCTTCTGGGGGAATCTCAAGGCTACAAACTCAGAGTGGGGCAGTGCAGAGTCTGCAATGCTCCAAGAATCAACAATGAAACTTCCTCACTGAATGCACAGGAAACACAGATTGCTGTATAATTCACATGTCAAATTCTCATTTCTATACAAATTCACCCACTCATTCTTTTCAAGAACCTGACATATCCAGTACTAAAACATGATACCATAGACACCACAGATACGGAATAACCATTTTTTCTTCAATATCCTACCAAAATGCTGCACTCATTAGATTAACATTAGGAAGCTCTGTATGTGCAGTACACACTACACCCTCAAGTGCTGGTAGCAAATTGAAGACACTTTTCTCACCTTTTGATTCAAAATTGATTTCACAGCCTTCTCAACCTCAGAAAGATCATTGATGTCCACAGTCCACACATGGGGCTTCCCAATGTAAACTTCAGCATAAGGATGCTGAGATGTCAACTGAAAAAAGAAATTATATTGGTAAAAATTAATGTGTAAAGATATCCTTGCCTCTCACTCTCTTAATCAGACTTGGATTAATCAGTTAGAACACAACAGCAGCACCATTCCTTCTGAGTTACTGTCAGATTTTCTATTTAATTTTAGAGTGTGAATTTAGCTGGAAAACTGAAAATCAGATAACACAGATCACAAGTCAGATATGTGCCCCTCTAATTTGTGGCTCCAAGGCTCACAAAGACCCACATCACAGAAGAGTTAATGTGCACTGAAATTACTTGCACCATGACCCTGCTTCTCCACAGCTCATCCACCGAGCCACCCTCCTTCTTCTCAACCTCTCACTGCCACAAGTCCTGCTTAGACCTGCATGGCTGGCTCCCAGAGATGTCATCCTCACCCTGCATCCTTCAAATGTCAAACATTTCCAGAGTTCTGCAAGCAACAGTGAAGAAATTTATAAAAATTATAACCAGGGATGAATTCTGACTCTCATGACTGAGAGTAGAAGAGTAACGTGACCTCACCAAGAGTGATAACCAATATTTTACTCACCCCTTGGTCAGAAAACAATATCAATGAATGCCCAAGAGGGTAACTAAGAAAAGCTGTATCAGAGTTGCTTTCAGAACTGGCAGCACAGCTCAATCAGTATTTTTTGTGACCGGTCACCCCGGAGTGAGAACATGCACATGAACACACAGAAGGGAGTAAAAGCTACAGAAGAGAGAGAAGTGGTTCACACCAGCCTCAGAAAAAACCAGCATTTTCAATAAATACCAAAAAACCCCACAGGATAGGTTGTTTATAGGCAGTGTTTATACAGCTGCCTCTTTATGCTGTCCTTAGGATAGAAAGACATTGCAGAAGATCTGGAGCAGGAAGCAGTGTCTGTTGGAAGAACATTTCCTGCACTAGGAGACACACTGTACTTGATCTTTTCTTCTGATCTGCCAGAAACTGTTGCATTCACAGTTAAAAAACCCATTCAAAATAGCCATTGCATTTTGCTTGTGGAGAGCAGCAACTTGCAAAGGTTACTTTACAAAACCAGAAAGGCAGACTTCAAATTCTTGTATGGATAATCATGTCACAGAACCACACAAGCTCTTTTTGTTCTTCTTTAGCCCTTGAAGAATGGAGGGTTTTTTAATCCCAAAGAACCAGCACATGGATTACTGGCAATTGGACCTAAATGCAGTTGTGAAGACCAGTCAGAGAAATGGTTACTCTCAGGACAGGCCAGCAGGGCATGAGAAGGCAGCAATATTTGGATATAGATGATATACTCTGGACTTGAGCAGTCAATAGGGATTATTTTTCTGTCCAAGTCAGGTACACAGCATTTCTGTAAGTGCAGACACATGCCATCAGGATTTCTCATGGCATTCCAAGCCCTGAAATTCCCACAAAGCACTTAGATGGGTTCAGATTATTTACTGTGCCTGACCAGTTATGGTGTCTGGGCACAGAACAACTGGAAATGTCACAAAAACTGAGGGACTCACAGAAGAAAAGTCTTGAGAGGTGTCAAGCTCAAGGAAAAAGTTTAAACAGGCTTTTATTGCCTTATTGCTATCTCCTTTGCTAGCAACACAGACTGAGAGAAGGGGCAAGCTTCAGCTTGTACAGGACATGAATTCAGTGTGTAAAAGAAAGGCAATTACAGCTGTGGATCATAAAATTATAAAGAATTTCTGTTCCTGATTGAAAATGGGAAACTGTCTTTGGCTTATCAACCAGCTGGTGCTGCTCAGGACACAATTTATATGGCCCAAGCATACCTGAATCATCTGCATGTTACCTGAGAGCTTTGCCATGATGTATATACATGAAGAACATATGTACATACACCTGTGAGCAAGCCATGGCCACACATGAGTGATGACAGAAATGGCTCTGTGCTATTAAATGTTTACAAGTATAGGCTGAGTTTTACCTACACTGAATAAAAGAAAAATATTCCAAAGTCAGTGCCAGGATGAGGGGTTAGTTTACTTAGCTTCAGTCTTCTCTCAGTGAAGTCCAATCACACTGACTGTTTTAAAAGCCTGGAGATTGGTTTTCCTGTTTTCTTCAAGAGTCAGTTCTGCAAAAGTCTTCAGCATTTAACCACAACCACAGGGGGTGACCATTAATACCTTAACTCAACAGTGCCTGAAAAAGGTCTTTTCTGAGGAAAAAAAAAAATCCCAAACCACACATAACCACCCACAAATGCCCTTTTCATAATTTGCTTAAACCCCTATTTGCTTCCTGTACAGTACACTGCAATGTCTGTTTCTTCAACAAAATAAAACCACTTTCAAATAAAGTATCAAAACTACATGATCTGTTCCTGGGCAGAACATCAGGTTTCCAAGAGAAACTTCAGTTTATGATGTCTCAATAAGAAGTAGCAGAAAGTCCCTAAACCAAACCTAGAGGAAAAGACTGAAGCGTGCTAACAACACCATTTTAATTGTCCTACAAAAATAAGTACTGATTCTCCCATCAATGACTAAAGAAAAAAGCAGTTGCACACCTCTGGCAATAAACTTTGAACATTAATGCAATTTCTCTTACACTCTGTTACTAAAAGAAAACCCACAAGCATTTTCAATAAAAAAATTATCAATATTGGTAGAGCTTACCTCTCGGAGTGTAGGTTTGCCCTTGAAAAAATCTGTGTTTTTGCTGCTTTTTGGTGGGTTAAATCTTAAATTTAGGAAAGCACATCCATTGGCAATAGCCTCCAAGGGAGCTGGCCCTTCATATGGAAATCCAAGACCAACAAACAGCTGAAAAACACAAAACGAGGGATATTTTAATTTTTGTTATTCCCAAAAAAGCTAAGAGCTAGCTAAAAAGAAACAAAACCACATTCTAAATGTACCAGCCTGAAGAAAATGCGATGCTAAGAAGAAAATGGGAGAAATTCAGCAGCTCACCACCTCCCACCCAAGCAGTAATGGAATGTCCTGTAAAACACATTTGACAATCATCATCTATAAAACCTGAGGTGGGTTTTCATGGAGCTGAGGCAACAACAGACCCTTTTAGGGATTTTTTTTTTTTTTTTTTTGGGCAGGGGGGAAAATAGGTGATTTGATTGGGGTTGAAGTGGAGCTGCTGGGGCTTTCCTACAGGCACAGGCTCCAAAGCAGCAATGTCCAGGAGCAGCTGCACCAGTGTTTGCCTGACTCCCAAACCAGCCCAGCTGCTGCCTTTGCCAACACAACCCGCTCCTGGTACACTAATTAAGGCTCCTAATTAAAACGGTAGGTGGCAGCAAACAGCAGCTCACCACACTGGACCGAGGCAGCCAGAGCCTGCAGGGGCTTCTGAGGCTTCAACCTTCAGAGGCTTCAACGCCTCCAAGGGAAGCCAGAGCAAAAAAATCCATCCCAAAGCTTTTCCTCCACCAGCTGAGATTCCAGGTGCTCTAGAAAAGGCTCTGCTCCAGTGAAAACACATTAAATGGGTTTTTTTGAGTTGTCTAAAAAAATCTTGACCCCTTTCCTGGCCAAACATAATGAAACGTCCTGAATTAAATATAGGATTCTTCATCTTCATTTGAATGTTTGTGTATGGTGGGAGAACAACAAGCTCTGAGTTGGAACAGCAATCTCTCAGTACTCCTGCATAACCATGTGTGGATTTATCTCTATATATCTCCTGTTTTTACCAGGAAAATAAAGCACAACCTTCATAACTATGAGAGTCAGGCAATCAGGACACATACTCAAGGAGGCCAAGGCATCCTATTCTGCATTAAATCTTGTGTAACACAGAAATGAATCCCAGTGACAGAACATTCCCAGCTGGAGGCCCTTCCCAGGAGCTGATCCTAACATTGATGCATGAACCTGTAGTCAGCCCTGTCGTGCAGAGGCATTGCAGCATCAATCCTCCCCAGCCCATGGCAACAACAGTATAAATTCAGAGTTGGCTCATTTTAGAAAAGCAAGTTAACACTTCTCAGCATAGCTGGGGACATGCAATTTGCACTGCATGGAGCTGAATATTCTAATTTCAGTTCTCAATATTCAGGTTCAAGAAGTTGCAAAAAGTTTCTCAACTCTCTCACGGATTTAAATCTTACAGAAACTCTCCAGTGGCTGATAATAAAAATATGTGGAAGCTATTTCTATTAAAGACAAATTATATAAATTCTGGTTTTATATATGGCATAAAATACACCAGCTTTCAGTCAGAGAAATGCATACTACATATAATCTCAAAAGAGGGAATTTACAAAAAGGTAATCTGTTGAAAACAATGAATTAGGGACATGAAACCATTTCATGCAATATGCACATAAAATATTATTTATTTAAACTTCTCCTTAGTTCAGGCAGAAAACCAGCTGAGAACCAGCAATTAAACCTATCTGAAGTATTAATCCCTCCTATGATCCTGTGTTTGTGTGTTATGTTGGGAATGCTGGGTTGTTTGCTTAGTTTTGCACTTTTTAATAAACTGCTGCTGTGCACTGCTGAGTTCTGTGTCTGACTGGTCCATTTATTTGGGAGGAAGCTCCAAGGGAAAAGAAACATGGGTTTGTGTTTTGACAGCACTGAGAGCACTGCCATCACTTAATCTATAATAAATAGCTTACCACCTGGTTCCCATCCATTTTCCAAGCTCACCTCTAAGCAGCACTGTTCCTTTGAAGGAAGAAAGAAGGATGTGGCTGATCCCTAAAAAAGGGGGTGTGTGTGTGCTGCCTGCTGGCCTGAGGTTGCAGCCTGCCTCACAGCTGCCTGCAGCCCCTCAAATCCTTCTTTCAGCCCTTTTGTCACCCTCCAGCACATCATCATCAAACCAGCTGAAATTCCCAAACTCAATCCAGACCCTTCTCCAGAAAGTTGTCCCTTACAAAGTGTCCTTGCCCATGGCAGGGGGTGGAACTAGATGATCTTTAAGGTCCATTTCAGCCCAAACCATTCTGTGAGTCTCTCTATGAATAACCTTCCTTGGTTAGGGAGTCGTTATATTTGTCTGGTATAAAGAGCAAAACAGAAATATCTTACATGCCTCAATAAAGTCACATTCATTATGATTAAAAGAGCAAGTATTAGAGAACACAGGCCTCTCCTGTAACTCACAATGCTCTCATTTGCTAATCCTTTGAATTACATGCAGTTTGTTATTTCCAGAAAGGCTAAAACAATCTGTCAAGGTACTTCCTAAGAGTATGCAGCAAATGCTGCAAGTCACAAACTGAAAAAGAACTGAAAAAAAGAAAAAAGCAGACATAACAGCCAACCATTTTCCTGTACCAGTGAAGCAAACATCATCCTCAATACAGATGAGGCTGTGGGGAAGACAAGGCTCTGTCCCACAGAGTGAAGACTTAGACCAGGCTGTGCTTCCCCTAATTTGTGATGTACACTGCTGCCTCCAACACTGCAGGTGCTGACTGTGGCTCTTAGGGTAATTTCTCATCAGATGGAGGCTGGTAACCCAGCCCACCATGGGAAGGCCCCTGCACCCTAGGGCTGAAGATCCATATTGCAGAACTCCAAATGTGACTGTGTTGGTAACACCACAGTGGGAACACCTGGCTAAAAATATTAGTGCAGCTCTCACTTTGTCAGCAGCAGCAGAACTGCTATGCAGAGGAGAATTGCTTTATGCTTTACTGGTTGATTAGTGCTTGGAAAAAATTCATAATCTGTTTTTGAGCATTTTTCTCACCTTTCCAATGTTTCTGAAAGCAAAAGCCATTATTTTTCCTGGACAGCTCTAAGTGGGCACACGGCACAGCTGGCTGTGCAGGCTGACACCCCACGGAATGTGGTGATTGCCAGAAGGAAGCTGCACTGTAAAAGTCAATCTAAAAGAGACAACTGCCAACAAATACAGGAGTAGAATGATCACACAAACAGCAATGTGGGGTTGGCTCTTTTTAACCCATTCCTTTTTACCAAGGTCTGCTGCCCCAGCATGTCTGTGCCTGTAGGTCTGCATGGAGTAGAGAAGGGGATTTGTGTCTGGAACATCACTGGCTCCACTTGAATAAAGCTGAAACCCTTAATAGTTTGGTTTTCATAACAAAGGCTCCTCAGGAACCTTCTCCACCTTTGTAATGAACTGAACCTCTGGTTTGGAATGTCACACTTTTGAGCTGGCCACCCAGCATCACAGCAGCCAAGACACCACTCTTCTGCTGTAATGGTAGGGGTCCTCTCTCAGTGCAGGAGTCAAGTGGAGACACAAAAAGTGACTCGCAACCCCTCTCATGAAAAGTAGTATGGTTTCTTTTGTTGTTGTTTTTTTTTTTTTTGGTGGAGTTTAGAGCACCACATCAGACTACTATTAATATAAGTAAGTAAACAGTCTTCCTAAATTATAGCCAAAAATATAAAGTAAGGAGTGAATGCTTTACTCCTCTGACTGTAATTATGACTAGCTGAACAGTTAAGAAAAAAATTCATATTCCAGAGAGCAAATGCTCTAGTTTCACACAGAGGAGTGTTTACCTTCTCCTCTCCCTTTTCTAGCATTACTGCACTTTATTCAATTTATTGGAATGTCAGACTGGTTGGTAGGTTTATCACCACTTTAATATGCCTCCTTATTCAACTTATATATTCTCTTCTAAACTCCAGAAAGAGGAGTATAACAAAGGTTAACTATCTTTCTATATTCTTCTCATCAATACAAAATATTTTCTGCAAAACTCAATCCTTTTGTGATTCAAAAAAGTTGAGAATAGAATCACTAGGTAAATATCTTTTCAGCTGATTTTATGAGGTGTAAATATATATTCCTTCATAAAAGGCAATATGAAAACAAAGTCTGTTTGCCTGTGTCTGTGTAAGCAGGGTGTTGCTCCTACTTTTATTAATCCCCATACAGAAATAGCAAAACCCTTCTTTTAAGTAAAAGAATTTGAACTCTCTGAAAAATTCACAGTGACTTGAAGGAAAAAGTTGCATCTGAAACTTTCTCAAAAGGAGAAATACTTCTCAAGAATTCCACACTGGTTCCTCCAAGAGAGCCTGGTCCAGCTCCTCCAGCTGCCCACTTGGCAGGGAGCCCTGTGAGTTGGCAGGAAGGCTGCCAGCTCGCCTACCCTATTCTCCTCCAACGTGATGAATGGCTTTACATCTCCTCATTAGGAGCTGCAGACATGGCTCCTTTTTGTCATGCTCCACACAGCTGAAGCAGCAATGATGAATCCCAACCAGCCCCTCCTGCCTGCAGAGCTCCCTCCCTCTGAAATGTGCTGCTTTACAGTGCACACAGAGAGAAATGGCAGCTGCACACTGCCTGGAATTACTGTGTGCTACCACCTACTGCAGGGACCAAAGACATTTTGGGAATGCAAGGCTCTGATTAAGAATCACAGGACTGAGCCCTCACCTACTGGTATTTTGCTGTCTAAGGACAAAGTGAAGCAGTGCAGCATAAGCTGACATTTCTGACTAGGCTGCACCATGTGATTTGTTAAATTATTATTTAGCTCTCCCACTCTGAAAATCAGAACCTTTGTCAGCTGACCCAACAAAAACCTGCTAACACAGAGCTGAAATCACAACCAATGACAGACAATTCTTGCCCATGGTCTCAGCACATCTGAAGGTTTCTGGAAGTTTAAGGACAAAGGTTGTTGTCTCTCCATGATGCTCCAGAGGAGTATTGCACCCAGCCTGGAGTTATGGCCCTGATTATTCACACACCTGCAGCCCAGGGACAGTCTGGCCACAAAACCCCATAACTAAATTCATTATCAGACTCTGACTTTAGTGAATGAAGTGATTATGATTAAAAAGTGCCCTTGAACTTCACTGCACGCATGTGCACACACACATGGGGCTCCTCCAGGCACAAAGCTCCTGTTCAAGTCACCTTGATTTTTGTGAGAAACCTGCACTTATTTTAGCAATTCAACCCATGATCCAGCTGCCATAAACAAACTGACCCACATAGGCAGCAGATGGCCACTGGTGACAGGTGAGCAGTGTTTTGTACTAAGTTCTGTTCAAGTATTGCCTCTTCAAGGGTATTAAAATCTGGAGCTGTGAATATGCAGGCAGCAAGAATACTTGTGCAAGTGTGTCTGTTATCAACACTGACAGGTAACCATATGCTGAGGCAGAACAGCCAGAGTACCTATGACACACAGAGCATCAGCTAGCAAAAAAAAACAACCCAAAACCCACCCACCCCAATCCCCCTCCAACTGAAAAGTCCAGAAAATGAGATGGGAGATCTCAGTTTCCACTTTCAACCCCAGGATGCTGCTGTTTTACTTTTTCTGTTTAATTAGATACATTGAAACTGTATTAGACAGGAATAATCAGCAAAATGCATGATGCAATAAGCCATATTTAATTTCATTTCGTTGCAAAATCAGAAATACATTGCACTCTCATTTCCATGACAATACTTATGCATTAGGAGAAGCAGATGGACTATTAACAGCTTATCATCAGGGCAAAGTTTTGTTAGCGTGGCTGTATCCTAAATAAATAATTTCTTTAAAAGGAAAACAGCTTTTGTCATTTGCAAACCTGCTAACAAAGGTTCAGAAAAGCCAAATAAAAATACTGCTTGCAAATGTAATTTTTAAAACCTTGACTTCCTGATACAGGGTTCTGAAACACATCAGTGATTTTCTCAGTGCTATCCACTAAGAAATGAAGCAAATTCTGAAAATTATTTCCCCCAATGTTATGAAGGAAAAAACCAGCCATAACCAATGCAGAACAACAGAATAAAAATCACTAAAATCTAAAATGCTCTAGGACTCTGACAACAGTACAGCATAGATCCATGCTTTTCACCAGATACTTTTTGTAAAAAATAAGCAATTTACTGTCTCAGGAGCACTTCATAATCCCAGCACAGTCTCTTCTATCTGATGCTGCAATTACTGCCCAAAATCTGGGTGGAAGTAGTCTGCTCCCTCCTGTGTCACAAAATCCATACAACTAAACTGTGTAACACGTAGGTATCATCTTGAATTTGTCCTAAATTGAATGTGTCTTTACACTGCACCTTAGAGCACAGCAAATATAACCAGTAACAGCTAGATGAGACATCTAGGTAATACTGAGAAGCAAGCTGTTAAATGTGATCCATGCAAGATGGCTGATAAAAGAACTAGAGAAAGGCTTAGTTAAACACAACTATTATATGAACTGGCACTTGTAAGGGGACTTCAGCAATCCTACAGGAAGTCCATTTGCTTATTTTACTATTTCAGTGAATAGAACACATGCTTTTTTAGGAAGTAGTCACTGTTCATGCTTGGGGGTCATTACAAGGTCAATATTCTTCCCACATTATGATTAACACAGGGATTTCATACTCCACACAGGCAAAAGCTGTGTAATCTCAGATTATCTATGACGAAAGCAAATGTTGACTTTTTAATATGCAACATTATGTGTATCTGCATGCATCAAGCACATAGACACAGTGGTTGCACTTAAAAACTCATAATTTACCAACAGCTGTCACACAGAGATGTCAAATTACCATCATTTCCCAAAGTGCTTCAAAAAGGAGATCTCTGCAGTTGTGTGGGAAGCCTAAAAGGTGCTTGCTTTTTTCTTTTCTTTTTTTTTAAAGAGATTTTTCTGTGGAAGTGCACAGCAAGAAACTATCAACAGCGGTGCACTTCCACAGATTTTGCTAATTTTAAACACACAACCCCCTTCTTTCATCAACTTGAAGTTAAACATCCTATTTAAATGGAATCTACTGAAGTGTTTGAATGCTACAAAATACCACAAAGATTCTGGGAAGGGCAGAGAATCCCAACAAAACCGTGGGGACAAAAGTTTATTTCCACGTATATCCTGTCCCTCATCTTCAGTTCCCTGACTCTGGAGCCACAGGCAAAGCAGATGACAACAAGCCCTGCTCCTGTGCTCCCTCTCTGTGCCCAGCTGAGCAGAGGAAGGACATGAATGGCAAATGAAGTGCTGCAGCTCTGCTTTTCTCCCTGAGAGAGCAGGGTGGCTCTGGGTCAGAGTCACTGGGAGGGCACAGCCAGCGTGAGGCTCTGCAGCTTTTGGGTGTTACCTAACCTTGACCTCAGGCATGTCAAACACAGCACAGTCTCAGCTGAAAATCTCCTTGAGCTGAATATCACATTCAAGAAAATGAAAAATGCATTTATCCCTGTTTCTCAAGCTGGTTGTCAAATGGGACTGTAGGTTGTCATCCCAATTTTCTAATATGAGCTGTCAATCCTCCAAACAGAGACACGATGAAAAATGTATTCTTGGCACACAGAACACAACTTAAGCTCCTTTACACATGATAATTTTTTTCCAGTGCTTTTAAATTAGGAGCTTATTCATAGGAGCTGAAATGCATGCACTTCAGACACCCTCTACTTGGAGATATTTTTTGCCACCACTGCTGCTTGACAAACTTACTTTGGTTTCCCTCAGCAGAAACTGCAGATCCCGCCCGCTGAGTATTCCGTGGTTCTTTACATAGCCAGGAATGTACATGGTGCTTGTCCCATGAACAGTTCCATGGACCTCCATATAGGTGTGGATGACATCCAGGTAAGCCTTCTTATCCTGTAATGGCAAGGAAAAAAATCTTTTCAGTTGTTATGAATTTGAAGAGGAAATATTTAATCAGAGCTGGTTTTTTACCCCTGTACCACAAAAGCTAGGGAAAGAAGTTCACTCATTCCTATTTGATTTCTGTAATGTTTGATCTTTCATTACATGATTAGTTTGGTTTTCTACTAAACTGGAAGAAAACTGCAGCTTTTTCACTCATAGTTGAGGTATAAAGAAATTAATATCAAGGCACTCTTAATTTCTAATTGGACCCCAGGATGCCATCAGACAGCTGTAATCTCAGCATGCTGAAAAGATACTTGGCCTAAAAATACCAAAACCCCATTTTGAAATATCAAATTTTCACTGTTTTGGTAAAAGATGCAAAATAATTCTCTTCTTTGAGAAGAAAAGGGTGAATGTCACCTTAGTAAGATGCAGCCTTGCCAATGGAATACTGATCACACCCCTTTATTTAAATACCCAGTGTCTGAGTTCCATGAGAGACCTACAAATGTTCTGCCTACCTGAAGCTTTAAAGGCATTTTGGAAAAGACCCAGAGAACAGAAATGGCTTTACTGCTGCATTTAAAAAAAATTAAGAAAAAAGAGTACACCATCCCAGTTTGCACACAAGAATTACTTTAATTTTCAACGCCATATGTTTTTTTAAGTTTTGAAGACTACTGGCATTCCAAGGCAATTAGCTGAAGACTGTATTTACATGCAGTCTGCAACACAGATCAGAAGACTTTCCCTCAATATTTGCACATAGTCTTAGTAATAGCTCTAAAATCAGGCAACAAGTTGCTGTACTTCTTGGCAGCGAGCAAGTTTTCACCAATTCTACTTTCACTCGCTATTTTTGTCATGTAAATTCTGTGCACAGTTCCTGCACAGCCCTGTGTGAAAGCTGGCCAACAATTTTACTGAAGTTCATTCAAAGGACAAGTAGACTGGTGAAAATCCTGTCTTTTCCAACCCTGGAGGAGCAAGTGTCACACCTGGGTGGATGAGTGCCACTTCTTCCAGCTTCCTTGCTGAATTCACTGCTGCAGAGTGTGTTTGATGTGTGTAACAATGGTTTCTCCTCTCAGCCTGCCCTGCTGGTGACCTGCTTGTGCTGGGCAGGATGGGCTGAGCCAGCCCTGAGTGCCCCTTTAGCAGCTCTGCCAAGGCTGCACCAGCCAGACACTGTCCTGAGCTAAGCATTACATAAACCAGCCAACAGATAAAGACAAAGATGCTTTCTTGTTCAATGTGGCTGCTCTTGTTATTAATTAACACAATTTATTCCAAAAACCTAAAAGCTTGTTCCATTTTCTACTTCAAATTTGAATTACTCTGTAAGAGATATTCCTGACATAATTGCTAAAATACCATAATTAGAAACTGTGGGAAACTCGAACACTTTATCAAGAGAAAATCCATTTAGAACTTCTTCTTTGGAAATGAGCATGAGAAATGTAAAAGGAGTGGCCTGGTCTTGTTTCCAGAGGGTACCTTAATCCTGCCTGGCTTTTAATACATCCAGAACTTTGGAGTGCTCAGGGTTCTGAATGGAAGACAAGGCAAGGAAACAACAGGTGCTACTGACATGATCCACCTGTAGCAATAACACCAAAGCACCTGCCTCAGATTTTACTGGCTCATGACACAAATCCTGGTGACACAAATGCATTCAAACTCAAAAAAACCCAAACAAACAACTGAGCAATGAGCAGCTGGAAAGAACAAAACCAAGATTACCTAAAATTGCACTTCTTTTCAAGACTGCAGTGACAATTTTGCAAACCTTTTACAGAATACTTAACTATTGTAAAATGACATTAACCATGCACAGATTTCACTGGGAATAGTACTTAGGCATATAACTGACTTCTTTCCCAATTCAGAGTCTAAAACCACATATAAAACTTTTATTATCCAAATAAATGGATAATTTATCCAATCAAAATCTCACTCTTTTATTTCCTTTGAGTCAAAACCAACTGCTTTGATAACCATCTACAAAGCACCATAAAAGTACTACTAGCACCTTATACTTTACCTAAAGCTCACTAACATTTGTCTCCTTTTGCAGTTAAGTAATCCTGAATTTCCACATTCCTTGAAGCCAAGTGTTATTTTGGATCATAAAAGTATATATTCTAGGAAGCCACCTCAAAAAAATGACCAGGAAACATAATCAAATTCTAGGCATTAAAAAGAGTGAATTAGAAAATGAGTACAAAAATGGCATTTATAAATAGAAAGGCTACATGTAAATAAAGCAAGAAATGTGACTTGCAATCAAAATACTAACATTCCTTCAACTATTTATCTGCTTCCTGAGCTGCTCACTTGGGAGCAGATATAATTGTTCTTTTCTCTTAAACCACTTGAAGTTTTCTTTCTCCAAGCTGGATTCAAAGAGACAAGACCACGAGCTGCTGGGGACTAATGCCAAGCTGACACTGTCTGCAGTCTGTGTCAGCCTGCACTGCTCACCCTGCTTCCCTAGACTTAGAGGGTGGAAGAGAATCACATTTTAAAAAAAGGCAAATAATTTCTCCTCAGAATCCAAATGGAAACGTAACAGTGAGTAACAGCTACACAAACCTTTTCTGAAACAATTTTTGAGCAGCTAAAATAAACATGCCATTCAGAAAAGTACTTTTTGTTGATCACTGACTGCAGAACTGCTATTACTGTTCATCAATCATTTCCACCTACTTTTAAAAGCATCATGATAAGGCCTTTCTCATCAAAGAAATCAACTGACAACTGTTTGATAAGTCTTTCCCCAGGACAATGTTGACAAGAAGACACAGTAGGAAGAGGTAAAATTTTAAGTTTGATGGGTGAATAATTTAAATATAAAAGCTATAAAAATATGTGGTGGAAACACAGTTCATCAAGAACTAAACTCTGCTTTTAGTTTTCTCAGTCTAGTAGCTGCTGATAATTAACAACTCTGCTTTACCAACAGTTTGCAAGTCCAAGGTAATGACAATATTTTGGAATTTTGGACCATTTGGGTGCCCTCACAGAACACCAAAAATTCAGCACTGAATGAAATTAAGCATCACTAGAGGTGAACTGCATTACAGAAGAGCTTGATTCAGAGTCCTGAACTGCTTTATGGCTTGAAAGCTCAGACTGCAAAACATATGTAAAACAGCCCACATATCCAGCCTCACTTCCTTGCATTGAAAAATTCAGAGGCAATGGTTTTATAAAGCTTGACAAATGAAATTCAGAAAAGCAAGTCCTGGGATACATCTTTGTGTATATCCTAAATGCATACTGTAGAGGAGAGTCCCATCATCTGAGGGCTTATCTGTAGAAGTGTCAAGTCAAAAGTAAGCCAAAATGCAGTGTACATGCAATGTATGACAACCAGGACTGTGACACAAACATAATCTCTGCTCGAGAACTGTCACCCTCTCAAAGACTTCTCAAGACATGCCTGAATAATGAAAATCCTGTCTACCAGGGAGCTACAAGAGTGCACAAAGGCTGGGGAATATTAAGAGATTCAAATGCATAGAGTGTTTTGCAGAGGTAAATCACAAAGAGTAGATTAAGTCTCCTCAAAGTCATATGAAACTATCAAATTTATAAATTTGAATTTGCCCTGAATTCCCAAATGGATTGTGGAGAAGATTTAGTGATTCATGACTGGTAAGTATGAATTCTACACTGACCAAGAAATCTGAAATTTAAATAAAGAGTTAACTATTTAACATAACCCATTTATAACACATTAACCCATCAAAATGATAATTACAATTCTTCCTGCCCAAGGAAATCCTCTCTCACCAAACTGGTGGCATTTTCCAAAGAAGCCAATCAGCTTGCAGGAATTCTTTGAAGTTCTTAAAGGAATTAAATCCCTTGGGGAGAGATTGGGACTCACTCTTATGAATGAACAGTCATCATGTGAAAGAGAACAGAGAAGTGACAAAAGTATGCTGTCATTATTCACACCAACAAAATTCAAACTAACTTCAAAATGTTGGGTAAAAACATCCTAATATTGAACACCTGGGGTTTTAAAGCTTTTGAAAAAGCCCCCTCAGTAGTCTAAGGGATAGAGAGACTAGAAAAGAAACCATCTGATAAACTGAACTGTCTCCAAAACCCAGGAAATAAACTCTCACACCAATTAGTCAGGTTAGAAAACTGACATTCCCTTATTAGCAGCACTGGATGCATGGGGAATTCTCCCAAAGCATGCATGCTCAATAACTTAAGAGACCAGGTTATATTCCTGAAATTAATGCATATTCATCACATTTTCTGAATACATGCACATGTGCTAATTATTGCCATGGACTTCCCTGGGTATGGTTCTGCTCTTTTGATGAATTTTTTCTCCTTGACAGTATCTGAAATATGTCATCAAGACATAATGTACTTATCTTATCCTTTTCTCAAACACACAATCCTTGTTCTCAAAACTAAGATATCAGCCAGTACCTATTAATCACTAATACAAGTAAACAAGGAGGCATTAGCTGCCACAAGACTTAGCCTCAGACACAGGGAGTTAACACAAGGCCACATTAATCTCTGGCATTTGTACTAAGCACTGTGTGGTACAAAACTAAGCATTAACCATGAATATGGGGATCATATATTATATGCTCAAGTTGAAAGTATTTTCCAGCATCTTTCTCTACTGCTGCACTGACTTCTTCTCACAGAAATAAAACCTGTTTGGTAACTAAAGTGATAGAAATGTTGAAAACCAGTCCTCACTTCAAGTGTGGAAAGAAGCCCCTGAGCTAACCAGTGTCAAGAATGAAGACTTTGCATTATAATAACACATGATTATGGCCCATGAAAAAATCAGTCCATTGTTCTGTAGCAGTCAGTCCAGTCACCAAGCAAGTAAATGGAAGGAATTTTTTGGAAAGAAATTCAGAAATAAAGAGAATATTATTGAACTATTCTGTAAAAACCATTCCCTCTCTCCCTCCTCACACACCGCTGCACTTGGGTTCCATTTTCTCCAAGGGAAGCTGAAAACATTGGGCAGTGTTCTGAGAGGGGTAAGAAGGATCCAAGACACAGGAGAGTTTACACTGCTACACACAGAAATCTGCAAGAAATTCTTGAACAATTCTTCAGGTTGAAAAAGACAGCTTGTCAGAATGTGAGGGAGGTTTACAAACCCATAGCTGGCATAAAGAACGTGGATAGTGAATGACTATTCAAAATGTCCTGTACAAAGAAATCCAAACAAAGCTCACAGGGGACAGGCTTAGAAAAATGCCCAAGGTAACTATTTCTCCTGCAACAGAGATTTGAGGAACTCCATGACAGAGAAAGCTGCAGAGGCAAAACAAAGTTTGCATAGGTTCCTGATCAAACAAACACTGAAATCACCTCTTATTGAGATCTCAACAATGTGTGACCAGACAGTTTATCAACAGAGAAACAGATTCAGAAAATACACTGAATTAGCAGAGCTGGAAAGAGAGAATTTGCAAGGGATGTATTACATAACTTTGCCATGCTCTTGCTCTTCCTGAATGTCCACATATAGCTTCTTTTTTAGGCACCATGTATCTCTGAATCAAAAACTATATTGGCACATATATAAATTCTGCACAAAGAATGAATAAAACATCTCAGTGAAGGTTTAGGATTTCTGGCAGAGCTTGAAGAACCTTATCCACTTCCCTAGCCTCATCTTTTTTATCCATGAATGTTTGAGGTTTTTTAAACACCAAGGTTTCCCCAAGATTTGACAATCTCATTGTCATGCAATGCACTCCAACACCTAAGCAGTCATTTCCTGTCCTTGGAATGGAAATTTCCAGAACCAAGGAGACATCCTTGCTCACTCTGAGTGCTGAAGGAGAAAAGTGAAGGGGTACAGATGAAAATAGGAAGTGGGATCAGAGGAAGAAAAGGTTGTGTTGGTTTTGTGCTAACCAAATAACAGTAGGTGATTGTGTTAATCAGTACTGTAAGACCTCAGTAATTCATTCTGCTGCTGAAGAGCTCTGCAAAGTGAGAGGCTGATCACTGGCAGGTAAATACCCATGAAAAAAGTAAGTTTTTTTTCTTCATTCATAATAAATTAAACTCTAATTTTCATAATAAATGTTAAAGAGCAAGCCTTTAAAGGTGTATGCTTATTTACTGCACTCATTTGGTTTGATTTACTTGTTTCTGATCCATACTGCTTTCAGAAGGAAATGGTGAATTTCAGAAATGTTGCTGAGCTGAAGTGTCTGGCTCATTCCAATTAGATTTGTGGCACAAGGCAGGACAGTGCTCCTGGTGCCAGGCTCCAGGGTAACTTTTGACCAATTGATAAGCCCCCAGTGCTGCTGCACATTTGGAGGAAGACAAAATAGAATGACCACAAGAAAGTCTGTGAGTGCACTGACCACATGGGAGAAAAGGTGAGAAGGAACTTCTGTCCTTTAGTTATTTTTCTTTTAGTTTAAAAGTTGAAATGAAATATTTATTCAAAGTACAATGCTAAACATGCAGTACAAAAGCCAACCAAAAGGAAGGGACTTTCCTCCTGCTTCGTGCAAGAGGGCACATGATGAGGAAATTACATTTAATCACATGTTCCCTGGAGCTAAAATGAACTTTGGTGTGAACAGCCTCAGGGATGTGCTTTCCCATTGAGAACAAGCTGAAGGTAACCATTTCCAATGCAGCTCTTTAAGTTGCTATGCAGGCAGGATATATTTAAGGAGAATGCCTAGCTTTTCAAGTAGCATTAGTAAGAAACTCCCACATTATTTTACCTCTAAATATACAAATATTTTCAGTATTTGCTCCAACAGACAAAATACTAAAGCAGTCATCATACACTTATGTTAAGCATTGATGCCTATTTTCTGGTAAAAGCAGCCTCTCATAGAAACCCACAAAAAAACCCCAGCAAATACTGCAAAATGAATCTTGACTCTTTCTTTCCTTTAGGATAAAGGGTCAAATTAGTGGAAGAGTATAACAGTAAGTTGCAGGAAGAAGAACAAAGATTTAGAAACAGGAGCTAAGGCAACATGAAAGTCTTCAATCATTCTCTTTTAATTGAAATGTTCTGTAATTAAATTTTGATAATAGAGAGCATTATGAGTTTCACACACACTTTATAAATTCCCTTTTTTCCCCCACTTTGGCATAGATAGGACTCTATTTACTCCTTAGTACTGCCAAAAATCCCAAACAAAACCCCAAACCTTTAATCCCAACAAACACTTTCCCAAAACTTGGTAAATGTTGCCCTTCATAGCTTACTTCTAAAGATAACCTTTAGAAATGTGGCAAAAAAATCTTTAGGGCCTCCTGTTTGTTATCCTCGACCCACCTAGGATGGATTTAGTTATCAGAGGGAAATAAAGCAGATTTGTCTTGCACCCTCTGCACCATCCATCCTTCCTGACCTCAGGAGGTGAGCCCAGACTGTGCCACTGTGGGATGGGATGGATGGCACTGGGCTCAGGCACAGAAAAGAACCCATATCCATGGCTATGTAAAGCCTTGGTGCTTTACACAGCCCCAGGGAGAAGAGGTCCTGTGCACACTTCAGTCCCACTTCAGCCTGTTTGGTTTAAAATTAAACAATTGATTTGTCACTGCTACTCCCCAAAAGCACCAAAGTCTGGGGACAGGAAGGCTCTCCCCTCCCCACTGTGCTCCTCTAATGACTGATCAGCCCCAGCAGTGACACATGTGCTCTGTGCAGATTACACTTCTCATTAATTGGCCATGTTCAGTAGGAGGAACAGGAGCAGGGTAAATAGATTAGTCTGGTTCCATACAAGCCGTGGTGGCAGATGAAAAGAGCACTGAACAGGGAAAATGAAAGAAACGTGAAATAAGCAAATTACACAGACACAAGATTAGTTCAGGCTTTCTCTTGATGACAAGAATTGGATTTTATCACTCCAGATAAGAAATCCCACACTGTAACTGATTCAAAGTCTATCTGCAGTGATTTGCACTTTATGTATGAGTGCATATGGGCATGACTGCAGTTACAATCTGCAAGTTACACTTTTAATCTGCTCCATGTTACCAGCACTCAGTACACATTTTAATATGACCAGATACCAATCAAACATCTTGGAAAAAAACAAGATAGGAAATGCTGATAAAATACAGCAGTGACTTGAAAAGCAGCACTTTAAAAAATGATACAAAGCTCTTGGCTGAGAATCCCTAATGGTGGAAGGGGACCTGCCTAAAAATGAGACAGTATTTCCTTTTGGATTTGATGATGGTATGGCCCACCAGCAAACATTCCCTTTTCAAGAGGAATGTGAATAATCTTGAGAAGGTTCAGAGAAAACAGACATGTGAAAACTCTTATGGATTAGAAAGCACAAAGCTCTCAGGGGCTCAGCATATACAGGCTTTTCAGGGGATGACTGTGAGTTACTTTGACCTCAACCCTTATTCCTACAGGACAACAGAACAGAAACATAATCAGTCCAGCTGAGAAAGTTTATAACTGCTACTAAGACTGGAAATAACCATATGGAAATCTGTACCAGAAATAATGCAAAGTCTTAGGGGAGAAAGCAATTCTTGGAGGACTTCACCAGAGGAAACAGTGGCCTTTCCATTGTGTGCTATTTAAAAATCAAGACTGGATATTCTTTCCCAAAAGGCCATGTTCTTGTCTTAATCAGTCCATGGTTATCCTGTGTGTCATACAGAATTTGAGACTAATCACAAATCTCCCCTCTGGGCATTTAAACTATCCATACATATTTCTGAATCCATACAGACTGAATAAACTGAGAAAGATATAAATGTCACTGAGAAACACCCTGGTGACCAAGGAGCTGTCTTCTTCCTTAAATCCAACTAGCATTCAACAGGTCCTTCTGCACTGCAAATCAGGCCAGGAAGTTCAGATGCTGCTCTTGAGAGACTGATAATGAGATCAGTCACAAGTAAAAGTGTAAGTAGAGTCACATGTAAAAGTACAAGAGCCTAAGCTTGAAAAGACTTGAAGAAAGGATTCCAGCTCTTCTCCAGCACTCTGCAGGGAGGAGAGACTGCACACAGGGGCACACTAAGTCCTTCTATACCATGATCCAAACAGAATAAATAAATAAATACCTTCAAGTATTTACTACATATTTTCTCAGCACAGTAGCCAAGAAGCATCCAGCTCTACCCGTTCTGCTCCCACTGCAAACATTCCACTGTTTTTACTAAGTTTTAGTTTAGTTTTGTCTCACAGATGGACCATTTACTGGTAGCTATCATCTTTAGAGAATTTATTCTGTATAATCTCAGTCATCAGAATGAATGTTGCTTCTGTTGTTTGAAAAACTGTGCAAGCCCAATATTCTCATGCCAATAAAGAGAAAAGGAATGAAAATGTGTCACGGGGTTTGGCCCTATGTATGGCACTGATAAGTTCCTTTTTCAGTTGGCAAGAGGCTTAAAAATAAGGTCTTTTAAGGCAGGAAGGAAAGCACATGGAGGATATGGGCATGCAGAGTATTTGGGCACACAGAGCTGGAGGTAACTTGGAAGAAATCCAGTTACTAGTGAGTAATCTCTTTGAAATCTGCATGGCTCACACACTCCCAGGTGTGTCAGCCTGGAAGAAGGAGCCACAGAAAAGGACAACTGGTGAAAAAGAGAGACCACTATGACTTAAAAACACAATAAACTTTAATTTAGTGAAAAGATCACCAAACCTTGGTGTTGTTATTCTGCTGCTCTCATCTGCAGATGACAATGCAATAATGGCAACAGTAAAGAAACAAAAACTCTGATATTATTACAGGGAGATAAAATGAGACTGCACACTTCTAGAGCCTTTTATAACTGGTTTTCCATCTCAAAATGCAGCACATTTTTTTGTTGTAAATATAAGAACAGAAGTAGTTGAAAGACAGGTTTGCTTATGATTAATGAAAGTTCACACCTTAAATTTTCCATTATGTTTACCAGCCTTCTGCATTTTCTAAAATTATTGTGACAGTAAGACTCTGTTTCTTATTCTACCAGAAAGGTGTACAGAAATAGCAAAGGATCCACACCAATCTAGACAGAAGTTTCTCTAACAGAAAGACTTCAAAATGTTCAATTTAATTATTCAAATATGTTTGTTTCCAGAAAAAGAACTGAATGGGTTTAGACAGATGGGACACTTTCAAATTTCAAATTATGCTTTATTTTATTGATCAACATAAATTTACTCAAGCATATGAGTATAAAAAACTCACCTTCCAGAAATTATCTACTTTGCCATAAACCAGAGATTGATTCTGCCTTTTGATGTCATTAATGTGTTTGATGTCACTGGAATTCAGGTGCTGCTCTACCACAAATCCAAGGAAGCTGTTATCTGGAGTGTGAGCTGTAAGAAACAGAGCAGATTCAGCACCTTTGAAACCATTGCTTAATGCTACATGAGAGTGAATGTTGTCAGAAAAGAACCTACAAGGAACATATTATGCAACTGATCACCTCCTTCTTATTAGTACTGAAAGACACATTTGCTTGCTTTATTATCCAAAATAGTTTTTATTAATTTTAAGTCCTGCTCCATATGCCTACTGGAGGGAGCAGCTATTTTCTGTCTTGTTTCTGATAATAAAAACTCAGCAGCTGGACTGAGTCCAATGGTAATGATCTTTTTTGTCTGTGAGCTAAGCTTTATTTTATTATTAAAGATAAAAGAAACAGAAGAAATCCAGCTTGACAAATCTCAGAGATACAATACCAGCAGTTTGAAACCCCCCTGGATTTATGCTGGTTAGCAAAGATGCAAGCAAAAATGGATGTTGCTCAATGGCATAAATAAATTTTAGCTAATTTCTGGGGTTCACCTCCTACACTGGAATTACCAACACCAACCACCCAGCTCTCTGTGTATTATGTACCCATGCTAATTACTGGTCTACCAAGTCACACTATGCAAATCAGAGTACAAATTGCATTGCCTAATTCACTCAGAAACAGTGATCACAAAATATTGAAATGTGGTGAGTGAAGTCAGCGAAACTGTTTTCAATCCAATCCAGGCAAAAAAAGACTGTGTGCAAAGGCTGTACAATTTATTCATAGTTTTTTATATTATTTTTAGCCCCCTTGGTTTTTTTTCCAGCAGTGTTGGTCATTGTTCCACCCCCTATAAATACACAGATATTTAGGCTCATTAAAAGTAAGGGGTTTTGTTATTTTGGATTTTTTTTTTTTTTAGGCTGGGTGTTTAATTCTAGTGATGGACTCCAACATTCAATGCTTCAGGTAGAAATGCACCCCTACTATATAAAAACTATTCCAACACATGGGGGGTTTTGTTCTCTAAAAAGTGCCACAGCCTCACAAGTGCACAAGGAAAAAGGCTGCAATAAACAGCAGGATCTCCTCTCTAGGCCTCCTGTTAAATTCTGGCACACAAGCTGACAATTAATCACATTTTGAAAAGCTTAAGATCCCAAACCAAACCAAAAAACTCCTAAATCCAAAGACAACACCCTAGGCACTTTCGATTCGTGCAGTGCTAAAGCTCTACCAGAGTTATTAAAAAAATCTATTGCAATTATGAGGTTTTGCATTTTTGTTCCTGAAAATCAGCCAAGTGGATAATGCAGGAGAACAGAGAAACCATACACGGTGCACACGTCCCTCTGCCATTACATTTAGTCTTTCAAATGACAATTACTCTTTTTCACAAAAAATGCCTCAGCAACAGCCAGGCACCCACTTAGACCCAAGGACTTTTTAGAATTTTACACAGCAAACAGCACATTTCAAATATGTCTGAAAAGGGGCATTTTTCCATCCTTTCATATTTTTGGATGAGAGACAGCATTCAAAGGAGAGGCAAGGCAGTACACACTCCAAAGAAAAATAAACCTTTGTTAAAGTTAGCACTTAGAACTGGTGGAATTCAGTGCCTCAAACATCATGGACAGGAAGCAGCACTCAGATGGATTTTTAAGCAAGATCACGCACTTTTAGAAGTACCAGGGCTGTTATTCTGCATGAAGGTATTTGAATTAAAAACATGGAAAACATAAAAAGGGGGAAAAGCTCTCATGCTTCTGGGAAATTCAGAGAACAGTCAGGCACTTGGTAATATGCCACAGGTTTGACTATGGCTTGCTTGTTGCTCAGGATAATTTTCTGCCCTTATAATCAGAGTTCTCAAAACATAATAGAGTCTGGGGATCTTGGGAAGCTGTCCAGGGTTCCAATCTGCCATAAAATCTTTACTGATGCATAACATGCACTTTTAATCACAACCCCATAAAGATGGTGCTATCTCTGCAGCAGAGAACAAAACAACAAATATAAACTTTAAATATCACAAAACATGTTGACTCCTCTGCACCTAGTACAAAAAAAAAAAAGAAGCAGAAGAAAAAAATAATCCTTGAATAATCCACAGCACTGAAATCACTCATGCTTCAGAATGGTTTGCCTGCAATCCATTTACCCCTTTTCCTGCAGAGGAAAAACCACAGTCATTTCCAGCAGTAAAAATTGGAAATGGTTATTTATTAAAATTCCAATACAGCCATACTCTTTTGGAAAATTCATTATGAAGCAATTTTTTTTGCACAAGAGGCTGTACCAGTGGCAGTCTGTACTGCTACAACAGAGATCTCTGGGGAGAAGATTTACTTTCTTCTGCATTTCATGGAGAGGGACTGAGCAGTGCACACACAGCACACAGCTGTACCACCAGGGCTCACCCAGCTATTTTCACTGAGTGCATCATCCCCCTTGGTGCTATCTTGAACAGGACCTCACATCTGAATTTCCCAACAGCTGGACAGCTTAAACAAAGCACAATTGAGTCCCTTTTCCATTTAGGACATAAATTAATAAATATTAGCAAATGTGGATACAAAACAAGCTCTGCTTACTAATATCCAGACACAAACTCTGTAACCACTTTCAAGTCACATTTCACCAGCACATGTTTTGTTACTTGCTTCCCAACAACTGTGAATGCAGCCTTTTATCTCTTGAACAACCTTCACTTATATTTCTCTGGAAAAACTTGCACAGCAAATGTTGACAGACAAAATATGCCTCTCTCAAGAATTTTACAGGGCAACTGAAATCAAAAGCGTGTCAACCCGACAGCAGCATGTATAATTCTGCTGTGAAAAGCAGGAAAGTTTCCAAGATTGATGATGAGAGAGAACAGAGCCCCCCCTGGTTGTAATGTCAGACAGGGACCAGCACCACACTCTGGAGGTGGGCTGGTCACCATGAAATGTTTCTGGCAGGTTTGGGCTGAGCAGCCTCTCACACAGCAGAGGGCACTGCCCTGAGCCTCCCTTGCCCTGCACCTTTCAGAGACAACACACCTGAACTACTGCTGCAACAGGCAAGGTGCAGATCCCTGGATTCTGGAACCTGCTGCCATAAAGCCAAAGACTAGGTATAGACCAGGTCACAAATAATGTAATCTGACCCAATTTAGAGAGAATTTGTACCTTTTTTGTGTCTCTTTTGTTTCTTTTTTAGGTTTGGCTGGGGTCACCTCAAAAGATATTTATTGATGCTTCGAAGATCTACAGCAGTGCTGAAAATTACTTATTTTACAATAGCTTTGTACACTGCTGGCAAACAAATGTTAGTCAGTTTACCTGAGGATAAATTCTCACAATATGAAAACAAGCTAGGTAAAATTTTTTACAAAGCCATAAAAAAGTAGTGACAGAAACATTTTGCTGAGTGGTCATTTTAAAATTCTGAACACAAAGAAACAGTGAAGGGATGGTTCTGCTGAGCTGTTGAAGATCAAAATCAGAAATACAACACTGTAGCTAACATAGGTCCAAACTTCAGTTCAACATGATGAAATGCAGGAGTTTATAAAACTGTAACCTAGCAAGTTCCTCAAAGATCTATTGCTTTTTAGTAATATTAGAGAAAGCAGAAGTAACAAACCCAAACTCCCTGATACTTGAGGGAAAAGCCAAGCACCACTTCCCACAGGTACCCAGGGCATAAAGTTCCCTACCACTATTTCTATTAGCTCAATATTTTTGTTTTCTCATTTTCTCTGGGTGGAAGCACAACAGAGCTCTGGCATATCTACAGACACTGCCACAAATCTGCCCATTTAGCAGTTGCATTTTATTAAACTGTGAATTTGTCTTTCATAATGAAAAAAAAAATCTCCTCAATGACAGCATTCCTTTTTAAAGCTCTGAAATATTCACAAGCACAGAGGCACTTACGGAACATTGTATAAAACTGCTGGGGATTGAGGTTCCACTTTCCCCATGGTGTCTTGTGGCCTTTAGACTGGGCATAATGGGCATGGTTAAACTCTGGCTCAGTCCCAAAGGAGTCCAGAACTCTTAGCATACACCTGAAAAAGAAAAAAAAATACTGTAGGTACACCTACATATGTATAGATAAGAATGTGCATATATATGCATAGTTATGATAATTAAAATGTGTTTTGTCTTTGTTTGCAGCTGTGGAGAACATATAAACTGAAAGTACATTTTAATTTCAAACAATTCTGTTCATATTACATTCATAAAGATGTTATGAACAGCAAATTCAAGGATATATCAGATATTCAAATAACAGCCTGGAGCTTATTTTGTCCTTGCAGAATGAAGCTATGCTTTAAAATCCACCTAGAGTTATGGGAATGCCACAGTGGCCACCTGCATTTCCTAGGGCTCTGGAGTAGAATTTAGGCAGAAGAAGAGAGGATTTTCCATGTGTTTTTAAAGTTCTCAACCATTACCACAAACAAAGTGCAACAACCAGGAGCCACATGCCAAGAAGATCAGAGCAGAAGAGGACATTGTCTTTAGAGAATTGAATTTGGTCTCCAGGTTCTGACTTTTACACCTACTGTTAAAAGCACTGAAGATGCTTTAATATGCTGAGCTCTTGCAGTCAGCTTATTTATTTGTTTATGAAATATTTTGTCACAGACTTTTGAAGAAACAACATAAAAGTCAATTACCTGCATCAACCAACACACAAGAGAAAGAAATGCTGGCACTGGATTCCAAAGTGCCTGGGATGAGAGAATCATGCTCACCCTTTATTTAAAACCCTAATTATTTCTTGACAAAGAAAGGACCAGAAAAAGTGTCAGTATGAAGAAGACAGTACATGTTATAGGACAGAAATTCTAGAAGTTATGTTTCCAAAATGCAGGCTGCCAAATCTTGGACATGACTTGGACATACTGACCACTGCCACTGGAGTGCATTACAGAGCTCCAGAGTCTGCCATGCTTCAGCCCTCTACAAACCAAACTGCAGGAAAGACTTTTACAGGAATTAAACATCATGTGCAACTGTGTTATAAACACAAACTCTTATCACTGCACTGGGCTCATATGTGCTAAGGAAGGGACACAACCTTATGGGTAGCAGAGAAGGGAGGTAGCTGCAAAAATGACAATTAAAAATGTTTATTTTTTGCAGTTTTCAACACTTCCCATGCTCCAAGCACATATGTACATTCTGTTCAGTAAAACAACTGATTTTGGCTTTTAAATGTGAAAGAATTTAGTCCTCAAAAGGTGAAAGAGCTTATCTCCAACTATTTTTCAGCTTTAGAAATAAAAAATTTTAGTCCCCAAAATAAAATTACATGTTACTCATATGTTGCTCCTTTCTCTGAAAGTATTCAATAATGTGGGAAGTAGAAAAAACCCCAGCAACTTTTAAATTCTTCGATGAAATGCTACCTTTGTATTTCAAAATACAAATTGAGAAAAGTGATGTTTTTTTTAAACCTTCACAGAGATATTTCAAACAAAAAGAAAGTCAAAATACACAACATATTATGATTCACCAAACAACAAAGCTGACAGATCAGTTTCTGTGCAGTGTTTTCTGTCAACTGTTCTCAATGAAAATATTTTACAACAGTGGCAATTATCTCTGCATCACACAAAATACTCCAGCAGGACCAAAACAAGCTCTGCACTGATGAATCATTCAGTAATAAAAGCTCTCTCATTTCTTGGCAGGCCTTTAAACAAAATTCCTCTCAAACATACAGCTTTTGGCCAGGTACCTGAGTACAGGAGAATGAAAAATAGGAGAAAACCACTGAAAAACTGCAACATTCCTGGAGGCTGACAAGAGATCTGTGTAAGGGGCACTACTGTGCTTTGTTGCCTCTCTTTTTCCTGAACTCAGATGTAAGATAAGAAGCACAAATGGCTCACAGGGATTTGAGGAACCATGTCCAATACATGCAGGGTCTCTGAATCGAGACAGGCAATGTGATGCAACAGAAATCCAAAGCAGAAAGCAGGAAAACAAAACAAATATTTCTATGATTTGGTGTAAACTAAGTCAGAACAAAAGATGACAGAAAGAAGTGCAAGTCTGTGCAAGAATGGTATGAGAGATCAAAGCTTCAAGTGGTGAAACTAATCCCTGAAATGCAGCAGAAAAGAGCTGGTAAAGATTTAAAATTTAGAAATGAATGTAATTAATAGCAGTTATGCTGAACTGATATTTTAATATATGTAGGAATGCCTTGATTGTCTGCCCTACTACCACATTCTCCATTTGTTTCACTTAATAATTTTGATACCCTTCCTTTTTTTCATTATTTTTGCATACAATGCATTAGCATTTCTGAAGTGAAATAATTAATTTTTAAAATGACAAAACAGCATTTTTTTTATAACTCAGGGATATATTTTAAATTAAAATGCTAATTTGGTATACCTTTAATTTCAGTTTTCCCACCCTTCCTTCCTAAAATGTCACCTAGCTTTAGCAGTGAAGCTGCAGAGAATTGCAGTGTGCCCTGAAATTGGTGTCAGAATAAGTCTATTCTCTGCCTAATTAAAAAGAGAACTGGTAGGTAGCAAATTGCTTTAGAAACATCCATATTAGTCTTTTTTGTCTAGCACATTAGAAGTGACAATTTTAGGGCAAAAAAAAAAAATCAGAAAAAAGTAACCCAGGATTATTTAAAGGGAGCTTTTCTTTCCCCTTGAGTTCTGGGGAGAAGCACAATCTTAGCAGAGCTGACCTAGTGGACATATTCATACACTTGTTTTTGTATCCTTCTCCCACTTCACCAGGCCACTCAGTATTTGCATTTAAAATCTTAGGACAGAAAATAACCCTCCTAAAAAAGATGTGTTCTAGAGAACACGTACAAACCAGGAATGTTGCTCATTTCTCAGGATAGCTGTCACGTTAATTTATTTCAAGAAAAAAAAGCCAGCTGGATTGTTGGCATATGGGAATGAGTCATTGCTAGAGAGACTGTGGAAAAATGAAAAAAATACCAGATTTTTATGTGCTGTACGGAGGATGAGGGTGCTAAGAAAGACTGCACTTCTCCAACGATATTAGACTATTAATTTGTGTGTTGATTCATTGCACACAAACTGCATTCAAACAACCTCAGAACTGCAAAATCCAGCAGGCATTGCTCTGCTTGGAAATAAGGTGCACTCCAAAATGAGATGTGTTCTGCTGTGTTCCTGCTATTTGCAGCACCAATTATCCCACAGATAAAGCACACACTACCAGAAGTCACTGGTGCTCTCAGCTGTGCAGAAGAGTCTTTCAGAAATACTCCCTCCCAAAGCAGCAGGGTCATTCTTTCGAGCTTGCAGTTCCAGAAACCTGATTTGCAACTACCAAAAATTTCCTCAGGGCTCAAGTTCACCCAGAAAGATTATATAAAGCACTCTTACCAAGTGACTGTTCTGAAGGCAGAGGCTTATTCTGCCACTCTATTCTGATCTGAAGTGAATAAAAACATTTTAATTCATTTTTATCTGAGTCTGGTCTGTATAAACCAGACTGAGCTGACCTGCACAAATCCACTGAAAAACACTTCCTTTTAAGAGAAACAATTATTCCTACTGACATAAAATACAACTGAGAAAAAAAGCAGAGTTTGTAAATAACAAGGGCTAAAAAGCAGCTTTATTTGTGATCATGTTTATTTTATTGGAATTAAACAGAAATGGATGCCTGTGCTGTTATAAAGCACTTTGTGGTTTTAACTTCAAAACATTTTAATGACAAAATTTATAACTCATGATGCTGTGATAAAAAACAATGATTGGAAGAGGATCCTGAAATAGGAGACAGCATGCATGCAGCTACAAATTAATTCCTCTGCTTTAATCAATTCTGCAGTCTCTGCTAGACTCTGGATCCTCTTTCATACAGTGAACTTGAGAAAAAGCCTCACATAATTAGAGAGATTCACAATAAATGTAACAAGTTTCAAGAAAGGTATACAACAGCTTAATTGTATGTAATAACACAAACCCCTAAATGTATGTACTATAAAAAAGCAAATTGAAGGAAAAACAATATAGAAGACATCCTAGGGGCTGGCAGAGAAGAGAAAGAAGTAATTTATTCTCCAGAACCCTATTAGAATAAGCAGTAATAGGCAGTTAGCAAAACACCAGGCCAAGAAAAACACATTAAAGCTGAACTTATATAAAGCAACACTGGGGCATCTTGTTCAGTCTTCAGTAAAAGATGAGGCAAAAATCTCTCATCAAAGACAAATGCATCCTTATCTATTTTTCAGTCAGGCTATGGACTAGATGAGACTCCCTTCCAGTCCATGAAATGCAATGTTGTAGAATACAGATATTAATGTACCTTTTGCTCCCCCAAAAGCCTCAAAAAATTCTACAGTACCTAAGGTACTTGGAGTTAAATGTAATTCTGCTCTCCTAAACAAGAAAACACCAGCCTTTACCACAAAATAGTAATCAAAGTAAAACAGATTGATAATTCAAGATGCAATGATTCTATGAAGAAAGAAAAATTGAATAGCTAATCTATAATCTCAATATATATTTCCATAGCTTTGTTACAGGATATACCAGACAGGTAATAGCAAGCAGACAGGAAGAAACATTTAAAATTTATAGGAAGGGTTTAATACCCTGACCACAGTGCTGCATGTGATCTCCTAGTGACAATTACATCTGGCAGACAGACAAGTAACTGTTGCTGGGTGGAAAATGGGATTATCTCTATTAGCAGGCTCCTAAAAACTAGAATATCCATTTACTCCCCTGCTTCAAAAAAGAGATTAAGAGTAATCTGATCTGCAATGTTGATCACAGTACTCTCATTTGAAATGACACTGGAAAGATCCAATGCTCTAGAAAATCCTGAGGCTGAATAAAACAGTTCTCTGCCATGAACACCTTCCAATACCTTCCTCCAAGTAGGATATACTGGACTTTGAGGATCACCAAACACAGCTAATTCTAGCAGGTATAGAAAATTCAACATCAGTAACTGAGATCTGGGTTTCTTTCATGCTGATGTGCATTTGTATAAAGCATGGGAGGCTTAATGATTTAAAGCTATTGACAAAAAGAGAAGAGGTTCTAAAACTGCAGATGTGAAGAAAGGTGCACAAAGTCATTTCTTGTGACCCTCACCCTCCATTTCAAATGGGAAGATGTTTATAGATTAGAAAAGCAACAATAACTGCAGTTTATTCTTCAGACCTGCCCCTGAACTCTATGCTCAGGGTCTCAAGGAATGGAACAGAAAATAGCACTGCAGTTGCTGGGCAATACAATTAGCACAGATAATCTCCACAATCATTGATCCAGTGTGCTCATTAACACCAAAAAGCAACACATGCCTCTGGTATCCCAACTAAACAACAAAATGCTGTAATCTCTCAGCTCACCTACTAATCTACAGAAAAAATGGGGAGGGGGAAGTGCAGGTAAATAAAGGAGGGAAAGAGGGGCAGAGATGATGTTTTATCAAGCAGAAAATTAGGATTTTTAAGATTAAAAATACTTGAATCCAAGAATCTCAAGCTTGCTGGGGGGGATAATGATGACATGCAAAGAACAAGTATTAGCCCCTTTAATCCTAAAAGCTAAGGACAACAGAAAAGCACATTTTGCTTTTAAAGAAATTCATGTGAATGGACTTATTTCAGTATTTTAACATGTGCTATTCAACAAAAGCTCCTTAACAAAGCAGTTTAGAGGGCAAGTGAGTGTTGTACTTACTGGTAATGAACCCATGATGGACCAAGGGTTTTCTTAAACTGAGTCAGTCCCACAATATCAATGTAAATGAGTTCCACAATTTTATCCCCCTGGGTTGGGCACCCAGATCTGTTACCTACAACCTTCTTCATGATCCTAAACAAAGCAAGAAGCAACAGGAAAAAGCATTACTTTCCAAATACCTTGAATTGATGCTGTCACACTTTTTATTCAAATAATTCCAGTTTCTAAAAAAGTTTTACTCTTTTACTGTTTTGAAATCATGATCCATGTAAGAACACTGAAATGCTAGAGATGCTCAACATTTATTAAATGCAAGGCACTAATTTTCACTAAAAATCTCATCTAGTTTAAGCAAAAGAATTATATGTCTGAAATGCTTAAAAATGGTGTGCTTTGAAATAATTAAAAATAATTTCTGCCTTCTATTGACAGCTTTATAGTATAAGAGCTCTCTATAAAACAATGCTGTCATTAAATTTAAAAAAGAAAGCTGCAGGAAAAGCACATGTGCTCAAGCTTCAAACAGATGTTTTATGTCTGCTGCTGAACTACTTGGCAAAGCAGGACAAGGAAGAGTAAGGAGCAATTTGACCTAACACAAGCAATTAACTACATCAAAAGTAACATGTTTAAAGATCTTAAACCTTTATCTTAAAAAGAGATACTGAGTGAAGAGCAGCAGAAACTGAAGCAGAGGACACAGAATTAGGCTGGTCTGTAGCATTTCCCATTGCAGCTGGTTAAAGCACCTGGAATGTTAAAGCCTAAGCTGCTTAGTTGGAATTTTACAACATTCATTTATGAAGTCCCAGGAGCCTGAAGCTACAATGAAAACACATTATCCTTTCCATGGCACATATACTTAGCTCATGAAAATAATCTTATCGTCTGTTTAGTGAATTATCACTTTCATTTTATGCTTCAAGAAATTATATACTGTTAATAGAAGCTTCAAGAGTTTACAATTCTTTTCTTCTAATTCTGGTTTCAAAAGCGAAAGTAATCTCCTTACTCCTTGAGCTCTGCCAGTGAAGCTGAAATCCTGATGTCATGGCCCAGTAAGTAGAGAGATGTAATTAAATCACTCCACTGGACTAATTCACCAAGTGGGCCACCGCTAAATGCATTTTCTGCAATCTTGAATCCAGATTCTTTTGTCAAAAGCCCCAAATGAACAAGGATCTGGAAAGGAAAGTCATATGTTTGAGTTATCGACATTAAACATGCAATTACTACACATTACAGCAGTTTTTCTTTCTATTAAATTCCAACTATGGCCAAAAAAAAAAAGGAAAAAAATCAAAGGAAACAAGCCAATACTTCCACCCAAATAATTTAATTCTGTAATGAATGCAAGGAGTGAGAATCTCCAGCAAGGAGCTGAGCCACGCAGGCTTAAGAGAGGGTAGAAATATGAACATACATGGGGCTAGGCTTAAGAGAGGGTAGAAATATGAACATACATGGGGCTGATGCCACTCAGGACTGGCTCCAGGAATAACAAGGCAAGAAAGCAAACCTGTTGTTGTGTTTGCAACTTTTGGCTTCATCTTAACTAGTTGAGGTAATTTTAAAAAAATTAAAGTCAAATGAACTACACCTTTTCACTTCAAGTATCTCATGGCTTTAAAATGAACTCATTACAAGAAGTTGAAACAGATCCAATTGAACGTTTTGGTGAACTTTAAGTCCACTCAAATCCAAACCCAAGATACACCATTTAGAGTCTCAATTTTGGACAACAAAGATGTACAGTTGTTGTTTCCATGACTACATAAAACACTCCAGTGTCATCAGCTTGCAGTAAATTCATTATTTCTCCCTTTAGAACATAGTCTGTATTTAGTCTACATAGTTTCTATTTCATCCAAAACTATAGAGATCAGTAAACTTAGTCCAAGATTGACTCATGCAAAACACATAAAACTATCTGTAAAGCAAACACCCATTGCAACAGAACTTCAAACAGCAAAATACTTCTTGAACAGAGTATAAACACGACCTTTTATATTTTCTCTTTCCATTCTGAAGCTACACCTGGAACAAGAAGCTTGACAGAGCCCATAGAACAGCAAGTGACATGAATAAAAATGTTCTCACTTACCTTTTTTCGTTTTCTTTTCTCCAAATTTTGTTTTTCTGCAAGTGATTTAATGGCTTCAATCCAGGTATCAGCCATCCTCCTGATGCGCAACATCATCCACCTGAATTCCTCATGCCTTGCCATCATTTTGTAGAGATTATCAAAGTTGATACGAATTTCAGCCTTCAAGCAAAGCATTAAGAAACACTCTGAACATTAGTTATTCTTCAGCACACTTTCCAGAAGTAAAAAAACTGCTCAAATGTGAGCTGTTTATATTCCTCTTTAAAAAAAAGAAATAGAAATAGGAAAAAAGATACACTCCTAGCACGTTAAGCTCTTAGTTCAAATATTAAAGATATACTTAAACAGACCCTTCTAAGCTCCATAAATTACTGTTATTTTTCATTAGTAGTACTTGGTAGCCCAGAGTACATTTGCAATGTTTCACAATGCATTTATTTTTGCAGTATAAGATCTGCTATTGTTCATGTGCTTCAAAATGAGGTACAGGTATGTCTAAATCATAGTACAGAACAGTAGGCTCAAGATTTATGTGTATCATGAATCTTCCAAACACAAGGGAGTCTCCAGTTATACCAGAAAGGAAGAAACATTACTAGGGTATAAATTTTAAAGGAAATATTGTTTTAAAGTTAGACTGTTCTAAGATAAACAGGCTTTAAAAAATGAGGCAGCCTATATCTATATTATGTAAGAAGTGTTCCTATGCAGCCCAGCAATTATCTTAAATTATCTTAAAATGCCTAATTGCTACATAATTAGGCTGCAACAATTAAGAAACAACTCTGTGTGCTTACAGTATTTAATGGGAAAAAATTGGGAGTAATCAAAATGTTACTACAAACCTGAAATGGATATAAGCTTTTTCCATAAATGCAGCTTTGTGAAAAGGCCCATATTTTTGGGACAATGAAAAAAGGACATTTTCACATATATTTAACACTGGTGAGCAGTTTGTGGATTTGTTATTTTTCTCAGTATCTGCGTAGAGTATTTCATAAATTTCAACCCAAAAATGCTATTAATGAAAACCAACCAGCAAGAGCACATTACAATGACTGGATACATGAGCCACACATGTCAAGGAGGATTCCTTTCAGCTTTGAAGAATTGAGGAGTAAAACTTGTAAATTCTAATCTAAAAGCATTTATGTGGCAGAGGATTCCAGGATATTTTGCATGAATCGCAATTACTGAATTATTTCTCCTGCTTGTCCTTATGAAGGACATGGTTGTTCTTACCACTGTTTTTTGATCAGTTTCTTCATTAGGATTTTTTGCTCTCCAAGGTAAACGAGGACACCAATTTTCAACCTGTAAAACAATCATATCAAAATAAATAATGTTACTTTATTTTCAGCTTGACCAAAGCCTCCTCTCACTGCCTCTATATTACACCTTTATGTTAACCTGATGGCTTAAATAAGTAATCAGCTGATAATAAGGTGATCATTTAAAGATAAAATTGCTTTTTTTGCAGAAAAAGCTTAAGATTGCTTTTTGCAATTCAATGCTCTCTTAACCCAGCAAATTTGCCACCAGAAGTCACATTTAGATATTCATTTAAGATAATGAAAATGGAAGATCAAGGCAGAGGTCAGCTGTTTAATGCTCAAAATATGATTTCTCTGAGCAGTTCTAAAATGTTTTCAATAAGTTTTTTATGTTTCTACACCTTACAAAAATATGTATTTTGGAACATTTCCATCTCCCTAGAATACCTTTATAAAAAGACAAAGCTTGCTAAATCAAAGGATCAAAGTTCTACCTTGTAGCAATGCAGACCAAAAAAGTAAGAATCATTATAGAACCAAAGCCACCATGTTTGAAGGCTATAAATAAGGTAATTATAACATAAGGAAAAATATTCACAAGCATCAACAGCTCTGATTCTTAGAGAAACATGATCAATGCAAATGCAATACTTCTACTATTGTCCACTAGAAAATAAACAAGTACAAGAGGGAGCAGTCAGTGAAGAAACAGCAAATGGATGGAAGTCACTGAGAAGTCCTGAGCTGCCCCCAGGGATCTGACCTGTTGTGTAGAATCCTTATTATTTATGTACCTTAAGAAATCAGACCACTTGCTCTGGGGAAGGAGGAACCTCAGTGTTGGAGGCAAACCCAGGAAAACTGAAACATGACTGTACTGTGAAAAGGGGAAAATGCAAAAATTTGTCAGCTGGCCAAGACACCCCATCGCTATTGATTGAGTTCACAACTCTCAGAGAATTGAAAGGCAGAGTTGCTTTTATGGCTCCTCCAATCACAGACCTGTCAAAACACAATTTTAGCTTAATCATGTTGCAGAAGCCTGGAGCATTACAGATTAAAGGCTTAAGATCACACCATATGATTCCCTACAGGGCAAATCACATGGAAATAAATGAATAGCCATCCTAACCTCATTAAAGGGAAGAAATGTATCAACCTTGGGTTCCTCAGACAAATTATAAAAAAGCATTTGGAATGCTATGACTTAACCTACTCAATGTGTTTAATATAACATTTGAAAGCAGGGACTTATCAACTTCCTTTGAAAACATCTGATTCTTCAGTGGTCGTCAACTCTGGAACCACACCAGAAAGTGTAGCAATTATCTATCCTAACTTTCACAGCTATAAAGTTGTGGCAGAAAAGAGTTGCAAGCTCCACATTATAAATCATGCACAAACTCTGGGTTTTTTTCTTTATTTTAATAGTACACATTTTGCATTATTCCTAGCATTAGAACTGATCTAAATTAAGATATGACATTTCAAGGACTACTGTACGTGCCCCTTTTCTGACTTTATGTATTTCACATTGCACCACAAGGCATCCTAAAGGAACTGCAGATTTTTCAGGGCTGCCAAGGACAATTCACTGCATGCCTCACTGACTGAAAAACAAATACAGTTCTTTTGTGCTTTCAGAAATATTCCCTCTAGTCTAATAATAAATTATAATAATTCTCATCACAAATAAACACTTAAGGAATAGATTCAAAGTAATATCAGTGTCTGCAGCTGGTCTGACTCCCATTTTTCCTTATTGATCTCTAGCAATGACAGCAGAAAGGATTATGATATCACTAAAGTGGGTCTGGATGAAAACTCCATCAGAAATATCCTTCAGCTTTGCAATTGTTTAGGCACAGAAAATAAACATACAACAAACCCTAATTTTGAGCAAGGCGAAGGAAGGCACTGATGCTCATTCCAATCCTGCTCTTTAACATGTTCATTTGATCATTTAAGACCAAACACTAAAGTTGCCTCTGAAGAAGGAACCAGGGCTCCTCTTGCCCATTTCCAGCACTGCCTTCCTCTCACTGGGTTACCATCAGCTCTTTCTCCAGCTGATTCTCTCCATGGCAGCCTACTGTTGTACTGCCATGTACATGATTTATAGGAAGGATGTGATACCAGACAGATTAGCAGTTAAAGATGACTGTGGGGAAGCAGCAAGTGCAGATTTGAAGACAGACCATTTTTTGGATGAGTGATATAAATGCTAAGCTATTATTCAGAACACACTATATTTATCTTTGTACTGTCATATTTTTGAATAAGACCAGCTGTGCCTCCTGTTCCTGGTACTGAACTCAATGCAAATCAAGGGCATTAGGTAGTCTTTGATCTTGCTCAGGAAACTGTGTCTACCTGAGAAGCCAAGTGTTCCCTGCTTGGTTTGGAATCACATTAGTCACAGCACTGCCTGGAGTGTAAGCAGCCAGCTCAGTAAGGTTAAGTTGCACAGCAGCTTAAAAGTTCAAAATTTAAGTGCTACATGATTCCAGATCCTAGAGAGAGCTGGTGTTCTGAACTGCTCTGAGGTGTAAATGGCTAGGTTTAGGATGAAAAAAAAAACCCAAACAAACCTAATAAATTTGATGAGTCCTTGCTTTATAGAAGCTTTGCAGGTGTCTGTTCCAGGGACTCCTCCTCAGACACACTGGAACTGAATGCAAGGCAAGACTGCAGCACTCGACTCTATTACAGAGCAAGTACTTCAAGCAAGGTTTTAAGAACCTGACAAACATCTGTAGCACTGGAGTAGTCTGAGCATCTTCCAAATTGAATCAGAGTATACTCTGCCAGCAGCTCTCCACATTCAAAATTTCAGAAAGACCTTTATGCTTTCAAAGAGTCACAGTGGGAGCTGAATAAAGCTGGAGCTGAAGGGCACACTCTGAGCCCTTGGGATAATCTTCATTTTGGATTCTGCCACAGGGCAGGTGCAGCCCATCCACAGGGAAGCTAAAACAACTTTCTTTACACACCAGGTGAACACAGTGCTCAGTGTACTTCTATCCATGGTAGAGTGCTGCTCTTGAGTCCAGGAGAGAAGAACACACCAACAAAATAATCCACTGCAACATGTGCTGAAAGTGCATCTTTAAATTTGTTAGGCAGTATGAAGGCAGGTAGTGAACTTGTAATGCCAGAAATCCCTTTGAGAATTTGATGTGAAAGGATTGCTCCATTGGGAAGGTGACTTGCTGAACTCCTATTTTTTGTCTCAGTGACAGAATCCCTTTGAAAGGGTTGCAGAATCTGTGATGTGCAAGGTGAGTGCCTGTCTGGTTAGTGAAATGGAGCAGGATACAGGCAGCTTTGGGTGTGGCTGTTTCCAAAGGCAGTCTCAAATGCTGGGTGTTAGGTGCCCACAGCCCTGGTGACAAAGCAGCACAACATCTCACACATCAACCAGCAAACAGCCTCTTGTCTGCCTTCAGCAATGTGCACTGTATTTGACTCCTCTCATACACTGGCATTTATGTCTTTTCCAGCAAGTCATTAGAAGACTAATCCCAGTTTAAGGCGACAGAAGAAGAAAAAAATAACAGCACAAATCACCCAAAATCAGGCCAATCCACCAACTACTGGCCAATCCCAGTAGTTCAGGGACAAAGTGCTGACTATCATTAGCATTTCAGTTTCTTAGGGACATTTGTAAGATATCTAAATAAGCCTGAACTTCTGGTGATTTACATTTCAGACAACTACACTGGTTTTGTGAAATTTCTGAGTATTTGCATAGAGTTGAAAGAAGCTGGTTTGATGTTACATTACACTGAAGAAATGCAAATCATTAACTCAATGTCCAGGATTAGCAGCAGAAATTGTGGAAAGGGGACTTCCCCATGGATGTGAGCAAATTGCAGTAAACTAGAAAAACCACAAGGATTAAAGGAATCTCTAGAATTATGATACCCAGGAATTTTCACTAAACTGTGCCTCAGACTTTGGCTTGCACCCTGGAAACAAATCCATGTTCAAAATCACCTTTGGTTTTTGTTTTTCTGCTTTAGTCCTGAAAGCAGAAATAAGAGTATGAAGAAAAATACTCCCAGTACCAAATTATGCCTTGTGTTTCCATCAAGTCTGAAGGACTGAAAACAAGAATTCTCTCCAGCAGTGTATTAGCACACATGCAAAATCTACAGGACTCTCACAGACTGGAACTCAAACCAGTTTTAAATCTTTGAAGTGCTGGATTCCAAGATGGGTACCAAAAATTACACATGCACCTGAAAGGTGAGCTGGAGATCCAAAGCCCCCAGCAGGTAAGCACCAGTGTAATGGGAGGGGGGAACTTGCACCACAGCTACCAGCTGACCACCAGTCCCACTCAGTGTCCTCTCAGAGAAACATGGGTGTAGATAAAGAAAATTTTTAAAAAGATCTATAAGCTCCCTCCACTTTCTCTACTTTTTTTCTTCTTTTAAAAGCTTGGAAATAGTGTGAAAAACTTATTTTCTAGAAGACATTTTTAAAAGCTTCATTCTTCAGCTGCAAACTGACATTTTGCAGTGAAATATATTTTTGTACTGCCTAGAAATTAATTTTTTCACATTTCTGCCCAGAGGCAATGCTATCCCTGAAAATGATAACTGTGCCAATGCCATTACAGTGTTTAACAACTGCCTCTTTTCATAACTAAATGCTAAGTTTAAAAGTAACTCTTCTCTATGGGCATCACAATTAAAGGGAAGCAAGTTTAACTTGCTGTTTAATGTTTGCTATTTCTAATCCCTGTCTGGCTCTGTATTTAAGAGAATGCAAGCCTGGTTTTATTCAGGCCACTTGTACCTCACCCACTCTTCAAAGGCTCCAGCACAATTTGTGTTCTGAGGACCAGAGGATGGGGAGGCCCTGGCACAGGGTGCCCAGAGGAGCTGTGGCTGCCCCATCCCTGGAGGTGCCCAAGGCCAGGTTGGACAGGACCTGGAGCAACCTGGGACAGTGGAAGGTGTCCCTGCCCATGGCAGGGATGTGAGCAAGATGAGCTCTAAAGTCCCTTCTGACCCAAACCATTCCATGGGTCTGTGACCACACAGCTGCATAACACACCTCAGGAAAGATCCAGTGCCTGAAGCAAAACAGTGAGAAAGAAGTGCAAAAATTCTCTCAGTTTCACCTGCAAGTTTGCACAGGGGACAGCTTTAAACAAAAGGCAGAAGCCTGAACATGCTGGGTTGGTTCTTGCTTTCCTTGGGCTGCCACACTTGCCTCTCATTCTGCTCAAGCAGCCAAGACACAGGGCAGCGTAGAAGAGCTGTTCCCAAGTTCCTGCAGGTGTTTTTGCCACCCAAAGCAAGGCAAAACTGCTGGTACCTGCCCTTGAGCAGGCTCTTCAAGAGAGAAAACCTGTGGCAGCCTGGATTTTGTCAGCACTGTTTCTGTTTTGCAGGCAATCATGGGGAAAACATAACAGGGCACATGGCTGATACCCAAAGGATGGGGTTTATGCCAGCCTTTTGTTTCTGAGCCTTTACATAAACTGTGGACATATTACTTTGTGTCTCTGTGGTTCTGACCCATATTACACACCAAAATGAAACATTTTGGGCTCCTTTGTTTACAAGTGTAAAATTACATTACAAAGAGTAACGCTTATGGATGAGTATAATGTAACACCCTAACTGAACTGCTCCAGAATAAAAAAGTAGATCCCAGAAGAGTATGAAAGAGCACAGACACTTGTCACACTAGATTGTAGAGGTGATTTGAAGAGTGAAAGTAGATATATGCAGAATTCCATGCACATTGTTTTTCCAAACTGAGGTTGCACATAATGTGATGCATATACTGCATTTTGAAACATGCACATACACAACCATCTCACTCCAACAGTCTAACCTTGAAGTAAAAAAGAAAAATCTTAACAGTAATATCCTTTCCATTACCCTAATACATTTTAATATTTTAAATCAGCAGTTCTGACTCAAGAGCTCTGTAGGCACATTTATCATTCAGCTGTGCAACCACGCTATAAACTGTCAACTCTTCATCACTGTCCACGTTGACAAATTACTCTTGCAACATCATTTCCAAGTTATCCTAGCAGCCAACACACCTCATAAATCCACATCATTGTACTGTTATTAAAATTTCATTTCATGCTTGCATTCGCAAACATTTAAGCTTTCAACCTCTGCTGCTGGACATTAATCATGAAATTAATCATAGGATTAAGAATGCCAAATTTAAACTCAAGGTTAATAACACACTCACCCAATATTAGTTTTACATCCTGTCATAAGAAAACACTCTAAGAGAAAAAAAAAGGACAATATCTTTTGCTGAAGTTAACAAATATGCACACAGGCTAATTGCACTTTTATTCCTTCACGAAATGAAAAGTTGACCAAATTAAATATTGCTGCTTAAAGAAAAAAATTCAAATCCCAAGACCCTTGAGAAAAACAACCATTTGGCCTCTGGAAGTCTGCTCACATTTGGCCATGAAAGATCAGTTATGAAAGAGCTAACAGCACCAACTGATTTTTCAAGATTGATGATAAGGGAAGATTCTCACGTAAAAAATTGGGATTTAACAGAAATGCAAAATAATAAATGTCATTGAAGAATATTAGAGTCTGGGGTTCAGCTGAAATACATCATCATTTTTAAGATATATCTGCATTAAAACCATGAAGCACCTGCTGGTTGACAGAATACTAATGACCAAACATAGATCTTCTGATGCTAAAACAAAACCTTCTAGTAGAAACTTAGATCAACTTCAGAAGATTATGAAACCCTATCTCTAGCCTCTATGATAAAGAAGATAAACAATATAGTTGTCCTGTATCTTTTCCTTCTAAAATTTCACAGCCCATAAATAAATGCCATAAATCAACACTTGGTGCTAGAAATGGAATGAGTCAAAACTGTGATTCAACCCAGCCTTTGTTATGCCTTCAGATAAATGTTTTGGATATGCATTTAACTATGGCTGCTTCAAGCACCACCCCCAGAAGTTCAATGACAGTCAACTGAGTAAATCAACAGAAACTGCTTTGATTACAACCAAGTCATTTATTATATTAGACTCACTATTTTAATCTCAGATATATAACTTTAAATCCCAGCCCAACCCTCCCAATCCTACAGAAGCTACAAAATTATTATTAGTTGCAATCCTGCAGCCACATTGGCTCTTTCAGTTCTTTGCAAGCAGTGAGCCCCTGGATATCAATACTCCTTCTAAGATTAGTTGCCATAAGTCATCAAAATTTCACTTACAAGAAAGAAGAGGCTGAGTGATCAAATACACCTGACTATATCTGGTGCATGCACACTTCAAGCCAGTAATAGAGCTCATGAAAATTAACTGACAAAATTAATTCTTGGGAAAGAAGTGTTACCCAGGAAATAGAAAAAAAAAAAACCTCACCAGGACAAGCACCCTACTCAGCTGTGTACAAAACACCTCAGGCTGTGACAGGTACCAAAGGCTTTAACCAATACAGCTGCAACTTCACTCAAAAATGTGACATTCAGGTTCTTTTTTTTGTTCCTGCTAACAGGTTCCACAATTCACAAACAGTCTCTGAGCAGGAAGTGGCCATGCTGCTCAGGACAATGGACCATCAAGCACCATTTTCTTCATTTTCTATTCCAAATGCCTCCCTATTAGTACCTCAGCAGCTGCATTAAAAGCAACAGAAAAAGTGTTTGAAGGCAAAGATCTCTGACTGAGCTTCACAGGCAGGTTTAACAGGATACCCACATGGCCTCCCTGGAGAGCTGCTACTCACATCACTGCAGTTACAAACATTAGAATTCTTCAGGCTAGAAACCCCTACAGAGTTCATGAATAATAGCAACACACTTAATAATTCAGTTTTAATAACTTTTTCCTCTTTAGCCAATTATTCTGAACAAAATGATGATTTCTTTTGAGAAAAGTACAGTTCCCAAAGCTATGAAGGCAATATGATGTTCCCCTTGTGCAGATGAGAAGATTACTGACCTCACTGAGGTAAATAAAAAAGGAGCACGTGGACCCATCTACACCATAGCTCGCATAACAGGGATCCGATCGCCACATATCTCTCATCCACTGCAACACAACAAAAGACACAAAAGTTTATTAGGTTAAGTACAACAAAATAGCTCTGTTCACACCCAGGAATAATGGAGGAAGTGGTAAAGTGCCTATAAATATCACAAATGACAAACCAGGAATTTTACTAATTAGCAGCACTGTATCCCTGCATTCAGTAATGCTGGGGAAGCAACAGCAGAGCAGATGTGAGCACAGCTTATACAAACCTCTTGCAACATTTGTCCCATTTTTAATAGAATGCACATAAGATTAAAACCAGATCACTTACCTTTATTTTCCCTTCACAGTGAGGAAAACCATCCATAGGAGGCAATTCACACTGTTCCTGGGCTCCATTTATGAGATCTAAAGAGAAACACAGACCATAACTGAGCTTCATTTCACAGTCCTGACAGATAGCCTGATGAATCCTGCCTTTTATTTTCATGAATCCACAGCCCAGACTGACTGAAGGGTCCTACTGGGTAATATTTGTTACAACATTAAAACTCAGTGTGCTCCTTTTTGACCTCATGAGAAAATGGCTGCATAGATTTCAACTCTGACTTGAAGTGAAAGTGCTCAATTACAAAAATCAATCGATGAGGACTCAACAATTAAGCTAATCCATACTGAAAATAACAAGAAGAAAATAATTTCCTACTCAAAGTATGCTTGAAACTACTAAATTGCAACAATTTGTTTTCATTTGTCAAACATTTATAGGATGTATATGGCTCTTAAACATAAAACTAGTTTTTCAAGCTCTGCTATCACTTTATCAAATACCCACAATCCAAAACTTGGCACCAGGTATATGACCCAATTAATAAATGTTGCAATATGATCCAATTTAACAACTGAGTAGCACTACATCACATCTCACAAGAAATATTTCCTATGGTCTTCCAAGGTTTTTTTTTTTCTTCTTTTTTGCCCATTTTAATTTTTTTTTTCATTCTACATTATTGCAACACATTAAAGACTGTAATAAAGTGCAAGATTTCTAGCCCATGAGCCAAGGAAAAAGCAGCAGTTTTAAAGGACATTACCCCTTCAGCTCCAAGGGACTTTCTTAGAAGAAGCCTCTAATGCAGGCCTTTAAGGCAAGAAAAATTATTACCATGGTGGAGAGATTCTTGCCAAAGGCAGTGGAGGAGGTTTTCAATTTAGGTAGTTCATCCCACAGCTATCTAAATTATACCTGCATCATTTCTGGCTTTTTCTACAGGCAAGAATCAAAATCATTAAAGTCAGCCAGCCATCAACCTGGGAACACTTTATGCTGTGGCAGTAACTGTGCACAATTTCATCCAGAATATGCTAATTAGAGTGCCCAGAAGAAAATACAAAAAAAAAGTGGCAGTATTAGAATAAAATGGTGACAAAAATCTGTGGGTAAAAGTTAAAGTGTTGCATTATATTATTATATGCAAAACCCACAACCTGATCTATCTATTTTTCATTCTTTTGCAAATAGCTTCTTTTACAGATAAAACTTGAAATGTAAGCCAAGCATTGCAAAATGAACTTGATGGGGGAAAGAAGAGCCATGGCAGGAAGTCCCCACTTCTTTGTCAGTCTCTGCAGCAGGAGAGATTTGACAAACTGAGCTGTACTGCCAGGGACAATAGCACCGAAGCAAAGTAGCTTGTACAATGACTTTGTAATTTCAAATCAATAAGCACTTTCCAAATATTCTGCCTATCTTCTTATCCTTGTGGGGTTCTTGCAGACCACACTACCGACATCTAAGGCTCTGATTTCTGCTCTGAATAAGAACATACAGAGCATGCATACAGATAGCAGCAATTTGAAATATATTCTCAATTCAGCCAGTAGAACTACATAATAATAGGACTATTTGCTACACTGCAGTTCAGGAATCAGACCTTCCACTTGCATCACACCAGATTCAGTACCTGAGATCTAAAAGTAATAAAGAGGCATGGTTCCTATATGGTAATTTTCAATAATCAGTAAAATTCCATTAGAAGACCTTTTTGGTCTAAAAGAGTTCATGGGCTTTTCTTTTTTCCCTCTCTCCTCCTAACTCATAAGGTGGAATGCAAAATAACAGTTTTACATAAGGCATGTCAATTTCAAGATCTTCCTAAAGGAAAAAAAGACCTCTGAAATCTCTGGTACAACATCATAGATGCAGCATAACCCTAGAAAAAGTTTAACTTTCAGCACCATACTAAATTTAGGGTGGAAAATGCTGAATGCCTGGGTGTAGCTTGCCAACAAGAATGAGCCATGAATTTTGTCATTTAAAATAAAAAAAGTCTTCTATCTCAAGTTAATTATGCTATCATATGATGGCTTTCCTCTTCAGAAGGTTAGTCAAGCAAATCCTCTCTTCTACTTAAGTCCTATTAAGTACAGGGTAATACATAAGCACAAGCTATAATTCCTTATTTAACAGCATACAGTGCCAAGTCTATCACTTATACCATATTTCATTTTAATGGGGATTTCATGGCCTGTTAAAGAAAGAAAATATGGAGGAAAAACCCCCAAAATCCAGACAACAGCCTGATTTTTGGTAAATACACAACTGCAGTTTACATGTTTGCTTCTGTCATGTGTGAACACATTCTCTGCATCCCAGTATGCTTTTGTTGAGAGGCAAAGACCTTTGCTGCTGTTCATTACTCACAAGGTTTTACAGGATCCCTGTATTTGCAAGATCTACCTGCAAGAATAAAACCCCTCTTCCAGCAGTCACACACTGCACCAGCCTCACACTTCCACAGCTCCCATCAGCAATGGGAGAAACACACAGAGACTTGCCAATCACACACCCTGCCAGCCCTCCCTGCTCCTGTCCATCCCAAGAAGTAAAAAGGAAGAGACAGACATTTTTCTCAGCACAAGCTACAGACTTCTCAGGCTTCTGGTCTGCCCTCTGGCCAGCTGCACTAAGGTTTTTTCAGAGCAGTCCCACCATTGCTCTTCCACAGGGATGGGTTACACTCAAACAGAGCATGGATCTCTCCAGGCTAATCTGTCTGTACAGGGAACATGGAACACTAATGCCCACCTTAATCACCTTCAACCATGCTGAAATATTAATGTGTCTGGGAGTATTACCAAGAGTATCTGACATCTTTCCTCCTTCTTGCCAGCAACAGTAAACACTCCTAGGATTCACCTTCCTCAAAAAATGTTCATTTTTTTCCTCCACCATAGTCCACAGACAGAGGAGATGCTTCACACAATCACCAGCTCCCCACTCCCATCTTCCCACCCAGCCTTACCATGGATCTATATCCCAAACACCTACATCAGCTTTCACTTGCTTCCTTCTCAGCTATTAATCAGGTAATAGCACAGTCAAGGCAATTCTATAAAACTTGAACAGTCCCATGAAACAATTGACATAAAACTGCTATCCAAAGCAGGAAAAAATATAGCAATATGTGCATACAAGAGGAAATGAATGTGAAAGAACAGGAGAGGGAAGAGAGAAATGCAATTCTGTTCCATCTGAGCATTCCCTAGAGAAGCAGTCTTTCCTCCGTGCCCATGAACAGGATGCCAGCTGATGCAGTCAGACTGGAAACACATCTACATCAAGGACTGCTGTCCAAAGCAACACCTGCCTGCAGAAATGGGCAAGTCACTGCTGGTTTCTACACATAAGCCTGAGAATTCAGGGCAGAGCTCTGAATTCCCCAGTGAATAATCCTGACAGTTCCAGTCAACTACCACTTGCTCTGGTCATGCCCTTTCTTCTTGGCCACTGGCAGTGGGAGTTCTAGCTTGAGAAGCATCCCTCCCAGTTTTTTTCTTAATGATCAGACCCTGTATGAAGAGCTACATTTCTGCTCCTCTTGCTGCTCATCTGAATTCAGCATGGAGGTGTGCTTGAGCTTGCTGGTAACACCTCATAGCTGGCTCTCCTTCAACAGGAATCCAGAGGTGAACAAATCTTGTGTTTCCCATGAGCAGCTGAGACCAAGCTCAACCAGATACCAGCAATTCACACTTCTGAGTGTGATCATAAAGACAAGGGAGATGAAGAAGTGGAACCCTGAGGATGCCAATCTACACATCAGGATGTTCCAAAGCATGAAAAGCAAACATTAACATACAAGTCAAGACTTAGGAGTTTGTCATCATTTGGAGATAAAACCCCAAACCCTAATATCTCATGAGGATTCTTGCTAAAAAGTTGGGATAGTTGTGTTATGCTGTTAGCAAATTCATGTTGGATAATTCTTTCCTGAAGGGGAAAACTCCATTAAGCCAGACATTAAAGTTACTTTTGTTGGAAAATAGTATTTGAGAAACCACAAGAATTTTTACCCTTAATTAGGATGTATATAATTTAAAGTTCAAGCTCTGAAATCTCCTTTCCCAGCCAAAACTTAGAACTTACAGCCAAAAAAAGTTAGAAATACAGCTGTCAAGTTAGTACAAAACAACAGCAGTTAATAAACACACTTTTTTCTCCTAAACTTTGTGTGAGCCATTATATTATGTTTTACACACACCTAAGTGTTTTTGAATTCATGCATAGCTTATCTCCTCTTGACTGCTGCTATGAAAAGGCATAATTATTAAACATTTATCTCATTTGATGTTACATTAGAAGTCAATGCATTAACAAACTAAAAACATGAACATAGCACATTATAAACCTAAAAGCATGCAGGTGGTACAGATCATCCTAGAAAAAAAAAAACCCAAAAAGCTATTGATAAAACACCCACCAACTGCAGATTTTAAAAAACCTCTTTAAATACTGTTTGTGAGGTCCTGGGATATTTAAAATCTAACTACCAAACTCCATCCTCATGTTTAGAAAGGAGCCATATGTTCCCTTCACAAATGATCTACAGCTTTGCATCAGGCATCGTTGGAGCACAGCAGGTGAACCTGAACTTGTGAACAATCCTCAGTTGTTTCAGTGCAAAGTCTGGCACGTCAGCATCAACCACGGGGCACATCTGAGCTAAGCCACCAACCCTGCCCTGGAAAAGAAGCTTCTCTCTTGCTGCTTGCCATGAGCACTGCACCTGCTAAAGCCCCAGGCCTCCAGCACCTAAATACCAGCTCACAGATGCAGCTCTTCATTGCCTCCTGCATTTCAACTCCACAGGTTTTATTTGTAATAGGGAAGGTTTACAACACCCACGTTGAGAATGATGTGGCTAAAAGCACAGTCTGTGGTAGGGAATTGATTTTTGTTTGCTTTCAAGTTGCTCTTTAATAAAACAGTAAAAATGAGCAATAGTAAGTGCTACATGCATATTTCCTTCCTTTCCTATGTTGCACATTCTTCAAATAATGTGCTTTGTAATAGGCTAAAAAAATTCTGCTTCAATTTTCCTCCATCAGACAGTTAGGAAGTCTAGAAATATTCCACTAAGACAGTACTCTGAATAAGAGTTATAATTAGTCACTCAGCAGTGAGTGCTGCTTGATAGGTGCTCTGTTTGTCATAAGAGTTTTAATATAGCAATATTGGTTAAAGCAAATGAAAAGGCTGCAATACAGCTGAGAATGCAAGCTGACACCAGCAGCCTATCAACTCTGCTAAGGACCAGCTTGGTGTTCTTCTGAGAATAAAAATGTATTAAGAATTTAACACGACACTAAAAATTATGTACTTTGGAACCTTGAGGCTTAAAATCTGATTTTCAGACTAGCACATATTAAAGTATTTTTGATGATATACAGCACAGATAATAGCTCAAGTCAAAAGTGTTCCCATCAGCAGATTTCATAAAATACAGAACCTCTCTAGTATTATAAGGTCAGAGTAATCACATCTGATCAAATCTATTCACCAATTTTATCTCTGTTCTCCTTCTGGTTTTCATCATTAAATATAAGTACTATTCTTACTTTAATTCAGGAAACTGTTCTCTTGTTTCTATTTCAGTCCTGAAATCTGGTATCTGTGGTTAGGCACAGACTGTAGTTAAGGCTGGTTTAGTTTGTGTAAGGTCTTCTTTCCCTTCTCCAACTAATTACCACATTCTCAATTCAATTCACATTTCTCATCTCCAGCTGGTAAGATTTCTTTAAAGAGAGAATTTGCAGTGTGAGCTGAAAGCACTAACAACATATTCAACCAAACGAGCTAAAGGTTTCAAGATTTTAAATGCAGAGCACAAAATGCTTTCTACCAACATTTTAGAGACTTCTGTAACAAAGTGTTGGTAAGATTTAAAGAAAATTAACTTTTCTACCTCTAGTCCATCCTCACACAAGCTGTGCTGCTGTGTTCCATTAGCACTGCTGAAATCAATGCAGTGTTAGGAGAATTCAAGTAGTAGTCAAGTGGTTAATCAAAATGCAGCCCAGGGGACCACTAAGAGCCCCCTTCAGCATTATTAAAACAGCTTTGCACTGCAGTGGAGAATATTCACCAGTGGTCCTCTGCACACACCACACTGTGCTGTGACAGCCAGGTATGAGGGCACACAAAACTCCCCAGCTCCACACAACTGCTTTATGGGAGGGGGGGAAATCTTAATAAGTACACATGTACGGTGTGGAAAAAGAATACAATGAATTAGGCACAATAAACATGAGTCAAAGCAAAACATCACCTTCAGGAAGCTGCTATCCTGACTATCAGAGCCAGTGCAGTCCCACACCCTGCTACAGCTGGTACACACTGGTGCACACTGGTGCCCTGGGGGGAACAGTCACTTTGTGCTCTGAGGCACAACACACCGTGCTGACTGAAGAAAAGCCTGCTTCAGTCCTCTCAAGACAGGAGGGCAGCTTTGGAATTTAAACCAATATGCAGTATCTTAGCTTTTTTAATCTCTGCAAGCACAGGGCTATGGTGGAACTGTGGTTGCAGACTGCTAAACCCAATGAGGCTGTGCAACAAAATTAATCAGGGAGCCATGGAAACAAATCCACTGATCCTGAGGTTACCTGAGTCCTTCCCCCCTGACCTAAAAGGCTTCAGTGTGGCTGCCCCAAGGCTTCAGGAACAAGGACATGGAAATACCATGACAAAGGTCCTTCTCACCATAGTAACATTATAAAAAAAAGCCTTCTTGTAGCATTGCCAAAGCTGACTTGTCAGCCTGCCTTGCTACATATTCAGGATGCCAGATATCTGACATGCATCCAAGCCATCATGTCTTAAATGACAAGTATACACTGAAGTCTGCATCTTAATGAGTGACTTGAAAGATGCTAAAACTGAAGTTGTTAAAAGGGAGCTGAACAGCCAGCACAGCAGAACAAGTTAATGCAGAAGGCAGAAAAGCTATGGAAGCTTTGAACAGATGCACCAGCAATGTCCTCCCTCACTGTGCAGTGTTCCCTGCAGCAGCCTGAGCCTGGGCTGTCCTTAGGCTCTGCAAGGGTCCTCCCAGCACGCCCTGTGTACAAGGGCAAGGCTGAGGAGGATTTAACCCAAACCTTCACTGGCTCATTTTTGTGGGATCAAAGATACACAATTAAAATCATTCAAAGCAGCACTTTTCAAGGCAAAAGAATGTTTTGTAAACAACAAGTCTGGCAGAGCTTTCAGTACAATTATTATAGCTGGGGTGTTAGATGGTCAAGATTGTCAAAAATTTAGCTTGTCACTGAACAAGCACAGAAAGAGCAATGACCACCTCTAAAGAAACCCATCCCACAACACAACACTAATCCCACTCCCACTGCTTACCAAAAATATCACATGTAGAAAACAGAGGACTGATTCTCTGATCATGTTTGTGCAGATCTCCCTATATGATGAATCATGATAGTGCAATTCTGCCCCACAAAAATCAAGGATTTCTTTTATCATTATTTTGGAAAAGCACAACTGTTAAAAACTAAATTGCCTAAACCAAACTGATCTTGTGCCTGTCACATGAACCAAAGATGCAGCTACAACAGCAGCAGCCCTGTAGACAAGCTCTGCTTCAAAATGCCATGGGTTTGTATTTCCCCAATTTCTGTTTAATCATATCTACAACATCAACTTTAAATCTGTTTAGGGTGTCATTTGTGGCAGTGCCTCAAGGCTTCCTGTTCTAAAGGCTGATGAGAACTCTTATGTCCTAGGCACTCAAAGTTTAGATTAATACTTTCCTGTGTGATGGGAATACATTACTTCCCACAGATGCAAAAAGGATGGCTATCAAATATCTCAGAAGCTTTTCAGATACAACTTAGATAAACAGAATAAAGAGAGAGAAGGATAGACATTTTTATTGCTTTTGAAACCAAACAGCCAAAGCTTTATAAGCATCTTTATATTATTGCATGATGTAGCTCCACTGGAAGCAGGACTCTTGTAGAAAAATCTGCTAATGACATTGCACTGTTTCACTGACAAATAAGGCTATAAAACACAATTTACTGCAGAGTTTTAAGCAGCAATTCAAGAAGCCTTTAAAAAATATGATAAAAATTATTAAACATTACGTTAATCAGACCCTTCACAAACACTATGGTTGTCCAGACAGAAAGACCAAAATTATTAACAATCACTAACATGAATTTGTCTAAAGTCAGCATTAAAATATTACAACTGGTAAAGAGAGGCAGGGTAATCCTAACATGCTTGTTGTGATCACTTCATAGTGCAACAGCTGAATGTTATGAAGAAAAGTATCATCTGTATTTGTACACATACCTCTTTCAACTCCAGTAAAATGACAAACTGTTGGGCAACAAAATGCCTTCACCACAATTTTCACATTACCTCAATTGCTCTAACACAATTGAAAAGGGATGTTATTGAAATATTACAGACAAAACCAACATTGGTATTATCACAATGCCCTCACCTAGCTTATTTTCTGAACAATGCCTTCCCAACAGAGAAGATACTTATATTACAATTATGCTGGAATCATATGGCTTCCAGAGTGTGCTGTCAGGAAACTGCCACGAAGGAAGAAGTAGAGACAAGTTTTCATTTCCATTTGGCTGCCTCTGATCTGAGTAATTGCCACTGATTGCTTCACAAGGCACTTACCCCAGGGATTAGGTTCAAGCTCTAAGCCTAGGTACTAGCCAGTGCAGAGGTACCTGAGCAGTGACATCATCCAGCCATCAGCACAATGCATTAATCGAACCTTAAGGAGCTCTTCCCTAAGGGTTTTTCCTGTTGCTGCTGTTTAATGGCTGCTTCAGACATTTTAAACACAGGGTACCAGGAGTCAAAGGTAAAAAGCCTGTGGCTCTGATGAGAGGAATTGTGTTCTTTGCTACAGAGCAAGCCTCAGGCAGTACAAAGTAATGCAAACACTGGAAAACTCTTACCAGGCTCCTTCAATGTTGCTCCTGAATAGCAAAATTGTGAATCTAGTCCACTCCAAGAATAATAAACAACATTATAATCACCCTAGGAACTGATGAAAGATGTTTCCTTTTCAGGTAAGAACAATGAACCTTTGCCTATAAATTTTAAAGCAACAACATGAGTATACATGTTCCAATTATCTGCAAACCTAAGGAAATAACTCTCTTTTGTCGAGCTATGAAAAGAAAACATACAGGGATGTTTTTCATTTTATATATATATGGCCCAGAAACTCTGACAGTGCTGTCCTCATTCACTTTCCATCTCAGTGGAAGTTTTCCCAAGATCTTGTGCTGGATGCCTTGTGGCAGAAAGGTGGCACAGCCTGTCAGCACCCCAGGGGCTGCACCTCTTCAGGTACTTGTTCCTGACCTGCCTTCAATTCTACCAAGGCAAGGCAGACTGGGGAGGGAAAGGTCTGTCTGAGCAAGAGATAATATGACTGTAGCACCCTGGTACAGATAAATGCAGTCAGGACTGAGCAGCTGAGAGCAGCTCTGCTGCCACACGGTCATCAGGCAATCACTTGCCAGTCTGCTTTCCTAGAATTGTTCCAGTGGCACTTCCCTACCAAAGGCAGCATTTGCTTCTCTGTTTTGAGAATTTCAGCAAGTAACACCTTCTCAACAGAAACATTTATTTTTGCAGGAAACCCAAGGACAGACAAGACAAGGAGCACAGTTATCAACTTATTTACCAAATTGCCTTAACTCTTCCGCTCTGTTCTCCTTTGGGACTGCAAAGATCATTGGACTTACACTCAGACTTTCCTATGAGTCAGGACTGCCAGTATCTCTTTCAACTTGGTGGCAGAACAAAACAGTCCATTCATTGCAAACAAAATGAATGAGTTCAAGTGCCATCTCAAAACATGTTTTTATTTTAACTGAATGCAGGTGATCTCTCTGTGTCAAATCCTAAGAGCCATTAAAGGGAAAGACATTTTTAAATCATGACTAACAAATATAACAAATGTTTTCTTTCAGTAAATAATCAATAAAGTGCATATGGTAGAATGGCAGAGCAGATTGATACCAACCTAAATAGTTAGGCTTTGAGAGAAAAGATCTCCCCAGTTTCATCATTCTAAAATGCAACCATTTAAAGCATGAAACATTTACTATAAATGGGTGAACTACTCCCTTAAAAAGAGACTTTGATTTTCTAATGTGTTCAAGTTACCACAGAAAAAAGAGCTTCCACTAAGCTTGGACTTCAGTTTGTCATTGATAAAGGCTAGACTATGAATTTTGTTTTCTAAGACATTCCAAATATCTAACACTCTTATGCTCAAGAGAGAAAAGGTTCAGATGAAACAGCTCATAAATAATTTTAGTAATTGCCATACACACCTGCTACATTAAGCTTTTCAGCTGCTCCTAAGCTGGGAGCAGAAGTGGTGGTGTTGTTGGTCGAGTTTGCTCCTGTTCCATTAAGTACAAGATTCTCCACCTTGGACTCCAACTTCCCAATGCGCTGCAAGATATTATCCAACAGGACAGCAAGGGTCTTTTTCAAATCTGCAAGTGAAAATGAAAAGTTAAACTGCTTCATAATGCAGTGCACACTTGTCAGACAGAACCAAACAACAGATACAAGAATGAGACTGGATATATATCCATATATATAGAGAGATACATACACACACACACAGACACACACACATTTTCTCAGTGTAAATCTTTGCCTTTAGCAGCTCTATGCACTCATGTTCCCCACTTTGTTCAGCCTCAGATCCAAGTTTCCTTGGCCATGGAACTTGTCAGCCTGTATATTTTATGAAGCACAGTGCTACTTGTAGATATCAACATTCAAAGTGAAATGTGAGCTTGACAGGAACAGAAAAATGCTTGCTTTGCAATGGCTCAAGTAATAAGAAGCTGCTTAAATAATAATGAGGCTAAACCTAAATCCATATTCAAACACTATCAGAGGAACAGTCTGTTGATACTCTGTCACCTGGGAACAAAAATCCCCTTCCCAAAAAGCATGGCTTCAAGCCAGCACAAAAACCTTCCCCTCCATCTCCTCCATGTAACCAGCTTCTGCACTGACAAATTAAAAACAGATAATAATTTCTAAAAAAAAGTTAAGTTCAACCTTTCTGTTGTATTCACACAACACCAAAAATCACATTACCTTTCTTCAGTCTGCTGGTGATTATCTCTGTTTGGTCTGACAGAGAGCTTCCGTGGCATGGAAGGCAATGAACAATAACAGGAATTTGCATATCAAATGACAACATGGAGAGAGTTCTTTTTTCCCCTTATTTTTTATTTTTCCTTATTTTTTTATTTCCTTATTTTTTCCTTTTTTTTTTTTTTCTTATTTTCTTATTTTTTTCCTTAGCTTTCATTTTGTTCAGATTCCTTGAACGAACACAAGACACTTTGGCAAGTTAAAAGAACTGAGGGCAAGAGGGGAAAACTAGACCACTATCAGACAAAACTGTAGAATTATAATGGCAACAAGTCAAAGAAGATGAAACTATTGTCCTTTGTTCATTTACCCTTGTAAAGATTAAAGAATTTGGTACAAGAAATTTACATTATTTTTCCATTTAATTACATAAAATAATTGCATATGTTTTGGTATAATGTATTTTCTGTTTTACACAACTTTCAAACCAAATAACATTCTGATCTGTAACAAAAAACTTTTCCATACATCTGAAGAGACTCCACTGTCTCTACAGCAGTTGTATTTTTGACATATTCATTCAGTGCTTATTTTTTATTTTTCCCATGACTATCTCAATTCTTGTGCAAATGAGAGACTAAATAAGAAAATGTATTACTTTAGAAAGCTTATAATAGTTTTCCCCAAACAAAAGGAGAATGAAATTTATTCCATGGTGCCATATAGAAAGCCTTTCTCATCTTAACTGTGTTTTCCTTTGTCCTGTAAAGACCAGAAGGTGGAATCTGAAGCACTAGTCCCACACATCTGGACTCTTTTAAAAGTGGTCCAGAAGTTATTTAATGGCATAGTGTGCAGAAGAAAAGGAACCCTGGACTTAACAGGAGCAAAACCACGGTACAGAAGGAAGAACAAAATCAAGGAAAAATGTAGCAAAAACATAGCCTACATAAAAGCATACACTGATCATAAAGACAAAGGAGGTTCAAAATTATTATTCCTTAATTCTGACCAACACACTGATCTGAGAGACATCTTGTCAGAACAAAAAGGGAACTGGAGGCTACTTTGAGTAGGGGAGGGCAGAAGCACAGATTCACAGAATTTTGTAAAAGAACTGTTTACTGCCATAAAGAAAAATCTAACATTCACTGGGTGTATCTGAACTGTAACTTTTAAAAGGAAAATATTTGAGCCACCCACCTGACAGGTGAATACACAGCAGAAAGAAAAAGTGAGAAAGTAAACAAGCTGTGCAACCACAGTCAAGGAATGACTGAAAACCTTTCAGGCAGGTAAAAGCAGTCAAACCCAGCAAACATTTAATTTATTCTTGAACATGGAAATCACAACTGTGCTCACTTAAAGCAGGATAACATTAAGAAACATAAAAAGGCTAAATAAGCAAGAGCATTGATTTTCACAGAATATTGAAGAAACCTCTAGCAATTATTATTAACATCAGTCATTAATGTGTTTATTTGTGAAGAGCTAACCTGATTATTTGCTAGCAGCAAGTCATTTGGTATGCCAAACAGGACAAATTAACTTATTAAGTAATTACCTTACCCAGTTTCATAAACTATTATTTAATATGATGTCATTCACTCACTATAGCACTTTTCCCTGAAATATTTTAAATAACTGCATTACCATTCTTTTCCATTTTCCCAAACTACTTTGCTAAAAACACCTAGCCAAACTTAAAAATTAAATCTTTAATCTTAAAAATATTGTCAGCCATGGACTTGAAATTGCTACACAAACCTTGGCTTTCCTTCCACAGAAGTGTCACAAAGTTATTTCACCCACTTCCAAACGCAGTTTAACTTCTCCTTGGGAACTTGACCAGTGCTTGGAGGCAAGTCAACTTATTCCCCAGCAGGATTTGGAACAGGAAATTAATGCCACAGGCAACAAGCTGCAGGGGGAGCTTTGCCTATAGATATCCTGTACCCATATTAATCCAGTTACCTTCAATATCTGGCGCCAGATTGTTTGGGTTTTGTTGTCTGTTTTCTTTCTCAATTCATCCATCATCAAGCACCCCTGCACAGTCACAGGACACTGGTAATGGCTGTACAGCAGATAAAGTTCTGTTTTGAGCCTAATCACACAATGCTCTGAGGATCTCTACTGGCTCAGAGATCCTCAGCCCAAATATTGATCTAGTTTTGCTTGTGCTGCTTTGTAAGGCTACAGTTCCAGCACAGCTCCACACACAGCCACAAATCTGGAGTTACAGAATAAGGGCGGGTTGCTATTTAAGCAAGGAAGGCATTTCATTGTTAGCTATGTTGGGGATAATAATCTCATGCTTACAGGCAAACAAATGCACAGCAACTCAAAGATTTGCTTCTTAGAGGAAAAAGGACTGGAGACAGAAACAAGACACAGAGAGGACCTTCCAGCAGGACATTTTCATTGCATGCACCAAAAAAAGAGAAAACTAGAAGAGAAGAGAAAACTAGAGAAAAAAGTGCAGCTATTCTATCTGTTGCATCCTAGTCTATACTCTTTTTCCAAGCATTCAAAATCTACTCAATTCCTTCAGAGCTGAATATTAAGACGACTATAAAAGCAAACAAATCTAAATGACTAATTTGTTTTCCAGATATTCTGGAAGTGCATAGGTAAGTTGGAAAGCAAGCGAGTCTAAAAATTGCTAAACAAGTAAGGTGCATTATGTGATCTTAACAGACTGAAAAGGAACCACACCTAACCTGAAATTTGATTATATTTTATTTTTTAGTAATATTTTCAGGTAATTTGCTTCATTCTTTTCTGCTTGCTTTGTCTGACACATGCACAAAAACTTAACTCTCATGTACAAACTGGAAGAGAGTAAGCATTAAAAACAACTGCCAAACAAAGCACTAAAACTCACCGAGTTTTCTGCCCTAAGGCAAATAGGATATACTTAAGTTTAATTTAGGATTATACCAGATAAATAAACTTAAACATTGAGTAAATTGACTGAGCAAAGAAGGGAAATGGGAAAGAAGAAATAAATAGCAGGTCTCCATTTTAAACTAAGGCAAGCTTTTCCACAGGGAATTTCTTGCATCACTGACACAAAAACTGAAAAGCCTCCCAACTTTCCCAAAAACACCAAAAAAGCTTTTTAAAACAAAAACACTTACCATATGCTGTCACTGTCCCAACATAAGGCCCATCAACTACATTTTTATTTTCTTCAGCTAATGCTTTGATGTATCTTTTGCTGAGATCCAAAATTTGTTCACGCAGGACTGAACTGCTTTCGTGTTGTGTTTGTTGCTGAATGGTAAAATGCAGAAGCATCATTCCCCAAATAAAACCAAAAGTCACCAGAAAAAAGCCTAGTTTCTGAGAGGACAGCTTCCATGGAGAGAATGCCATGATTCCCAACAGCTTCACACTGTTACTGCAAAGGTTCCTAAAGCATGAAGCCAAACAGCAAGTTCATGGTCCAGGTATATAAAGATCACAGAGCAGGACTCAGTCTTATTCCAACTCCTTTGTCAACACATATCTGTGTTTCAGTTCCATCCTGTTGCAAGAGAAGAGAGAAAAGCACAGTTAGCATACCTGAAGTTTTTACTACCCACTCCAGTTCTCCCCTCTAACTGGTACAAACCAGGAGCAGACAACGTGCTTGCTTTGGAAATGGTTCATCTGCATGTCTCGTCATTGCACTGGAGCAGCCAGAGCAAAAAGGGGCTGAGAAAAGCCCTGGAAGGACAACAAAGCAGGGGTGATGTGCCTGAGCAGGTGGAGAACACCTCACAGGATCTGGATCAAATTCCCTGCCTGAAGTGGTTTCTAGGCTGTATTTCAAAGTAAGGCTGCTGTAACATATTTATTTGTGTGTGTATGCAAAACTTTGTGATGTTGCCAGTGCAGCAATTTAAGACAATTCTCAATGTAATTCAGTTCTCAGCAAACAAGTAATTTTAGCTGGCAGTGACACTGCTCGGAGTTCCTGGCAGGAGCTACAGCATATGGCTAGATAGGTGATCAGGAAATCAGACTCCCTCAGGGGGAAAGAGGAAAGAAGAAATCTACATTATTTAAGCCAATACACTCTCCTGGCTTCCACTGCAAGCAGTTGGGAGGCTGGAATAATGTCCTGCTCCTGTGTGGCCTCTGCTGTGCATAGCTACTCCTCAGCCATAAAACATACTCCAATGAGGCTGCTCTTTGCAGCTAAATTGAAAACACAAACTTCTGATTGCAGCAACATGTCTTTTATATATAAACTAACATTCTCAGAGCTTTTCATACACAAGGGAAAAGGAATTGTAATAAAGGCCTTCAAGATACAGTAGGACCAACTTTTCAAGGTAAACTCAGTTATAAACCTGGCATAAAGAATTCAAAGGCAAGAAATGATCTGTGATGAGAGTTAGAGGCAGGGTCCTTAGCCTAAAGTCCAACTAGAAGAGAGATAATTAAAGGTAATTAAGTGTAACCTATCATGTTAGAACACAGATTTGGTAAAATGTTATCCTTTTAACTCCATAATGCTCCCAGACAGGATTAGAGAACATAATGTTCCCTTCCATTCTCTGCTTGCACAGATAATGCAGATGTTGCTCTGTTTTAAGAGGATAATTACTCAGATCCCTGCTAGTAGTGCTCCCTGCTTTTTAAAATTCCCTGCAGATCTTCTGCTTCCAGTCAAACCAGGAGTCGTGCAGTGGGACAGAAACACCTTTGGAGTACTAATCTTCAGTGTGACTTGAGTGTGCACACTGCACATCACTGATTAAATTGATTGTAGAAGTGAAGGCACATGACTTAAACTAAAAGCAGGCAAGGCAGACACTGACCCGAGCACTCACACTGCTAAAAGAACAATCTGCAACCATCTTTACCTTAAGGAGGAATGGGGAAGAGAAATTAATTGCAAGTACAGTGAAAAACATCACAAAGCCCTCAAGTTGGCTTTTTTCACACTGAAAATATATCAGGAAAGAAAATGAACAGTCTCAACAGAGAAAATTGAGTATGCTGTATGTATACTGCTCTACATAAATTTCAGTTAATTTTCCAAAAAATGGCAGGGAGAAAATTTACTTCTTTCTGTTTGTTTAACTAGTCTTGTGATGTTTTTGGTCTGGCTGAATAGTAGAATATTGTTAGTTCATTAAAAACTGAAAGTTTTACTGTTCTTCTGCAATACTGGGTGCAATAAAATATAGAAAATTCCATAGTCTAAAACAATATAATGACTTTTAAAAAAATCTAAAATATTCCAGATAAACTCCTTCAGTGACTTAATTTCAAGTAAGCACTGACAACATCCTCTACAGCAATAAGATCTGTGGTTAAACAGTCAATATTTTTTCCTCAATTATCACTTGTTTGTGAAGCAGAAAACACTGAATAAGAAAGTAAACCTATCATCACCATGTTTTAACAGACAAGTGCTAATGATTGTTTATGACTAGTTGATAATGGAAAAAAACCACCTCTGAACATAATTAACATTAAAAACAGCAATTAAAAATGCAAGTATTTCACAGCCTTCTTTTTCACATTCTAGAACAGAAAGAAAGATGGTATAAGAAGTAGTGTGATGACACTGAACTATGAGAATGATCTCCTTAAAGAGGTGTTGACTTTTCTGTTCCATTTATCAGCAGAAAAATAAATCTTAAATCCACTTAAAAACTGTAAGAAGGTAAACAGCAAATATTAAACTTTTGCTATAAGAAAGGACTAAAATGCAATGACAGATGCAAGAATGGCCCCCACTATTTCGACAAACAAGCAGAAAACCCCAAACCCAAATATCACCAAGCAGCTTTATTTTTCCTGAAGCAATTTCAGTGGCCAGCAACTTGATGAGCTCCCAACAACATGTACTTAACTAATTAACTTTACAGCCCTGCTGGTGGCCATGGAGGTTTATAAAATGCACAGCAGAAGCCCAGCTCTCCCATGGGCAGCTGCACTAACTTTGGTATATATTTAATAAATTTTTATATGACTAATCTCAGATCTGACAGCTGTCAAGGACTGCAACACAACTATTCCCCAGTTAATAATTACCACATACCTATAATGAGCCATTATTTGGTACCTAAGTGGACAGTGGACAGAAGATATCAAGGGGTGATGTGGAATGCATGAAGACAGCAGCACAGAAATGTCTCCATGTATTTCTGTTTTGACAGGAAATTAGTAACTGAACTGAGCAAGAGCTGAAGTAATAAACACTCATTTGTCTACCATAATCACTGATGGATTTTGACTGACAAGTTGTCTTTCTGCCCTACCAAGTAAGACATCCTAAAACTCCAGGTGGTAATGTATTATCCTTATTCTCCTGCACATCTTATAAACGTTCCAAAGGAGGTCATTCTGTTAATTACTAAGGCTTTTTCCTAGGCTAGTCTCCAAATGCACATAACTAACAAGGATATGGACACCCACATTTATTTGTGCTTCTAAAGAATGACAGGTGCTTTGTTTTACACACTTCCCACCCCTTTTTTTAAGCTTTGGAAAAATGTGGTCCCACTCTAAGACATCTCTTGAAATAATTCCAGCACCCTCTGGAAACTGGATGCTTTAGTTGTGAGTCTGTTTGTGAAACTGTTAAGAAGATAATTCCTCCTGACTTAAGAGCAGTTAATGGACAAAAACTAAACACTAAGTGTGAAAAACAGGATGAAAGTGAAAGGATACATAAGGCAAGAACACCTCTAATAAACAGAATCTTTGTCATATTCTTTCTCAAATTCAACTCCAACCAACCAAAATCCCACCACAACTGAAACAACATTCTGTAGGGTGGTAGGCAGGTGTTTGGGGTTGTTTTTAAACAGACTAGTTACAGTTTCTGTGAAAAACAAATCACAATTTAGCACTCAATTGCCCCTACCCTGAACAAATATTATTCACATATTTCATTGAAAAAGGGCTAACCTTACACACATTTAACCAGGCATAAGAATTTCAAAATACTACAAGTACTATTATATAACTTCATCAGAAGCACAATTTTTCTGTTCTGTATTTAATAAATCCTGTCCAACAGCTGGTCAATTCTCTAGTTAGAGAGGATAACATTACCATACTGATGTCATTGCTACAAAAGAAGCCTCACACTATCAAGAAGCATCTCAGATAAGTATCCTAATTAAAGTGATCTGTATGTCAGGGGTGCAAACCACATATTTCTCAGCATTTTAAGATTTTACCTTTTTTTTTTTTTAATGCTAAAAATAGAGTACAAACAGTTCATCTTCATGTGAACAGATTTTAGTGACATATATCCACACATTCCTCTTCACTTTTTAAGGAGGAGAATTAATCATCTACAAGAGATTAAGCTAAGTCTCTTTATAAGTATGTACATATACACAACTTGATATTCTCTGTCCAATCTGTACCTATATTAGAAATGGTACTTAGGGTAAGCTTGGAACACCACTATCCTCAGGATACTCAGAATTAAATCAGGATACTCAGGATTAAACTCTTCATCAGTTGAATGCACCATTCATCAGTAGCTACACAGTTCTAAAACCTTTATTGCCTGTAGCCAAAGCAGAAGCTCTTGCACCCATAAAAACAGCAGCTTGAGTGGTATTTACTGATTGGTTTGTTATAAACTCAAACCTAAGCAACCTTACACATCAAGACAAGTAAACAGCCTATAAGTATTTTTGTACCAGTGGCTCAGTAAAAACAGTATTGCCACTGCTAGGAAAAGTCCTGTATTCCAATGCCAAACATGCAAGTCCCAAATTCTGGCCTCTTATGCTTAAGAAATTGCTCTAGGAATAACAGCATGAGCTAGAGCTGGGTACCAGGTGCCTCTTGTTACAGCAAACAGCTTCAATATGAGATAAGAACCAAGGGCTTGGAAATACAGGCACAGGTTGAAAGAAGAGGCCCCAAAATTGTGAGTTACTCAGAAATGGTCAAACACTAGTCAATGATAAGACACAACCTTGAAATTTGGAAAAAAACCCTGCGTTTCTTTTAACAGCAGCAAAAGCTGAAAAGGAGGCATAGTACTGCTTAGGATAATCAATGGCACCTGTGACAGGGCCATCAGTGCTAAATCCATGGCACCAGCTCTGTGGTACCCTCTGCTCACAATTTATAATGAAACTTTTACTCACTTATTGCTTTGACTATGCAGTAGTAATGACCAGGGATGAGTAAAACCCAGCCTTTAGTAACAGCTATAGTCAATGAATGTCAATTTACCCAAGTTTTGTTATAAAGTTCAAAGCTGGTTTTAAACTGCTTTGTTCCATCAGCCTCCTAAACCTTCAGCCACAGCAATCTCTCATTCTCCTCTTACATATATCCATGCAGACGCTAACAATGTGTATTCAGGTGCACTCATGCCACCCTGCCTGACCTCTTTTCCACATTGTTTCCTGAAGAGGGCAAGCCGCCCTTCTGTTTGCACTGTTTGATTCCGTGTTACAAGTTGTTACAGAGCAGCCAAGGACAAACACCGGGATCTGAACCGCCTCTATTCTTACCAAGGGCGTGCTAACCTAAACGCTGATGATAATTCAAGTGGGAAGCCAGTGGGCTGCCAGCACACCACAGCTACAGCCAGCAAACCCAGGGTGAGTGAAAACACCTGCCCCATCCCAGACCTCCTCTGCTAAGGGGTGCCAGGAGTCAGGCTTCATGCAGAAACTGATGCAATATGTCCTAAAATCCCCTAAAACCTCTTTTCTAGGAGTAATGAGTCCAAACTGGGAGTGCTACGTTTTAAGAGTTTAAGCCAGACACACTTCCAGCATACATAAACTGGAATTGCAGGCTGATGTTAACCACAGTCTCCTACTGCAGCTGTATTGCCTGAACAGATGTGCACTATACCCCAACCAAATGCAAATTACTGGATTTCCTGGTATTGCAGTTGTTTATTCCTGGGGGAATATCCCAGCAGCTGTCCCACCCCAGCTGGCCAGTCTGTGTTCTGAAACAGTGCAATCTGTGCTGTGACTGTGAGATGCTGGCTCCCTCAGTCCTTTTGGAGGCTCAATCTACCTTTCCTTCTTTCAAACCTCAGCATTAACAATGACAACTTACGGCCTCCTACTTAATGCAGGCGAGTGAAATCAAAGAACAGTCACATGCTCTGTTGGTAGAAGATAAGAAAGGATCAGAGAAGAGAAAAAGAAGCCTGATTTCTGATAAGATTACTTGCATTTAGACACGGTGTCTGCTCATACCATTGTCAAGTGTCTTTGTACCACACACATCTTGACTCCAGTACTGACACTGCAAGTAATTAACTGATACACTTAGGAAATATATTCCATTAACATGAAACCATCCACACATCTAAACAAAACTTAGGGCCTCAGTTATACTGAGTGTTCAGAAGCAGTTTAGCTGCTGTTCAGCCACAGACCACGTCAAAGGAATAAAGCAGAGGTCAGACAGCAGGACAACCACACCTGCTAAGGGTGCCAAGGGCTGTATCCTGCCTGAGTGGGTAACAGAAACAAAAGAACATTCATTTCAGTAGGTCAAGTCATAAATTTGAAGCCACCTCAAAACACTATTGTTAATATTTAAGCAAACTTTCTTCATTCAGTTGTGATCAGTCCAATAAAAGGCAGAAGTCTGATAAAAAAGCTGATAGAACATCCTGGAAGGAGCAGAAGCCTGTGAGCAAAGCTGATAATACTAACTCAGATCTGCAAGTCCTAGGTCTAGGTGAAGGCTTCCAACTGTTGAAGCTGTACATATTCCCTACATACCTCACAGGCTCCTCAGGAAGAGAGGTAGCTGAAAAAAATCATGCAACTATACCAGATTTATGCCTACTTTTGCTAACTGCACATTTTATAATTTACATTACTTAATATAGAAAATAAATGCATGAAACAATTTCCCTTAACTGTATGATGGAGTCTTAGTTTTGCTGTTTCTACTGCTGCTCAATTTTATTTTCAGCAATGTTTCTGCCAGCCCATTCTCTTCTTCTAGCTGACAGATGTCATTGTGTCTTCTCGCTCACCACCCCTCTACAGCTGATGTGGCACCATGTACTGTGCCTGAAGTGGCAATTTGGGATGTAATCCCATGAAGTGAGAAAAGCAAAACAACACTGGGTCACAACAGAAGCAGCAGGACAGATGGACTGAGGGAGACTAAGAATATAAATATTCCAGGTTTGGGGTTTTTTTAGGTTGGGGAGGCATGTTTGCTTTTGTGCATGTGCATGTAGTACAAATTGGCAGGAGGTGGTGGGATGAAAGTTAAAGAAAGGGAAAACAGTCGCTGATAAGGTGCCATAAAAACAAGTAAATTTTCATCTTGAGCAAGCAGCTTGCCTTTGCTTTCAAAAATAAATTCCCCCACTTAGAAACAATTTGGGTGGCATCCCACCTTAATTCCCCCATGTGGGTCTGTGCTTTCACAGAGCACTCTGAAGTGTTTCAAATTGTCTACCTAGCACATCACTTGCTGTAGTTCAGTCCTACAAAAACTAAACCAGCTGATGTTCTTCCTTTCACGCTGGTTGCTTAGTGTGATGTTTCAGGGAGGAAAGAGTAGAAAAGGAAAGAACACAACAGATAAGGGGAAAAAGGATCAGAAGAAAATCCATAAGGAAAAATCCTTATGTGTTGAAATCCTTATGGTACATACACTGTTTACTGCATTTAAGAACATAATCACAAACCAACCTGATCTTCTTTCAATAAACTGAATGAATGTTAGGACTAGGAACGGGACTTCAATGAACTTCAGGAAATCAGAAATGTTCCTGACCTTGAACATTTTTACAGCCATTTACAGTCAAAGGACAGGGAATATTAATAACCTTCGTCTTGCTGCTGCATTAAACCATATGCCCAAAATAGCATTTTCTCATTGAAAAGAACATTTTGGAATGTCAGCATGCTGACCAAGAGATTAAGAAATAGTTTTTGGTTTTTTCTGGGTTTTGGTTGGTTTTTTCTTTTTTTGCAAGAAAGTAACTTACAGAGCCTGAGAGCCCCAGTCATCATCTACAAAATCCCTAAAACCAGTGAAAAAGTACCCATGAGCATGCTTTCATGGCTTCAAGAGTCCCTGAAGCCCACTGCACAAACAAACCTTTAAGTTACTTCATTATTTTTAATGAATTCTAAAAACAGGACTCATGGCAAATAAGTTTTATCCTGTTTCTAGTGTGGATAAAGTACATGTATTTTTCGCTTCCCCTCCTTGCAACTCCCCCCAATGAAAGGCTAATGTATGACATCATCTTCTGTCATTCTCAATTTTACATGTGACACTTTTGCTCTGAAGGGTGAAACTATGGCACCTGCAGAGAAGCAGGGCCTCGCCCTTTTCAGATCACCTGGATGATCTCCACAGCAAAACCTCCTTGGTTCCTGCACAGCAACCCCATGTTCTGGTAATGCTCTCCCACTTCTTTAGTGCACAGAGTATCTGTGGCAGCAAGAGCTGCAAGCATTGCTCTGAGCTTATGCAGAAAGCTTTATTTATTTTTAATGAATAATAAAATTAACCTCAGCCTATAATCAAAGCAACCAAATTATGAGGCACTCCAAGAATGACTAAGTTTATTACATAGAAATTGGATCCATTAGCTCATTTCTTGCATCAAGCTGATACTCCAGGCTCCAATCTCACCCACTGCTATTAACCACAAATCAGCCTGTTACATCACATCTTGTGGTCTGTCCAAGAGGAAAACCAAGCTAGTCTCAACAGGAGCTCTGTCCAACTCTCAGAGGAAACTCAAAACCTTCTTTGTCGACAGCAAGAAAGCTCTCATCAATGTGGATGCCCAGCTATCAAATCCCCTGTTAAATCCATGGTCAACACACTAAATGTGGTCTTCAGCAATTGTGCTGGACTCCAGACAGACAGACAGCCAAAAATAAACACAAGTTCTAAGGAAAGATCCAAACATGTTCATGCTCAAAATACTCACTACACCTTAATGAGAAAGTTTTTCAAAAATATAAAACAAAGAATATAAGTATGTCTGTGTAAAAGAGTTAATTTTATTGAATTTTCTACCATTTGCTGGGAGTTGTAGATAATCAAAACAAACAGGAATTCTCATTCAATTTGGTTTAAATTAATTGTTGCTACAGGATTCTACAAACAGTCTTTTTGCAAAGGACAAACACCAATGGAAAACACAGCAGAGTCCTATTAAAAGAGAGGAAAGCAGAAATAAATATATAGGAAATGTTTATGTGCATGCTATTAAGCAAGTGCATATCAGATCACAGGGAGGACAAAAAAGTAAACAGCAAAGCTGAACATTAAATGAGTCTTCAGAAATATTTATCTTTTGTTGCTTTAGAATTTCTTGAACTTGGGTCAAAGTATAACATTTCTTCCAATGGATTTGTTCTTGGCAAGCATGTTGAGCACATTCCAGCTTATGAGGCTAGACAAATGGCTGAAAGTACAAGCTGCATCTCCAGAGAACAAAATTTAATGGAATTAAAATTTCAGTACTGTCACCTGTTTGGAAGCAACAGTGCTGCTGATTATTCAATCACTCTGCATTTAAGACCTTTATTATTGAAAGGATGAAATTTTAATTTGTAATCTAATTCAACAGTAGGGCAGCAAAATATTTTAACCTCTTTCCTGCATATATCCTGTTGCTTAACATTGGTATTTTTCAACAGCTGATAGCATCAAAGATTAGAGAAGCACCTGTAATTGAAATAAAAGAATGAAAACTGCCAATGTTTCTTATTTCTCTTTGTAAGGAGCAACAATTTGTCAGACAGAGGTGTCAAAATATTTAAAGGGACATATATGAAGTTCTGCATATGTGCAATGAAGCCCTGTTAGGAACCTACAGTTACAGAAGACAGAACCTTATAGCAAAGGGCTTGAAAGTAATGCTAGAGGAAACATTAGACAAAAGTTCCACTGTCTACACAGTTCTGACCCATTCGGCCATAAAACAGTAATAACATGAGCCTTCACACAAAACCTCTGCACATGATTCTCACAATGCTGTTAAGAATTTTAAAGCTTTGTGAGAAAATACAACAAATACGGAATGACATGGCCATGACCCCAAGAGTATTTTCAAAGGAGAGCCAGGTGAAGGCAAGCATAACCTGTCACTGACTGTAACCACTGCACTGCTGGGAGAGCATCAGCTTCCCAGGATCAATAAATCATCTGCAGGATCAATAAACAACACAAGTGTCCTCTGCAAACGAATGAGCTGTACTTAGTTTATCACAGGGCACAACTTCTGAACTATTTTGAGTAGGTGGAAAACAGCCTCCCCTCTTTCAGCATCCCTAGACAGCTGTAGAACAACTTGTACTGGCAAACTCTGAGGAATAGCTCTGTTTCAGCTGTAGCCCTTACAAAGCTAAATGGGGAAAAAAAGAAAGAAGTGACGTGTAGAAAACAGCCGGCGCAGGCAGCATAAGGAAAATGAATTAGTAATAGGACTTTGTGGTTTCTCCCCAGACTACTGCTAGGCAGGGAGAGGCAGGACAACATATAACCCCACCACCACGATAAAAAATAATGTGAAAATGTCCTAGCAAGCAGCCGAGGTTTCTGATCTGATGTTCTGCACAGCACAGTACTAAAGGAACAACACAGAACTCCCTAAGCTCTCCTCATTGCTTAAACACCATCATTAACAACAACATTCTTCTTTTTAGCCTCTCTCACTCCCAGGTTTTCAGGTCCTCTAGGTAGTGATAAGCTACTACTCGAAAAAGCTATTTCATCTGCTGGTTCTGGTCCACACTGCAGTAATGGTCTGGGTAATGAACTTTCTTTAATGCCTCAGTGCTTTTAATAAATAATCCTAATTACTAGAAGGGCCTCCTTTCCAAAGCATGCTTTGTTGAAACTATTATCAATACTCCCATTCCAGGTTTGGTAGCAAAAGTAGCTTCATTTTCAATGCTGAAAGCAAACCTTTATTCCCCCTGCAATGCAGTTTCAAAGTAAGTGTATGTTCACATCTTGGGAAATTTAATTATTTACAATATTGAATGCTTGAGCAGTCATGAGCTTCCTCCTCCTTCTCCAAGGTTCTAGATAAATTGGAATAAGAAAGTTGTACTTGAGTAAATCAGAAAATAAAGCCTGAGGTCTGTCTTTAATAGACATGGAATCACAACTTTGGTCTTGAAATCTCGATTTATGTGAGCAAATAACCACACCAGAACAGGAGCACATCTGCAAAAGAACCTGATGGGTTTTGAGGACGTGACATTCACACCAAAGGCATTTCAGCTCAGAGGTGTGGGGGTCTGTCAGTACTGGGAGAACGGTGCTGTGGATTGTATCTAATCTGGTTTTAGAGAATAAATACCAACAGTTCAAGGACATCATTTGCATTCCTGGAATATTTTCATTACAGAGCAACTCAGTTTGTGGTCTCCTAGAGTACTCCATTATGTGTGTATACGTATATATATAAAAATGAAAGTGTTATTAGTGGATTATCAATTCACTTCCAAAAGCATGTCTCATGCAAACCCATGTTTGAGCACATTAAACTTCTCTGAGCTACCAAACTCATTCATGTCATAGACACCATCAAGAAAACTGCCAAGTAAGTAAACTCATAAATCAATTGCTGTAGTTATTCTCTCAGGTAACATAATGCAATTTGTAATGTTAATGGCCAAAAAGATACACAAAACCTCTACTGCCTCCTTTACATGCATTTTGGTTATGGATCACCACACAATTGCAGATTTACTAAGAATGCACTTGAAAACAGTTCAGCTCCTTCATGAATGAGTTTTAACTTTATCCAAAAGGGTTTCTAGAGCTCCTGCAGCTCTGTAACATGCTATGGCTGCCCCAGCAAGTATTCCTCCTTTTACAGCCCCCTAACTACTGCAACAAAATGCAAATATTGCAAAGATGAATACCAATTGAGTTTTCTGCATTTTTCTTTTTTCCACCTCTTTTACTTTTTCTTGTTCACTATCTTCCCTTAGTATAAAAGCAGAAACTTTCTCAGCCAGCTATTGATTCACAGAAAGCTTGTAGAAATTTCATCACCAATTTGACTGGAATTCCAACAGAAATTGGAAGCATGAAGGAAAAAACTGGATGACTGACAGAGTCTTGTTTCATTGGGAAGTCACAATAGAATAAAATAAAGAGGCAGAAATTTTGCATTCCTGCATTCTAGGCACAACAGATTACAGATAATTAATATTATCAATAGGAAAGCAGAGCTAAGCTCTTCCTTTTAATTATGAGCAAGAACTTGCAAATGTCATCAGCATTTCATGGATGCAGTAAATAGATAAAATGTCAGAATAGCAGATAGGAGAAAAAAGTTGTAGAGAAAACAGTAGGTAAGCTTGAAAATCTGATGAGTGGGGAAATCACTGTAAGAAACACAAAGTATTAGGCTGGTAAAGGAATTGAAAGATGAGGAATGGGGAAGAAAAAAAATGCCCTGAGTGAGATGAGGTAAGCAAACATGTAAATGTAAGTCTAAGAGAGTAAAGGAAATGAAAGTAAAGGAGATGTAAAGGTACTAAAGAGAGCAGCCTGACAGACCAGGGCTACACAAACTGAATGGCTGAATACGCCAGGTCAGGCAAGACCAAGAAAACACAGAACATGAAATAATGCTAAATCAACACTGTGAGTGATTTGCCCACAAATACAAAGGCAAGTACAAGTACAAGTAGCAAGGCAGAACTAATGAATCCCCATAAACAAATAGGACTTTAACCACTGATAGAGGAAACAGTTTGCCTGTCAAAAGTTATCGCTATTTCCTGATACACTTCAGCTGCTACAACTTTCCTCTGAAGTGAGGAACAGGTGGAGCTTTCAGTTTCTGAGAAAGTCATAAACAGTGATTAGAACTTCCTATATCTACACCTCCCTTAAATATAAAATATTTAAGATAACAGGGAAATTTTTCAGAATGACTATTCCTCAATATTACCATTAGTCTTATCAATATATCGACTTCACCAAAAAATTAACTTCTCATAGAGTCAGCTCTCTATGTAACTTATCTTCCAAACACTTGCATCAATTCAAACCATAAGGATCCAGCCCCTAGTAAATAGGATTTGTTCCACTATACATATATACATTCACCAGTATAATGATTTTTACAGCTTTCAGTAGTCCTCAGGGACAAAATGCAACATTATCTTTGCATAAGACATTATGGGTCTATGTAGATGGTGCTTCATAGGCAGTAACAGGTTTCTGGAGGCAGATGGTAACAGGAAACAAAACCACAGACATTGCAAGAACATACTCAAGATCTACGTGGAAGATAATGAAAGTATTTGGTATAAATTACATATTAAGCATTTATGGCTAAAGAAGTCCAAGGTCTAAGGTCCCATTAATTACTGAAGCTAGTGAACATGATCCCATGTGGTCAGTGACAATTCACAGTAATACTTTGAAATGCTCCAAACCACCCCTCTTTCACATATTTCACACAGTCACATAGGAAAGATACTCAGAAACACCACACATCCCTACAGCTACCCACAGGTTACCAAAGAGACAGAACTAAACATCCTTTATAGACTTCGGTGATTTCCATTAGTTCCTCCACTTCTATTTTGAGAACAAATTCCCCTCAATGCTTTGACAATGCATAATTAATTACATTTATTGACACTGAGGTTAGAACATGAGTCAAGTGTTGTCACATTAAATATTGCACAAGAGTGCCACGAGGCTTTTTTTGATACTATGAAATCTGAAGATGTCCAAAGAGATGTTTGTAAACCCACCCTTGTGCAGAGTCATGTTTAAGCAGTTTTTCACAGGAGTCAGCTGGCAGCTCAGTGCCTGTTACTAGCACAACACCACCTCCCAGCCCATGCACTCCCCCAAAATTTGTATGCATTCACTTGATCAGGCTTTCAAATTGTGCTTTGCTAACAACAGAATATGCTTCCTGAAGGGTGGTAAACATGCTTGATCACCAGCAGCCACGCTTTAGAGCTTGCACTGGGAATCTTTCATGTTTCAACAGCTGTCTGTGCAGTGAGTGTCAAGCAAAGAAACGCTCCCTTGCATAACACCATTTTGCATTTTTATATAAGCACTAACCAAGAAGCACATACTGCTAGAGAACAGAATGATTTTGCTGCATATCAGATTTTTCAAATCTGATAAAATTTACTTAATCAAGTGTAATTTAAATGTCTCATCTTGCTCTTCTCCCCCTTTGCTTATGTGCCATCTGAACTTCAAATCCAGCAAAAGGGTAACCCATCAAATACTTGGTACTTGGCAGTTTTGTAGAAGCAGCAGCTCTCATTATTTAATTTTTAAGTATTATACTACACTAGAGGAAAAACGTCATTAGATGAAATATCTCATTCTTCCCTGAAGGTCAGCCATTTCTGAGGCAACTCTCAACAGTCAAATAAGAACACTTTCATCACTTTAAAATAATAAATTCAGCGGGGCAATAAATTAATCAATACACAACATACTGGGCATGTGTATATAACAATTAAAGAAAAAACACCATACAGGACTTCTTGCAAAATCTACTTTACAAAAATACAGAAGAGAACTATCTTTCAGACTGTATGATAATGAAAAATAAAATATGGTAGACTGGCATTTTCCCCCACTTAAATCAACATTTCTATTTTTTTTGGACAATAGGGAGAAGGAAGGATTTTGAAGGACAAAGCAGGAACCACAAATAACCCAGATCTAACATTAGCAGTGGGTGAAAGATAAATGCTTAAGAAGTTTTATGTGCAAAACTGAAGTGACATTGCGAACACTGCAAGCAAAGAAACATCAGGAAGATTAAAAATGCAAGCAAGCAAGACTTAGAGAAACGTCAGCAAAACCACTTACAAAAAACCTCCCTACACTACAGCCAATTCCAAGGAAGTAGTTTTTAAAGTACAAGAGCAGAGTTCTTCCCTTTCAAAAAGAGAAAGGCACCGAGACATTGCACAATTTTTATTCAAGAATCTCGACAAGAATTAATTTTTACATTTAGGCTTGCATAACACCAAAAAAATAGTCATCCACTGAATTAAATTTGCTTTAAATATATTCACTAACTTTTTCTATTCTTCAACCTTTGCTGAAGTTGTTTTTTCATTGCAATATGGCAAGAAAGTTTTGGAACCTCAGGTCTGGAAAGAATATTAAATTAAATACCCGTTGTGCAATTTTTCAAGAAAAGCCATCAAATGGGACCAGCTAAAACAGAATAAAACAAAACCCAACAAAAAAAGAATGAATTGAGGCAAAGAAGAAAAGTAGTAACCCCTAGTTTTCAACAAAACACATTGCCTCATGTACTATTTACAACATAATCAGAATTCAAAGGAAATAAAATGTATAGAATTTGTAAGAAGGTAAGGCTGCTTACAAATTCCAGTGACACAGACAATCCATTCATCTCCATTTGACATGGGCTTTTAATTAAAGCAGGAGGGAAAACTAGCTTTTCCAGCAGTATTGTTATGGGCTAAATTGTCAAGAGGTTTTAAGTCAATAAATAAAATGAAATTACAAGGACACACCACAGCTCAAGAAATATATATATGTGAAATAATACAAACATATAAATGTGAATTACAAAGCCCCACAATCCTTTTTCACAAGTCAAATTGCAACCCTTATGTGTATTTTTCTGTCTGGGAAGTCAGATTCTAGGTCGAGCTAAAAGCATCAAACTGGACAATACAGTATTGGCCACAGAACAACAAATGAAATTTTTAAAAAAGAGGGAAATTACCACAGCTCCCTCCTTGCCAAGCCTGGATTTCACTGAGGTACACAGTGAACACCTCCTATCATACAGAAAGGGTTTTAAAGCCACACCCACCTCTCCAGACTGGTATTTGCACTGCAGTAAATCCTGCTCAAGGATTAGGAGACTTTGTTCCCTCTGATACCAAGGACAAAGTTCTGTCTTGTGCCCAGCAACCAAGCCATGCAAGCAGAGATAAGAATGTGTGGATGGACTGGACAACAAAGAAACAAACCTCAGAAAGCATTGCTAAGAAGAGTGAGAGTCTCAGTTCCTTCTTGTCCTGTAGGCATCACAGCAGAGTTTTCAGAAGAGATCTGAGAATGGTCAGGCTTTGCAGAGATTAAAGGGAGATTTCTCACCCGTGTCTGGGAGGAAGAAGGCAGAAAGTGAAAAGATGCTTTGCACAGAGTGGATCTGCAGGCAAAGCTACCGTGGGCAGCACGAGGCCTGGGGGAGGGAGGAAACCTCCCAAGCCCTGCTGGGGGAGGAGGATGGGGACAGGCAATGTGAAAACAAAATGATGATGCTTCAGTGGGGGAACAGGAGGGGACCAAAGGATGGACACAAGGGGAACACGGTCAGCCCAGTGTGTACAGGAAAATACAGGGAGCCGTCAGCACAGCAAAGGCATAAAAAATCCTTTTGCACTAAACTGAGACTAGAAAGGGGGGGAGCTGTGTTTGCCTGTTAAAACATTTATGCTACATGACAGGCTATACCTCACAGAAAGTGTGTCAAAACTCTGCAAGACTCACACTTGGGGTTTTCTGCCTTTTTATTCTTATTTTTAATATTCTCACATTCAGAATTTGGAAAGAGAGGCTGCTACTGTGGCTAGGAAAGAGGGGGAATGGAGATGAAAATGACTTCAAGAACATGAAATTTGATTTATTGGCCTAATGGAGGCTTACTGTGCAATATAGGATTTACATGCAAGAGTATGTCATTGCAAAATTAATACTAATTTACAGGGGTTTTTTCTTCAATCAAAAGCTCTGTTACTATCAACTTTTAATCACTATAAGTATTAGGAGTGAGAAAAAAATCTGAATCTCTGCCAATACCAACATCTTCCTTTACTAGAGAAGTGTGCCTTAAATGGAAGCAACACAGAGAAAAAATAAGGGGGTTTTTGTCAGTCATGCCAGATGACTGTCAATAAAAAAATGCTTAGAATTTGTTAACAGTTTCTAAAATATTTTTCCTTCTAAGTTTCAAAGAATTGATGTCTCAGAGGTGTATCTTCAGAAGTGTTGTTTTTATTTTAAAAAGGCTGCTTTTTGCTTTTATCATTAAGACTTTTAAAGCACAAAAGGTCCTTTTCCTGAATTTTAAATGTATCCAACAGGTTAAAGAATCCTAGAGAGATCTTTCATGTTATGCAAAGTCCTTGAAAGTTTTTGTTGTATCTACCCTTGAGCCCATAACATTAGGATTTCTTTTAATTAACTGAGAACTATAAGACAAGTGGGGGGGGGGAAGTCACTTTAATTATGGCAACTATCAACAACACAGCAAGAATTTTAAAGAAATCTCAATAAATATGCAAAGAGGCATCTAAGAGATTTATGAACACGCCCAAACACCCAAAGAACTCCCACAGCATTTAATGAGACACTCCTGGGGAGCCCTGTAGGTGTCTGAACACCTTCTACAAAGCAGACTCGGGGTATGGCTGAGCATAATTCACACCTGTAGTCCCCATCAACGTCAGTGTGGTGTGGTGGGCTTTTGGCACCTCCAGAAAAGCCCACACATTTAAGTCACTTCTGATTATCTCCATCTGTGCACATTTATTCCTGTACAAAATTATCTCATCTCTGTTTATAGCTTAAACTTCAAGCTTAGACCTCGGGCTCACACATGGAGACAGGAATACTAACAGCAATTTATAAAAGAGTAGGAGTGAGGCTGGAATTTTTCAGCACCAGCTAATTTCTTATTTCTCCCTCTCCACATCCTTCTTAATGTGTTAAAGAGGGAGCGAAATAGAAAAAATTTCTTCAGGATTTGGAATATACTTGCTACATTTGGAAATATAAATCATAGCTGTAACAAGAATTTATGAGAGTTAGAAAAGTTTGAGATTTGAATACTGGTACAGAAGGTTGCCTTTTCAGCTACTCTTTGTGATTTGCTTGAACATGGAAAAAAATTAAGAGACCTGCATTTTAAAATTTAAGTATTCTCAATTTTCCTCATAAGAAATTGAAGTTTATAGCTCCGCCTTTTTACATTGTATCAGTTAAGCACCTGAATTTAAGATATTTTTATAGTAGTGCATTTTATATGTTATGAATATAAATACCTTCATAATGGATAATATATATTAATAAAAATAAAATACGGTATATTATATAGAAAAACAGACTAACAATGAATGAAGAAGAATCTGAAGTGAAAGTAAATATATATACACATACAAATACACACACACACACACACACACATATATATATATATATATATACGTATGTATAAAAAAAAAAATATATATATACACATATAGATATATGTGTGAAGTCATTTTCCAGCACTTGACTTTTGAGAGGGTGGTCAAAATCTGTATAATTGTGGGATTCAGAAAAGAACGTGATCACTTCAAGGACTATCTATTCCCATAAAAAGTGTGTATATTTAGTAAAATCTTTCTTGGCATCATCTTCAGAACATTCATATTAACAGATGGAATAAAAATGTGGCTCATAGGCAGGACAGACTGACCTTCCAGGACAGGACTCATTTAACCCACAGGCAGATGGGACAGCAGAGTTTAGGAACACTGCACATTTCTGTCTCCAGTTAGCTCAGAAAAAGTTTTACTGGGTCAGTCACTCAAATCTGAAGACCTAATAGAACTACAACTTCCTCAGGTCCTGCAGAATCATAATAAATCCAATAAATACAGATACCACAGAAGGGACTTGTGCACCAAAATGCTGGGCGCCCTGCAAGATGATTTATTGCTGTTTCAGGAGTTCACATAGCTTAGAAATGTGGTCTTCATGAACACAGGAAAAACCTAAGAAGGATCTTGCAGAGGCTGCAGCAGGCAGGGACTGCCATTGAGCTCCCTTAGAACTCCTCAGCATTGCACAGCTGATGGCACGGTGACAGTGACAGCCCACAGGGACCCAGCCCAGGCTGCAGTCAAGGTAAGGAGACAGGGATGAGAAGACAAACCTTGGAAAGCCTTTTATGCTCTGCAAACTGAAGTAGATTTAGTTAACAGTAGAAGCAGGTGAATGGGTGATCACTGACAGGGCTGTCAAGCACTGGCACAGGCTGCCCTGGGAAGTGGGGGAGCCACTGTTCCTCAGGGATGGAAATGTCACATGGATATGGCTCTTAGGGACATGGTTTAGAGGTGAACTTGTCAGCTACAAAAAAAATAAATCATCATGGCTTGCTGCACTTTAAGAGGGCATAATTTCCATCAATCAGAAATCCATCTAAATGATGTTACTCAAAGTCAAAGTGCATTCACTTACAGTACAGAGAGAAAATGAAAACTACTATAAAATCACCTCCACTCTTGCATTTTTGTTCCTTTTTTCCTTTTTTTTTTTTCTTTCTTAAGTAGAGGAAGTAGAAGATAGTTTCATTTAGGAAAATAAAACATAATACACTAGTGGTTAACCCACCCACTGAATGCACTTAGGTCTCTTTTTATAAAAGATATTCAACAATGTACTCCTTGAAGAAGCAAAAGAAAAAGTCTGACCCCAGATCAGCATTTCTCTCTCTCCATTTCTGTTTTCAGCATTGTGTCTGATCTCTCCATCAGCCTTAACCCCTACTGCAGTGCCTGGCAATGACCCATTGTTACAGCCTTGCAAAGTGACAGAGCATCTCTTTCAATTTCTGGTTTTGAAAAAAAAAGATTGGGAAAAAAACTCCCAAAAACTACTTTCAGTTTCTTAAAAAAACCATTCATTTGGCTGAACACAAACATGGTGTTTCTCAATACAAAAAGTGTCCTTGTTTTCCAACACCTGTTAAGTGGTAGCTTGCATAAAAGCAAGACTTTTTTTGACAGTGTAGGATTTCATATCCAGCTTTTAAAATGGCAGTTGACCTCCCATTGCCCTTCCTAAGTATTTAATTGCCTTAGTCTACTGACACACTGAGCCACCATCACATAAATCCCACCCAGCACACAGTCAATACTTCTACTTTACAATTTGGTATTAAAATATAAGAAGGCTTTTTATCTGTGTTCTGCTTTTAGATTTAGATCACATTTTTCTCCATTGCTGTTAACGTTTTATTTGGTTTTGTGAGTAATTTTTTAATTAAGTCTATCACACAATTCAAGTAATTCAAACAAATACTACAATGTTTGTAATAGTACTCACTGACATAGATGTGTATGTGGAATGTAAAAGAAACACATAGAGCAAATTTATCTTTAAGTATTATCTTAAAGCAGCTCATCTTTTTATGGAACACCATCAAGAGGAGTCTGTCCCTGTTTTCTCTACACCTCCCCTGTCTGACATTCATAAAAATTAATAAGATCCCCACAAAGTTTCTCTTCTCTGGCTTGGAGAGTCCCATCTCTCTTAGCCTCTCATCCCATGGCAGATGCTGCAGTCCCTTACAGGTATAATTTCTCCAGTCAAAAGTTAAGCAAAGCAACTCATTTTGGCAGAGTGGAAAAACCACTCAAACCTGAACACTTCAAACCAGACACAGCACCCAAAATGCTGCACATGAACATGGGAATTCTAGAAGTATCCATAAATGTTGTGGCAGCAATTCAGTTAGTATTCCTGTTAGCATGGCATCATTTGTGAAAAACCAAATACTATTCCCCACATAGATATGGTACTTCTAATAGAGGATAACATAATAAGAATAAAATGACTCAGGGGTTAAGCACAATTTACAATTTCAACTGTGTTGTTGAAAGTGTTTTAAAAAAACAAGGTATTTTGATGCTTCTCACACTTGAACTACACCATTACTACCATAAGCCTACATTTGCCCATCTCGATCTGCTGTAAGTGAAATATTTTCAACACAGTCGTAAATACCAAAGAACAGCAACAACATAAGTCTGTATGTAACCAAACTCAGAGTCAGCAAGAACAGCAGCAGCAAAAGTCAACCAAATGAGAACATACACACTGGAGACACAGTCCAAGGTACCAAGCTGGTAAACTGTATAGGCTTTTAAAGGCTTACTAAAACTTCAAAGACTAAATTAATAAGTTTCATGCTTCACATATCTATTCCAAGCATCTTACTTGATTTATGCACAGTTGGTTTTTACAAACAACCCATACGGATAAAGAATTTTGGACCCACTGCTACAAATCTTGCAACCATTTACTAGAAAAGTCATTAACATCTTGCAAAACCTTTTTTTTCCCTCCAAGCAATAAGCATTCCTTCATCAACACAATTTCTAACATGCAAGTAAATGTATTTTGGCCTCAAGTCTTGGCTGCCTTTATCTGAGTAAATGATACAAGTCTTTTGAAAAGGCTTTGAAAGAACTGAATATTGAGTAGGAAAGAAAAGACAGCCATAGACATTCTTCCACTCAACAGCTTTCCATAATTGCAGCATTTTATCAATGAAATTTTATGCAGGTTACTATCAAACTCATCCAGTTTCCCAGACAGCCCCAAAATACATTGCAAAGTATCATTAAGTAAGTGTGTGAAAAGCATCTACTTTCATCCCAAGTGATTAAAGACAAGCTTGGTCAATTCTTGTATTTAAGTTAAGGCAACACCAGAATACAGTACACCTAATTTCAGGTCCCTTTTAAAGATCTTCCCACTGGCTCTTTTCAGCAGCACCCTCTTCCAGGTACCTTTGTTTTCAGAACAGGATTCTGGTTTGTCTGAGTTGCCTTATGAGTAAGACTACAAAGTTCTGCTTCAAAATGTCTGTTTACCAAATATCCATGTATATATGCAAAATATAGGAATCTATAGGAATCTGCTGAAAGTGAGTAAAACTTGACTAGCACCTCAAATCAGATGCAAGTCTCCACTAATGTAATGAATGTACTTATCCCACACATACAAATTAAGTCAAAGCCATTCCCACAAACTGCCCCCTTTTGATACCTCAAAATCTGAGTTATTAAAAATAAAGTAAATTAATTATCTAAAGAACTTGAGTATCTAGGCAGTATTGTCTCTTCCATGTGACTGCTGCCAGGTAAGTAAAGAGCAGAAAGCTGAAGCCTCTGTATGATTTATACAATATCCAAATCAGCTTCAGAGAAATGAGTGAGTTTACCAAATCTCTGCAATTTCAGCTTTTTCAGATATAAGAAACACAAGTCAATCAAGTTCTGCAGATATTTGATATTATTTTTTTCTACATTGTGGGAGTAAAAAAACCCCAAAAACAAACCACAAATGATAAACAGGAACTGCAGAGGATATAGAAGGGAAAAGGAAGAAAAGGAAGCAGACATGGACAGTTGTTAAGGCAGTTCTGAAGGGACAAAAGGGGCACATAAAGCCTCAGTGAGAGACAATGCTCCCTCTACCTCATCAGCTGTTGAAGAACAGTAGCTGAATTGATTTCTTCCTTAAACACACCCTCACTAACTCTCAAGAGTTGCTGTGGAAGGAAGCACGGGGAAAGAAGCCCTGCAAAGTTCATCTTGATTTGTGTGGGAGAACTCCTGGGACCTGGCTGCTGTCTTTCACTGCTGGCAGTGCCCCCAGAGCTGCACCTTCTCTGCCTGCAGAAGACAGGAGCATGACTGTAACTGGGTTCCAGGATGCAGGGATGTCACATCAGGCATGACATCTCCCAGGTGAATGTGACATCCTCCTACTCCCCTGCCTTTCACTTCAGCCCTCTTTCCAGAGAGATGAAGACCTCACCAAGCCATTGGGGGAATTCTCTGTGCAATGGGAATAGAACAGGCTTCGGTACACAAAGTGTGCATTGCAAGAGCTCTTTTGAGGCAGTAAAACTTGGGGCAGGGGCACCCAGAGAAATTTACATCAAGCTCAGTCCAATATATATCCTTTCACTGAAATGGGCAAAGCCTATCAATATTAGCATGGCAAGCCAGCAACAAAACCCACACAGTTTAAACAATATTGTCAATACAACATGATATTACTCATACACTTCACACTTATAGTGCAAATTCTCATCTCTCCACCTCAGTTTGGCTTCCTTTCCCATCATAAAGGGCATAGAAAAAGGAAATAAAAACAGCTACAGCAGCTAAAGCCCTCCATATAATGTTCTAACATTCAAGTTACAATAGCCTTTCTTTTTCTGCTTCCTTAGACTTTTCACAAAGTTGAATAAAAATTCACAGAGGTGACCTCATAAATAAGGCTGGTAAAGCATTATGGTCTCAATCTGTAGGAACAGGTGACAAAATGCTTACCTTCCAAACAGACACACACATAGCAGATGGCAGCCCCTCACTAAGTGTGGAATTGAGGAATAAGGCTCTCTCTGCAATCCCTTGCAAGCACATGAAAGGTACTGCTAACAAGGAGAAAAACATCTGGAGGAGAGTGTTTATATATGGAACACAGTTGTTGAATAAGCAAAGGGAAGTGTGAATTTGCATTTGTTAGTGCATCTATGGTCTGGCTGCTTGCAAACAGCTACAAGGCAATGTAAGGAAAACCCAGACTGAAAGGCTCAGAAGATTTTTGGGGCAATGTGTACACAATGCCTTCCCATACCTCTTCTACAGCATGTGCAAAACGAACAGCTTCAATGGGAGATTTGACTTTTATTTAAATATTAAAGAAAAATAGCATTTTTTTAAACTTGGACACACTGAAAATAACCATGTGGCAGAAAGCCACAGCACAAGGCAGTGTGAAATAAGAAAACAATCCATTACTTTTTCTGTACAATTTCCAGTTGTCATTCTAAATTAAAACAGGAAGAATTTAAGGAGCTGTCTGTTTTCAGATGAAAATCCCATTCCTAAACAGGATTAGCTGTAACCTAAAAATATCAGTCAGTAATCTCCAAAAGTCATAAGCTCATGCACCCCACAAGTCCTATACCAATCACTAACTAAAAGAAATTAGGTCAGAATCCAAATCAGATCACACTACAGTAGCATCAATCTTCTTATTTCAGAGCTGTCACATTTTAAATCTTTTACACAATTTCTACATAAATTATTAAAAACAGAGGAAATTTGCCTCCAAACAGAGACTAACTAAAAGTGATGTTCTAGTTTATTGTGACAGTTTTAAAAAAAATACATATCTTCAGTCACTTAAGACATACATCTCTAAATGCATCCTATCAAGCAAACAAACAAAAGTTATCTGACAGGCTGCTTTAGTTTCCTTAAAATTATCTGGGATCAGGTGACAGTTCTTCTGTCACTGCCATGGACTACTTTCCCTGTACACTCCCATATCTTATTTCTTATAGGTAAAAAATAATTAACAGTATATAATATCTGACAATTTTTGAAATTTATTGGTGCAAAGCCACACAATAAATTCACTGTCTCTCCTGCAGCCTGGTTTCCTTTCCACGATGACAAGAGTCTTGCAAGATGCAGACTCCAGGCCACACGTAAAGTATTTGAGCATATTACAATAACTTGCATCTGCAAGTGATTAGCTGCACCATTAAAGAAGTGGCCACTTCAGCTCACATTGTTGACTGCCTGCCTTGACTGTCTGCCATTTGGGCAAAACCACAAACATCCAATGAAAGCATCTCACTGGTACTGTGTTCCCAGAAGTGGCATCACTGACTTACTGACAATTATCACAATTTTGAATGGCTTTTAACCTTGGTGCAGTTCACTGACTGCCACTGCTGGCAAGGAGTAGCTATGACCAGAAAATAATTTTATCTACAACTTTTAGATAGAGGCTGACTCCATAATGAGAAGCAGCATGGTACTCAAGTCCTATGACATCTTCAGCTCTAAAATTCACGCTTTATCTATAAACTTGTCACCAAAGCCAAACCAACTGGGTAGCTAATGGCAGCAAGACACTTCAGCACTCTTATTTTGTCTAATTTTATGGTGACATTTATGAGCTGTAATAAGCTATATGAATCAGTGTCATAAACCTTCATAACACATAACGAACTACAGGGCAAAATAAGTGGTTTGCCTCCTAATTAAGCAATAGTTTAAATTCTTGCCATGCAGAATGAACCTCTTATTAAATACCATCATTTTTGACTTCTTATATAACAAGTTTCTGTCTATCCCTGGCTGAGTTTCAATGACAATCACAAGTCTAAAGACCAGCAATTCCTTTGGGAAGGGACATTTCCCGACTGCAGTTTGAGAAAATATAGAAAATGTCATGAGAAAAACCAAACAAAGTTTTCACTCCTCATGCATAACAGCCCCAAAAATGTCCCAAAAACCCCACATCGAAAAAACACCAAAACAACACCAACAACAAAACCCTCCCCAACGATTTAACCAGTGGCTACTGCCTCATCTTTGCTAGTGTACAAAATCTCCAGTTCCTCATGTGCTCTGAGCCCATCAGAAAGTGAATTACTGTCAGCATAACCTGGCACATGAACAATGCTCTGCAGACACGGGGTGCAACCAGCAGACATTTATATTACCATATCAGTTGTGCAAATGGCATTGAACAAGCAGGGGGTTTGTTTGACTTTGTTCTGCTTTTCTCTCCCTTGGATCAGTTTACTTGCAGTGGACCATCTCTGCTAATTTTAGCTGCAGTTCTCAGTCATTTTCAGCCAAATCCAAATAGTTTCTCAGGAACCTATATTCCCAGGCATGTAACATCACACTGCTTAACTCTGACAAACCAAGTTTGCATATTCTTGCTACAGGCAAAGCAGAGAAATTGGAGTTCTCTTCATACAACAATCTAGCAGTGATGCATAAAAAACAATCAAACCCTGCAGTGGAGAAAACTTCACTTCATGCTCTCTTGTGATAGGATATCACAGCTATGAGAGGATAAAGCAAAACCAGCCAGCCAACACAAACTCAGTTTGAATGCAAGGCCCAGTGAAGAGCTGTGGGACCCAGCTTATACAACCTGTCATGGAAGACAGGCAGGAAAGGCCTTTTTCCTGCCAAAGTGGGCTGACAAAAAGGTTAGCCTGGACAGTTAAATTTTCTTGCTGCCACAGCTGTCAGAGAGCACTGCTGCGTGGCTTGTCACTTGTCTCCAAAAACTAGAAGTTTCACAAAAAAAGGTAAATCTATTTCTTTTCCTCTTCTCTCCCCATCTCCCCTGGAGCTACAAATTAATTAAAAAAGCTTAAGCAAGTATAAAAGCCATCAACAAGAGGCAGAGAGGAGTACAATTAAATAAACCCAGTAATGTAAAACCCAAACTGCAGGCAGACAATTGAACACAGTATCCCTGGGTTGATGTCAATATAGAGAAAGTGGAAAGAGCATTGTGTTACAATCTGAGCCTTAAGAGTAAATTTCTTTACATTCATATCAACATAATAATTTTCTAATGCAGGAAAGAAAGCAGTTCAAAGCCCCATCTGAAATATAGACTGAATAGTAATCTCACAACCTTTGTTCTCTGTTAAAAGCTTGATGGACGTTGTTAATGTTTATAATGTTACAAAGCATTAGGCCTCCATGAATTGCTTACCTCATTTTGAAATGGGTACCAAGGCTGATGTTTCTTTTCAAGGAAAGAAGAAACTTCTAAAATATCTTGTCAGCTCTACCCAAAAGGTCTACAGCACTCTTCAGTTCCAATAGTACTGATCCCATGATGCTAGAGCTATTACTTATGGGTTTGTCCTTGAAGAAAGTCCTGCCAGTGACACAGCACCTGAAGGGGGTTACTCCAGAACAACCCTTACATTTCTCAGTAGTTACACCACATTTGTTATGAACCAAAACCTACTAATGAATTTTGTGTCAGAATTATCTTCTGACACAAAATCCACCAAACTTTGTTACAACAACCATGATGAATTAATTAACTTTCACCAGCCTAACACCTTTCTTATCAACAATATTTAAACAAAACTGTACTGCTTGTATAAAGTACAGACAGCTCTTAATAAGAGGTCAAATGAATCAACTTATAAAGACCAGTTTATCAAGTGTGTGCCAATATACTGTGGACACCTTATCCTGAAAATGTATGAATGGCTTCATGCCAGTCCTACTTCAAAGAAAGCTACAATGCGAGTCAGAACTAAGCCCTCCTCCTTATCACAAATATGAAAATTCCTTAACTCTTGGAAATGTGTATTCAGAATTTAAGGGGGAGGGCAGATGAACAAAAATGAAAAAAAAAAAACCAAGAAACCCATGCTTGACTTGTTTCCTGCCAAGGGCAAGAACACCAGGCATTCTCTAAAGGGCTGAGATTACTCTAAACATTTTAGAGGATAATGTTCTGGGCATATTCAACAAAAATGCATTAAGAGCTTGGAAGTCAAAGAGAGCTTCCCCAACAATGATAATAGATCCTTTGGAAAAAAATTATCAGAGCAGCTATAAGGGGAAAAGTGCATATACATAAGCAAATAGGACTGGACAGAGGAAAACAGTTGGCAGAAAATCAAGATCTTTAGATTCAAATTGAGAAATACATTTCCTTCATTTTCCTCATTTCTCTTAAGCTGTTAGTAACCTCTGATGTATTTTGTAGTATTGCTCTTAAGTTAACTAAGATTTACCAAATGTTATAAGTACATATTCTAACATTAGATAACTTATTCCAAAACAAAGTTAGTGTGTACTTTTGCTATCACTGTAACTGAGATCTGGGAGAAAGAAAAGCCAAACATACCCAAGAAGAAAAGTTTTTTGTAACCATAACAAACAATAGTGAGGTTTTATCTACATACTTCTTTGAAGGTCATCATAATGGGCCATAACAAAGGAATTGTTATCACCAAGGTTAAAATATGATGGATTGTAAATAAAGATCACAACTGCTTATATTTGAGCTGAAGTACTTATGCTGGAAAAAAGTATACATCCACCATCTGGTGCACAGTAATTACAGAAATTAAAAGCACATTTCTGTGGCCTGCCTTTAACAATTTTTACTGATACAGTAATACTTGATCTTCTTAGGGAGCATAATCTAAACTCATGCTGTTAAATGAGCATAAGACTATGCAGTGCATGGCATAAGCAGTTCATTAAGCTGGGCTCTTTAAAAACCCTTGCTCCCCAGTATTAGTGGAAGCAGTTCCTGTAGGTTCACGTCACGCCGTTCAATTTAATCCACAGTCAAGGCAACTTAATTTCACACCTGCTGAGTGATATCATGATAGATGGCACCACAGCAGGTCATTAATTTTGTTTCCTTTTGATTAATTTCACACCAGACACTGGACACAGTCTTTTGAGCTAGGATGTCTAAGAGCAGGGCTTAATGCCCGTAAAGGGCTAAAATCAGGTTTTGACTGCTTGCCAAAAGGCAGAGAACCCAGATGGGATACAAGTGAAAGGGAGCTTCACTAGGCTTGGCACTGAACTCTGACATGGTGTGGCAGAATATTTTAAGTGTGTTGTTCTGGAGTATAGCCATGAAATAGAAATTCTGGATATACCTTACTTACAATCGAGAAGACAAAGTTAGTTTTATTTGCCACACAAACCCTTCCATCATTGATTTACTGATGAAAGACCTAACAAGGTACAGAGATTTACTAAGGCTACTATACTTCCTGATTTCCAATCAAAAAAAAAGGAAAAAATAAACATGATCACACAGGATGAAAGAAGAGGAAGGAAGAGCTAACATTCAAACATGACAGCAGCAGCCAGTGTTGCCACCAGAGCAGAAGGGGAAGCAGCAGGTCATTTGGTCACTCTAGTCAGTGAAGACATCTGGGGTCTTTGGAGGCCCCTGGACCCACAGGAGAGGGCCCAGGCACAGCAGAGGGCTGAGCTGAGCCAGCAGCTCACAGCTGAGGAACAGCCTAATCTCCTGCACTTATCCTACTGCTCCAACTACCCAGGCTCACTCCCCCCTTTGTGCTACATGTGCCAAATCAACAGATCCCTCGATGAGCTGATTCAGCTCATGAAAACAAAAGAAGCCTTTTTCTTACATTAGCTTTCTGCTTGTTTCACAAACCAAGCTGTCTAACAGATGGATCAGGTGCATATCAGGGCTGGTGAAAATGAAAAGGAGAAATTGTATCTTTTGGTAGCAAAGAGATGTTTACCTTAGCCCTTATCCCCCTTTTAGGGAATGATTCAAAGCAGCAGCCCCAAAAGCTTCATCCTGTCTATTGACTATGAAAGGACCTGAGCTTCCTAAACTCAGATTAGGATGTTCTTTCATCCCTACTTTTCCTTTTCTCTGTGCACCCCAAATTCTACAGCACAACAAATACCAGGGAATCATTATTGATTGTCACTCATTCAAAGCTTTTGCTCTTTTGTTCTTCAAAACAGCGCTTTACAACATAGCATGAGGAAATTTTTAGTCTCTTTCTGATCATGAAGAATAATTTAGAAAACACAGAAAAGCTCATGCTTACCAGCAGCCATTTTTGGTAAGAGAAACTACTGCAGTCAAATCAAAAAAGTGGAGAGAGTGACAGGGACAATGGTTTTGTGATTTGACAAATGGAAATGACATGGGACACGTGATTCAGTATGCATGGCTTAAATCTCTCAGCGTGACAGGCTTAAGTGAGGAAGACACGAGCTACTCTGACTCCATCTGTGCCAGCAGACTTCTGCTTCTCCAACCAGAAGTCACTGCCCCCTCACATCTGCCCACGGAATTAACCTCAGTGTCCCCTAGCCCTTACTGCAAACTAAGTAAGGCAATAATTACTTTGCTATTTCAGCTGCAAATCTGGTCTTGCTAGTTTGATTAGCATAGTTTAGGCTGTGTAGACTGGCCTGTCCATCAAGATTGCAGGAATCTCTCCTACAATCATCCTGTTGTTCTCTTCTGGTTCAGGACACTGAATGACATCTTGACTTATTATCAAGTACTTGATCAAAGGCTCCACACAAAGCTTGAATAGATGCTGATTTGATGTGTTATAATGGTTACCTGTTTATTTGCCAACATGCAATTTTCAGCATGAACTGAAAAGTTTTACTGTCAGCTCCTATAAAGAATCTAAAATCAGGATGATCAAGAAGCAGGATTAATAGGACTTAGCCACTGAATGGAAATTCAAAGTAAATTATCTCAATCATCAGAAGCTCTCAATCAGAGCTGGATTTCGTGGATGCAACTCCCATTGCTGGCAACCAATTATGATAATTTTGACAGTCAGGAGTACCAAAGGCAGAGGTACAGCTTCAACAAGATTTGCAGCAGTTGATGTTCTTGCTCATCATCACTATCACATGGTTCACATTACGAATGGGAAAGTGAAAATTTCACTCCTTTCCCCAAATACCCACAACACACAAAAAAGAGTTTGTGAGAGAACTGGTTTCTGATGTTCACATTCTTGGATGTCTAGAGAACACCTGGGCACACTTCCCTTTTTATGTTTCAGTTCTAAGGAGCTCGCTCACTTTCTATCCAGGATCTCTTTGTAGCTGAAAAAAACCCAAACAATAAAACATTCCCTACTCCAGTCTAAAAAAACCCCCATAACCTAATAAAAAACGACGCCCCAAAACCCCCAAACTGAACACCAACCAAAACCCCTAAATAAGTCACCCAGGTCACATTTCTCAAACAACCAAATTCTTATCCTCTCCTGAAAGTGGTGGTACTTTCAAAATATAGGAACTTAATCTGCCTGTACATAATTTGAAATTAGGAAACAAGAGAAGCCAAACTCTCAAGGCAGGCCTTAAATTGGGATTTTTTTTTCATCTCACACAAATAATAAATAATTAAGGTGAAATTTCCCATAAGTGCATAGATTAATGCTTACCAAATCTCTTTAATTATTACAGCAATTTGTGAACTAGAACCTAAGTGCAATAAAGAATGAATTTGAAACTGCTATATGTTTGCATATATTCATTATGCACATCACCATATGTCGGGCAGAATCTCTGAAGGTGAATCTCAAATAAGTGATTGCCATGATGCAACATGATGGAGAATAAAGTAGACAAGTGATATATTTAGCTTCATCCTTTCTTTGTCCCTGGAGGAAAGCATTCCCTCTAGTGTGGGAAGGGGAGGGGGGAAAAAAAAGCCTAGAAAATTAAAACATGTTTTCCCCAACACTAATGACCCATTTTAAACAGTCTTATGTAACTCAAAAATGAGATTATAGTTACGTTGTCATGGATTTAATTTCATACTTTCCAGTCTGAATCATATCAGAAGGTTATTTACCTCACTTGTCTACCTTCTGAACTTTCTCAGTTTAGGAAATTCAGTCCTCTGCAGCTTTTCAAAGAGATTAAATTTAAAAAAGGGGAAAGTTTGGTGAGGTAATTTTGCACTTGTCTGACCTGTACACGGTTTATACAATCTGAAGCTATGTAATTATCTTAAATACCTTCTACCTTCTGAAAATTTCAGCAGTCCTGGAATTCCCCCACATGTGCTCCTCAGTGTGTTCTCAAACATGCATGTTGAGCTTTTCCCCCTGCAGTGCTGGGAACACAAGCCAGTTCTTAGAACACGTGGTTTAACTGAAGCACTGTCATTAAATGAAAAGCTTTTCCAAAAACAAGGAGAAATGGGTCCACTTTGGTAACTAAAAAGGTCACATAAAACTTAGCATTCACAAATCTCTTTGCCACTCATAGTTGTATGGATGGAAGAGACAAAAAAAAAATGTTCCTTCTAGCAGAAAATCTTGCTGTGTATCAACCAAAAGCTCTTCCACACATCAGATGGACATTAATATAAATTGAAAACACCACCTAGGTACAACAAAATATCCCCATATTTGTCAAACATTATTTGAATAACAGGGATAAGATCTACAAGGCAGTTAAGTCACACTTCTAAGGTCCACTCAAAAACATTAGGGTATTTTTTAGGTTAGTTCTCCTGTGTTTCAACAATACAAACACATTATAAACAATATAATGTAAACACCAGGGCTTCCTTTCTTCTCCCTCAAGCATTAAAAAAAAAAAAAATCTCTAGAAAATACCTCCTGAATAGCCTCCTAAATCCAAATGGTTTCCAGAAAGAGAAAGGAAATTCAACAGGCAATATTGTCCATCTCTAGAATGGTGACAGTGAACAGCTCTGCATTTTGATCTAACAAGGTTCTTCCTAGGTTCACGTTTATATTAGTTAGGTAAATGTACAAGACATAAAATAAACCCACGGAGAGGAATACTCATCTATAAGTATGTACCCAAAACCCTTTACTTTCAGACAATCCATTTGAAAATTATTACAATCCAGCAGTTAATGTAAATGCACAAAGCTGCCAAAAAGATCACTTACAGCTCTGAGCAGAATGAAAATGATCTTGAAACAGCACTGTAGTACCAGCAGAGAGGAAAACAGAGACCACTTTCCTGATACTACCACAGATGAATGGATTTCTTTACTGTTTAGTCAAACCTAATGAAGAGAAAAAGATAGGCAGAAACAGAGGAATAGATTTTCTAATATTATGAAAATACTCATTCCTTTCAACTCACAGGGGAAATGTGCTGGCAAACACATCTTTAAAGTTGATACAAAAAGCCTTTCTCTTTTAAACTTTGTATCACTGGGCTACATTGATTTATCTTCGTAACAGCCAGGATGTGACAGATAACCTGCAAATAACTATTTAAGGCATTATCTTCTCCCATTTCAACATCCTGAGCAGTCCATTTGCTGTGTAAGCTACAACCATGAGGGTCCAACCCAGACCATGGCATCCTGTCAGCCTTACACCTGAGTTCCTCTGCCTGAAGTGGGTACTTGAGCCATCAGAGGCCACCAGTGGCTCTGGCTGCAGGGGGGACACCAAAACACCAGAGCCCTCACTGCAACAGTGGCTGGAAGGGCTCAAGTCCAGGTGGGATGGGACTCTGAGCAAGCTGGTCTCGTGGAAGGTGTCCCTGCAAGGAGGTTGGGATGACATGAGCCTTAAGATCCTTTCCAACACAAACCATTCTGTGATTTTATGATTAATTCTATTATTAGGTCTGGTCTTAAAGAGAACAGTTCAAGCTACTAGCCTGACAAAAGAAAGAATACATTTTTTTCAATAAGGTTTTCCTCTGTATTTCAGAGGAATATGATATTTCTTTCTGCAGCTTTTATCACTTAATAGTTTCCAACTTAGACTGTTATTTCAACAATGGGAAAAGTCATACCCTACAGTTTGGACTCAACATATGACTTGAGGTTCAGGACTGAAAGAAGCAGCTCAATTATGAAATGACAGCATTTAGCATGGATTTACTGGACATTTCAGAAGACAGAATTTTAAAAGCTGGCTAAATTAAGATTTCTTTGCTGCCTTGCTCTGCTCAGCTTTCCTACATTCTAACAGACCACTGAGACAAGGTAAAGTTTCAAACTTACATTTTCTCCAGAATATTTTCATTTGTTTATCCTGACTAGCTCTTTTGGGAGGTATAATGATAGCCTTAGATGAGATTCCTACACAAACATTTATAACAATTAAGCCAAATATGTTATTCCAATAATATATTGACTATATTAGCAAAAACATGGAAGAAAACTCTAGTGCAAATAATCCCAAGGGGAAAAAATTCTGTAGATTAGGACAAATTACTGGACATTCATGGATTACCCAGTTATTCATTGTGCTACATTCATTTTCTGTGAATTCAAAGCTCGTGCAACATGGGCAGTGAGTCAGACCTTCAGTAAAAACACCCTCAATCATTATGGACATCCTGAGCTCACTTGAAAAAGCCTCATCAGTAAAAAAACAAAAAACAAACAAACAAAACAACAGGAAAGAGGAACTGTGAGGAAACTTTGTCGTGAAAAAAGAAAAAGATGAAGACCAACTGGCCTTGTGAAGGCTTGAAATCAATGCTTCAAATCATCTCTTTTCATAAATAGGTAATGAGCAACCCAATAGAAAGGTACAAGATGAGCTAGAACCTATTATTAGCTGATTATAACAAAGATTCAGCACAACTGCACATACAACATTCAGAGACCTCACCAAATTTGACTTGTACAGAAAAAAAATCCATTCAGGCTTGTCCAGTGGGTGGAGCAGGATGAATGGGTTCTCTTTTAGACAATTCAAGAAGTCAAGGAGTTTAGCAAATAAGGACATTTCCTAACTGTTTTAATATAAAAAATATTAGGTTATAGAAACTGAAAAAAAATTTCAGAAGAGCACTGTGGGATGGGAAGGAATGCAAGAGGTAAAGCTTATGTGTAATGTGTCTCAAAAAATTTCAAGTCACATGGTGAACTGCATCCCTGAAGACAAAATGTTTGGAGTGAAATAGCAAAAGCCATCCAGAAGTCTGGATTAAGACAGAAATCACACTGTTTTTACAAGCAGAACAGGGGATACAGAAAGCCCTCCTCACACATAACAAAACCCATAACCCAAATTTGGGTTTAACCAAACCCAAATTCTGCATACTTAGACTGAGAGATTCTCACGACAACCTAAATAAATTTTAATAAAGGAAATGAAGACCTGAACACTGGACAATGGTTAGCACTGCACCGAGGCACACACACAACACAAGTGAGAATATATTAGCAAAAGAAAAAGAAGTATGAAAATAACATTTGACAGATTTCTTTCTCTGTTTGTCAAATGCAAGGATGACAGAGGTGGTCAGTAAAAAATAACAAATGGGAAGGTTTTAATTCTGCATTTTTGTGGCCTGGACAAACATCTTTATCCTGAGCAAGGGGCTTGATCCCTATACTACAGGCAAGGTGGACACTGCAAGGTTCCTACAGTTATTTCTGCCAAACTATAATGCTGCATCAGCAGTCCTTTTAATTAAATGGCAAATTTTAGTTAAAGAATAAGGTGCATGGCATACTTAAAAATATCCTGTAGCTTGTCAAAGGGCAAGAGTACACCTTCATTAAAAAACCCTTTTCACAATGCACACCCAAAATCAATTCTGTGAAATCTGAGTTGTACATCAGGAATTTATACAGTGAGGTGGCTTTTTTGTTTATAAATTTAGATAAACAAACATAAAAATGTATATTGAGAGTAGGCAATGGAGCTTAAGTTTTCCATATCCACCATGAAAAATACTCAAAGGTAGAACAGACTTGAGGTACCTGAATAGAGCCCAAGACAATTCTAACAAACCAGAGTACTAATGGTGGATGGGGAAAAAAAATCCACTCTTTAAGTACAAAAGATGAAGAAAACTTGCACTTCAAATGTAGGGGAAAAAAGAAGCCCTGCTTCTTAAATTTTTTTTTAAACCCCAAATAATGAGAAAAAAGATTCTTCAGAACTCCAACTAACCCCCTTCTAAAGTCTAAAAAATGTAAAATTGATGTAGACCAGTTTTCCACATGTAGTTAAACTACAATACTATTTTTCAAGCACAGCTTTCTACAAAGGAATTTTTTTTCCATTTATAAGGCTCACAGTTTTCTTTGCTTTAGAAGCGGCCACATCCATGCCAATATCTCAGGGTGTAAGAAAGTGTTCCCAGCCATGTTTTAAGTGACTCAGAAGTGGCATTCTGTGACATTACACAGTGCAAAAGCTATGCATCCAGTGCATATGGAAACTACGACGCCAGGAAATGAATCAAGGTACAATTCTTCAATAGAAACTGAACAGAAGCTAAACCTGGTACAAGTTTTTGCTCTGTATCAGCCAGTACAGCCCTCAAAGGAAAGTTTAAGTGTACACTTGGGCCTCATTGTGCTGGTTTTAGTACACAGAGCCAGAGGTTTAAGTAGCATCGACTCAAAAAGAGCTTAAGTAAACTGCAATGTGCCTTTTACACCGGCACAGAATTCACCCACTGTGGTTAAACTCTCCTTACATCACCGGAAAGCTCCAGTCCTTTCACCACAGACCTGTGGCAACACTGAATCCCTGCTGGTAACAAATCCTCAGTGCTGCAACAGCTGCTCCTTTACTGCAGGTTCAGGAGCCAGACTGGATCAACCACTAAGGGGAATTCCAAACCTACAGAAATGTTTCCACAGAAATTCATCACAGATGCAAGGATGCAGAAATCTGTGATGGAAACCAAGCCCTTGAGCACCTTCCAGCCTGAAGCTCCTCCTTGCTCCCTCAAATATTCTCTAATTTACCTTGGGGAGAATTTTGCTATGATAGGTCAGGTAAAAGTTACTGTAACCTTTTCCTCAAAGGAATCATGAATCATCCTATTAAGTTATCAATCCAGAACAAAAGGAAGTCACTTCAGAGACTGAAAGATTTGACAGATTCACAACTGGGGCCAAAACCTGATATCAATAAGCTGCCTGAGAGGCTTCAAACCACCAGGATGTAGATCCAGTAATAGGTCAAATGACTTTGTGAAACCAAACACTCCTGCAACTTGGTTTCATTACTCACATCATTAATACAGCCAGAAGTTTTTATTTTACTGATTATCCAATTTCGTGAACTTAGGAATGCTGAGCTACTGAAAACACTCAGGAAAGTATTCCAACAAAACCTACAGCTTATCTATAAGGAGCACAGTTTATCTTTGTCTTTCAAGAGAAGTTAAATTATCAAAAGAAAGAATTTTTTTTTTACTATTATTGTTGATTTATTAAAAAAACCTCTACTGGTATTTAAGAAAATTTCTATTAAAAATAACAAGCTAATGTTTTATTTTAAGCTATAACCATAAACATATTTAAAGTACAACCATAAAATATGGCAACTTGATTACAAGCTCTTAAAATGAGACTAAGCATTCAAAATTGGTTAACTTAATGTGTAGTAAAATAGCTGTTAGCTTTAGCAGAAAAGCCACTGGAAGCATTCTGCTCCTGCAGGATTTTTTGCAGTCTAGTAAAAGAAAAGTAGCTGCATAACAGAAAGAGATGTGAAGTGTAAACAGAATGATACTGCATTTTACCATGTTCTTGGAGAATCAATAATCCTGATAAAGAAACTGCATTTCACAAAAAGAAATACAGGGAAGCAAACTGCTCATTTTCAGAAGAACTTAGAAACCCAAAACAATGTGCTAAGGGACTGATTGGAACAAGGTAGCTTTAATAATGTGGTCAAATATCCTGTGACACCTAGGCTGAATTCTTGGTGGTAAAGATTGAGAAATCTTTTTTTACTTCTCTACAGCATGTTCCACACCTTTTTCCTACACTGTCAGATCAAACCTGTACAGGGGGAAGCAGAGCCTAAGGAAAAGGAAAAGAATTGGAATGCCTGATATAGACGTGTAGTGGTGCACCATGAAACTTTCTTGAGCAACTTAGAGCTGGTATTTTCACTCTTTTACATCTAAAATACAGAAAATTAAGTCATTGCACAAACTGTACTTGAACAGGGCCTACCAAGAAAGACTCATAGAAATTACTTAACAACCAATTGCATAAGCCTGTTAGGAGGTAGATTAGCTGTTCAAGGATTTTTATTATGAATACTATTCCAATATTCAAATTCACTGAATGAAGGAGTTATGTATACTATGCATACAAGGTTTACGTGTCTAATGAAATGTTTCAGATAGTCCATCTTCAAAACACATTTTATCCTTCATTTCATAAATAAGAAGGTCAAAATAGAAGAGAAAATACAAGTTTAGTTATGTGGGTCCTTAAATACTTGAAATTGCCTTCCAGGTATATCACATGCATTCTGCAGAGTTCAAAAACTGCATTGAAGCTGCATTGAACAGTAATAGTTCTCTGCAGAAAAGGATCAGAGAGAAAGGGTGAGGACAGAAAAAAAAGAGAGGTGAGGGATAACACAGCATTTCAAACTCAAGAGAACTACTGCCCAAGGGAATATATTCTCATACAGAAGATTCTTATTAGTAAAACAGTAAAAATGTGTTAATCCACTCTGGTCACACATATTGCAGACAAGAAGACTTACACAATGTGGCAGAATCCAAGTGTTCAGTATCTCCCAGAGATCGAAAACCATCCAGGTCCCACAACATAATCTTGGGCAGGAATGGTAATTCACTGCAGTTTGTACCTTTTATGACAATGTAGAATCATAAAATCTCTTTGGTTGGAAAAGGTACTTTAGATTACTGAGTCCAAGGGTCTACACGTCTTTTAAACACCTCCAGGGATACTGACTCAGCCCTGGGCACTCTGTTCCAAAGCCTGACCACCCTTTTGGTGAAGGAGTTTTACCTAGCATGCAATCTACTGCTCCATTAGTAGCTGTCTGAGAACACCTTGCTAGGAGCTCAATAAAAAGCTGAACCACTCAGTGCACACAGGAAGGGAGGAACACAACCTTAACAGGCAATGGGAACAAGCAGCAATAACTTCATTACCTAACTCTAACAAGAGTGAAAAGAAGCCTTTAGTTTTAAAACTATTCTAGGGAAACAACCACAAGGAATAAATTTAATGTCAAAGATTATATATAAAGAAATGTAACAAACTACATGACCCATGAGCAACAACCAATTAAAGTAAAATCAGGTTCAGCCTGTTACTTGCAATCTCAGGAAATCCTTTTGTTTAAAGGACAAGGTCAAAAGAGGTGGTTGATCACTTTCAAAGATTACAGGATTTTATCAGGATATAAAAATCAGTAAGACAAATGTCAGTAGGTTAGACAAATAATCAAGGTTAAACAGTTTGGAATGCCAGTGGGAAGGATGAAAAAATACAGTTAGCTAGGAAGAATAAGAGGTCCTTGTGAGACTCAAAGGGCCAGGATCACAGGATTCTTAACTCATACAAACCATAAATAATAAATCAAATGAATCACAGCATTGAGTTAAGCTTTCCTCGTGAAAAGGACTTTGCTGTTTAGAGTACTGTAAGAGGGAATCCCTGTCCCCCAAGTATTTCCTCTTGGTACTTTCACTGCAGTGTCTCCCTAGTACACAAGATGTCACACAGGTATGAAATCTCTTCAGCAGAAGTTTCTAAAAGAAAGAGCTGCATCATGGCCTGACTGCATGCACAGACCTTGGGCTTGAAGGATTGACCTCATTAGAGCAGACAAGACTTCTCCTTGTGGAAAGGTAAGAACAAAACCGCACAATTCATCTCAAGACAGCTGAACTATTCCAGCTTGAGTAAAAGAAGAAGGCTACCCACTCTGACAAAAGTCTGCACTGCCACAGAAAGCCACTGCCTCCCACCTGGAGGCTGTGTCAGTACTTGTGTAGTCAGTGCTTTGTCATTATGGTGGCTCCTCCTCAAACCACATCCACTTTATTATTATTTCATTACCCAAAACTCTCCACTGAACTAGTCTAAGTTTGTACAAAACTCTACTCACCCTCTCTTTGTAGCCGGTAATCTACAGTAAATTATCAACTCACAGGAACAAGGAAGAAATGGTAAAACAAAACAGGGTCAAAAGCCACAGCAATCTACCAAAACATGATCTGAGTGAGATTTATACCTCAGAGAAATTATAATTCCTTACATTATAGGTCTGAGCTCTTCAAAAAATGAAAGTTAAATAGATAAGGAAGCCTTCAAAACTTCAATATTCTATGCCAATAATAGGAGGTGTATAGAGGAAACCAAGAGGGTTTGAGTGTACAGGCATACAGAGGGTAGCAAATGCAAAATTCCACTTTTTCTTCTGAAGTATGGAAGGACAAGAGGTTTGTTAGTTTTTTGTGTTCTGGGTTTGTTTTTGGTTTGGGTTGTTTGTTTTTTTTTTTTTGTTTATATGGTATATTAAATACAGAGATGCACAAATGTTAACTTTGCAAAAGTAGAGAGGAATAAAGTACGACCTTATTCCACTCCAAGTAGTTCAGAATTTTTTTGAAATTGAAGACACAGTAATAGCAAAACTGCTTGATTTCTGAAAGAGTTTCCACTCATCAGATTCCCAGCTGATTAGCACTGTGTAGCATATTCATTTCCTCAGCAGATGCTTCCAATATTTTTTACCAAGAATTGCTTCTGGAGTACTCTGGTTCCAAAACAGGCTAAGCAGAAGAGTTCTGCAGATACTTTGGGAACAATGTGAAAATGCAATCAGAACCTGGCACTTGGATATTCATCAGTGTATTTGTTTCCACATCTACTTAAGAGACTAAGCAAATCCTAAGTCAAAAAATCTGTTGGCAAATAACCACAATGCTTGCCACTGGATCTCCCTTGGCCCTGCTCTTCCTCAGAAAAAAACCTGAAATAATTCTCCCATTCTCTCATAAAACACCAAGTCTCCTTTAGATCTCAATCTTCTCATATGAACACGGCATGAAAACATGAATGCTGCATTCACATAAGCCTTTAAACCACCTACCACATAGCTAATAAATTTAAATAAAACTATTAAAATTTTGGAGCCAAGATGAGGAATGAAACTGCATACTAAGGTATTTTACTCAACAGAAGCAAGAGCAGAGTGAACTTGTTAGATGACGGCAGCATACAATGCCAAAAACATAACCCAGCTTATGAAACAAAAAAAAAGGATAATTTCAGACTTGAAGAGAAGGGAGTGGTGCTAATAAAATTCCACATACTATGTGAAGCATAGAAATTAACAATACAAAGCTTTCTTTTACTTTTTTAAACAAGGGAACTGAAGGGAATCTGGTTGGAGGGAGAGGACTTAAAACTGGTGAGCAATTGTCTTTATTCTCAGTCATTTTAAGAATTCAGAACGCTTCACTATTTTGCCAGATTCTATTTCATGAAGCAGATTAAGGATTTTACATGATTTGCACCCAGTGTTGCTGGCTGCTTCCCAAGTTTTAGGCAGTCTAGTTTGGGGAGCTTAGACAACCTGATCTTCTTATATCCAGCATTCAGTCACTTTGTCTTTCAGCATCTTTTCAGTCCAGGCTGTATAAGCTGCCTTCCTCCGGGACAGCAAGATGGATTTATCACCCAGAAAAGAGGAAGCATATGTTCTTATTTAATCCTTATTCTGTTCGTACAAAATAAATCCATATTCTACATAAGAGCAACAGAAAACAGCCTGCATATGTTAAACCATGAAGAATAGACATTTCTTTCAGTAAACATACTGCTCCACGGGCCATTTTAAGAGTAAGCTCCTCCCTACACCTCAGATAGGCAAAGAAGAGAAAGCTGAAGTGAAAGTACATTGAATGCAATAAAACCACCAGAAAAAAAGGTGGAAGGCTTTTCCCCTATGGTTAGGCTTGGTACAAGCAGCAGTAATTATGGGAACCGTGGGTGCTGCAGTAAGCAGGGTTTCTCATGAAGTACAGTCAGAGTCATTACACAGAGATCAAGAAGGAAAAAGGTAAATCATCCATTCGGACTAAATTGAACTTTGCATCCCCAGGCAAAATGGTTTCAATAATAGAGAAACCAAGAACTAACCGGTTCCTCCTTTTTTGAAAGCTTTTTATGAAATGGCAAAATTATTCTAGAAGAACTGAGATCACCTCATTGATTTGGGAGCACAGACATACCCTCTGTCTGGAAGCAACTTTAAAAGCTGTCCTCCTGAGAACAGTGATTAGCAGATGAGTGCCAGCAACTCCCTCCACCCTACTGGCATTTTACACACAAAGCTGTTTGCTGAGATAAAGCACTTGCACAGCACTAAGTCAAAATTTATTCCTGTATTTAGGATTATGAGTCACGCTGTTGAAAAAGCCATCATACTATTTCATGGGGACAAGGCGACAGAGCTTTTTAGGCAAATAAGACTGTATAATAACGTGAATCTCAAGAGTGAGCCTTCATTTAAAGTGCTCTATTCTTGCTGCAGTTATCAAGAGAGATTGATGTAACAAGACCTAGCGCAAGAATCGAGAATTCATTTTCTCAGGTTTGCTGACCCCAATGTCAGAAGGAAAAATATGCCCTCACAGGATGAGACTGATATTGTACCACAGCTGGAAAAGATGGAACCTACAGACTCTTGACAGTGGGGAAAGCCTCCACCAAGATTTACTTCCTCAAAAACGAGTGACATTTATTTTCCCCGTATATGTGCCAAAGAGTAACTATGCATTAAACAGTTGCCGAAACTCAAGAAAAAACAATACAATACTTGTTCAGTGTAGGTCCGCACACCTATGCAATCACATCAGGTCAGCCAGTGTTTTTGACACAGAAATCCCTGCGATCAAACCACAAGGTGATATTGATGTGTCAGAAACGCCGAAACTGGCAAATAAAAAGCACTGTTTTTTCCAATCCAAACCTCAAGACATCTGTGGCAAATTAAAAAAAAAAGAGAAAATAAAGAAAAAGTAGTAGATATGGCAACCCAAGGCACATTTGGCACTGAGATGACAGCTTTCAGGAACCTCTTAACCTCTTTCTCAAATTCACTTCCTAGAGGTTTACAAAGCATCGGAGAGGGAACAAAACCAGCAAACCGGGTGGAACCGAGAGCTTGTAAATGGCATAATAAGAGGGAGATTTCAACAGACTCTCGCCGAAGATTCATCCTCCCACCCGCGGCACCGCCACCCGCGCTCGCTGAAACCTCTCCGCGCCCTCCGTGCGCCCGGGGCCGCCCCCTCCCCGCGGCCACCGCCCGGCCCGGCCGGCCCGGGGGCCCCGCGGCTCCCCCCGCCGCGGAAGGTCGTTCCGCAAGGTGACGGGGGCGGCCGGGCCGCGGCCAGGACGGGCCCCACCGCCCCGGGGCGGCCGCTCGGCGCTCCCCCCATCCCCGCATCCCTCCCGCTCCGCGCCCACCGCCGCGCCCGGGCAGGCGGGGGCGATGCTGCCGGGAGGGGGGGGGGGGGGGTGTTGGCGTGCGGCCCCCCCCGCTCGGCTGCAGCGACCCCCGCAGCGGGGCTGGGCGCGGCGGCGGAGCCCCGCCGGCCCCGCAGCCCGGTGCCGCCTCACCTGTCCGGGCGGCGCGCAGGTCCCCGCGCCGGGCGGAGCGCGGCGCAGCGCCCATGGCCGAGCGCGGGCGGAGGCGCGGCCGCGCCGCCGGGGGACGGGCCAGGCGGGGGCGGGCGGCGCCGGGGAGCGTCTGCAAAGTGCCGGCCGCGCACGGGGGCGCAGCGCGGCGCGGCGCGGAGGGGCGGGCGGAGGGCGGGGCGGGGGAGCGCGCGCGGCCGGAAGCGCCTGTGACAGGGCGAGGCACCGCCAGGGAGTGTCTGCAAAGTGCGTGCCCGGGCGCGGAGCGCGCAGGGCGGCCGTGAGGGGAACCGCCCGGCCACGGCCGTGCCCGCGGCTGTGGGCGCAATCCCTGGGCACCGGGCACGGTCGCAGCCGCCGCCCGGCTCCCGCGAGGCGGCTCCCGGCCTCTGCCTCCCCGGCTCGTCACCCTCCTGCGAGGGTTTCCCTCAGCAAAGCCGTCAGGCCGGGCGCTGAGCCCTCCGCTGGCAGCAGCGCGGCTTTGCCCGCGCTGAGCGGACGCGTTACACCGGCCCACACGTTTCCTAAGCATTAGAAACAGGTATTTGTGTCTGTTCAGCCGCTTAGGCTGTCCTTAAAACACGCTCTACACGGCACCAGAAGTTGGTTTGTGAGAGCCATTAGCGCAGAGGAAGCGGGTGTGTTATTGCAGGGATGACTGCTTCGGACCGGCGACACAGTCTCTCGTTTAGCTCAGCCTCAGAGCGGTCTGGGTCCTCCAGCCTGCGTAACAGCTCATAGAGGCTGGGTGACATCTCGTGGCCAATCCTGCTCTTCTCTATGGATACAGCCTGCTTTCATAAGGACAAACATCAAAGTAAAAAACTGTTTCTGGTCACCTCCACAACCTAATATAAATTAAAGAAACAGTAGGTTATAATAAGATGCAGAACCCTGTTGCAATATTCATCACAGGCCTCGAATCTTCAGGAAATGGTTACAAAATAAAAATTTTTAAAAATTAAGGAAATGGGTATGGAATTGGTGGCAATGAACAAAAATTTCTGCTGGTGTTTGGTGCCGTTCCTCTGGGATTTCTCCACACAGGACAGAAAATGATGATTCACTTCCTCGAGGTTTACAAATACACGCTGAAAGATACTTGTCTGCACCCACAGGCATCTGCAAAAATGCTGAATACCTGGGAGTTTTGCTTTTCACCCAGCATTGTGCTGTGTTCCTGCTTAGAAAAGCTCACTGGCATTTAATGACAGGTTAGGGATTTGGAAGCTTTATGAGGCACTGAATGATCAAAGCCTTGGACATCCTCCTGTATAAGACTGGGAACTTCTTAAATGATCTGCTGTGATTTGTGTAATGGGCTCGCATCACAGGGAAACAAAGCAGGTGAAATAACAGCAACTGCAGCACTTTCATTATTTTCCATTTATTATGGTTTAATTTGCATAGCTCATATACAGGAGCTGACCTAACACTGCAGTCAGCTCCTCTATATGAGCTATACAAATTAAACCACTTTTGAGCTTGATAAGTTCTTATACAGAGATATTATACAACAGTGGTCTCCTAGCAGAGCTCTTCCCAAAGGGAGCAGTAGCCCTTATTGGCTCACAGTTCTCAAGCTGGATCGTGTCATCAGACCCCCCCTTCAGGAACAGGAATGTAAAGAACACTACATATTCCACAGTACTTCTATCTGACAGAGCTGCAGGAAAAAATATGACAGCTATGAGCAAATTACCTGCCTTGATTAGGGAAGTGAAACCTGCATAGTTGAGTGAGCTCCCTGCTGAAGGGGTGATCCTTGAGAAAGTTTGGAAATGCTGGATTCTTGGATCATAGAGAGTAAGAGACTGGAAGAAGAGAGAGCATAACCCCCTGCAGCACTGAAGTATCGATAGAATCTGAACTGACCCCTAACATGTTTGTTCTTCATTTGCTGTGGGACAAGTAGGCCAGCAGTTACGCAGATTTAGCTGTGCCAGGCCAGTTTCACATTGAAACTTCCACCCAACTGCTTGCTCATTCCATGACCATAGGAAGAGACTTGGTGGAGGCCCCAGAAGAGGTTGATTAGGACCTTTAAAGCCACTTACTGCAATCGGGGCCCTGGTGCTGGCATCTCATCTTGCCTGTTTGCATCTCTGCAGGACTTCATGTACTGATCCCTGACCCTTGGTGCAAGGAGGGATCATTACAGAAGGAATTAAAGTGATTAAAGAAGATGATTGATATGTCTGTTGGTTGTGTGAAACCCCCTAAACATTGTGTAAGGCTGGGACTCTACATCTCAGCTGTACCTTGTTGCTAACTGGGAACTTTTGGGTTACTGTGTGAGGCCTGTGTTTTCATGAGGGAAACAAGTTATATTCTGGTAGAGACATTCAAGGTATCATCTATTGACAGTGTTTTCCTGCTTGATTTTGTGTCCAAAACTTGCAGGTACAGCCTTGCCTTGTGTGGATGGCTGAATCTCCTTGGTGTGATTGAGTGCCAGTCACAGCTTTGGAATAACAGAGAACTCGGGCAGCCAAGGGGCAGAAGTCACATCTGTACCAACTTCTGCTTGCTCGCTGTGCACTCAGCATTAAAGGACAGGAATAATCTCAAGCAGACATTGAACACAGCTGGGACTGTCTGTGTTGTGGGACCAATTCTTTGGCACTTCTCTGCACTGAATTTCAGAGAATTCTGGTTTCAGACCAGCAATGGTTGATAACATAAAACGTAAAGGCACAGAAATCACCAGTGCTAACTCCAGAATTGCTTAATGGTACCTTTAAAGCAGCATACTTGTTGAGTTTTCCATCTCCAGTTGTTCAAATAATAAACTACTGTAAGGTGGAGAAATGTGACTAGGGCATAGAAGAACTCTGGGATTATTTACAGGCAATACCTCCATAAACCTTTCCCTAGGGAAGTACATGTCAGATGTGTTCCCTTTTGACTTGTAACACTGTATAACAAAATTACAGCACACACATAAAATGTAGTTTGCCTTTGACAACAGCAAATTCTGTTATCATGAATTGTATATTATTATTATTAGAGAATATAGACAGAGAAAATATTATAGATATAGTAATCTCTTTCCTGTGAGGGGGACTACATTCAGCATTCCTGCCTTTGTTGTGGTTCATAGCCCCCCTCTTGTGTCAGGTAGGCAGACACAGTGTTACATCATGTTATTCTTGTATTGCCACAGCAGTAAAGCACTCGGGATAGGCACTAGAAAGAATCTGTTTTATAATCTGCATCTCCTTCAAAGCCCTGTTGCCTGGTTTCTGGAAGGGCTTCATCCCTTTATGTAGGATTTCTTCCCTTCTTTTATAACCCCCTCATAAGCTCCTCTGAATAAAGAGTTCTTAGCTTTGCAGACACTAAGTGGACTCTTTGGAGATAGGCTGAGTATTGTACTATTAATGTTGGACATGACTTCAAAACAAAAAAAGGAGAAAAGAAAAAGAAAAAACCAGGAATTTAATTTGAACCAGAGATAAGGTAAAAAAAGACTTTCCTGAAAAGTATCTGTGTCCATTCTTTGCTAAACAAAATAATCATGCTTGAGGATTTCAAGATAGGCTTTTAAAATTTTCTGTTTGATGTCTATCTCAGCCTTATTGATGGAATTTAATTTACTGCAAAATGATAACTGACTCAAACCACTGTGTTAGAGATCAGAAAACTCTTGTTCTCGTTCAAGAATATACCTTGCTTTTTTGATTGATTGCTCTGATTTCTCAGGACCTCATATATGCTTTTTGAAATGCAGTGCAATATAATTCTGAAAAGCTGAAACAGTATTCAATCCCACTTATATTCTGATCACAAAGTGAAATCTTGAAGAGTCACACTCTCACTTCTTAGTCACAATTTGAAGTTGCTGTAGAATAACCTTGGTTTAACTCTGATTAAATATAAGAAAAGTAATAGAAAATGTTCCTGTCCTTGTGCCATAATCAGAAAACTGCCCTGTTTTATAACATGAGTAAGATTTTGCAGTTAGGATTTAACTATATCCTTTCCACTTTGCAGTTAGGATTTAACTGTATCCTAATCCTTTTATGGATAGTAAAAAAATCAGGTTTTTAAGAAGTATTATAAACTCTGCCCAACTGAAAGCAAACAAACAAATGAAGAACCTCTGCAAACCCCCATAAATTATTCTTTGAGTCTTGCTTTTGAAAGTTTTTTTCAGTTCCCTGTTCATAAAACTAACAACTGGGCTATACAATTTTCCAGCACCACAGAATATTAATCTATATTCAGACCTGCTCCTTTCCACAGATATTGTAAATATAAATTCTACAAGTATTTCCATTAACTTTGCACTGAGTTGTCAAGCAGGAAATAAACTCTTGGGTTTAGGTATCAAACCAGACATTTCTAATAGGTACTTGGTGTGCCCACTAAGTGTACAAAGGAGCAAGAAATTTGCAAGAAATTATTTGAGATTTCTTTTCATATATTACACTAGCATTTCAGTGCAAAGTGGTATCTAATTGTAAAATCCCACAGGCACAGTATAATCCTGGTTGAGCTGATTCTCCATTGTCTTCTTTCCTTTGCCATAGTTAATAAGAGTGGCCATACTGTTCATCCACCCTGACAGGTTTGAATGACAGCTCAAGGTGCCAGGGACACTCTGTGTTCTCATTTGAATGCAAACTGAAATTTCATCATGATTTATTTTACAGACTTCATTGGACCTGAGAGAATTAGAAACTTCCCTGAGGAAGCAAGTCACCAGCCACTCATGGAGATTTGCCAAAGAGATTGTGCAGCAGATAAATTACTGATGTATAAAAGGAGAAAGACTAAGAAAGAACAAAAGCAGTAAGAGCAGAGTAGAAAGTATGGATGAGTTATATGTCTTAGTGTTCACTGTGAAGGTAGTAATTTTCTACATTTTCCCTCCAGTATAATTTTTATGAAGCAATTGAAGTAAAATGAGCAGTACCAGGGCTTGATGGTATTTGTCCAAGAGTTTTAAAGGAGTTTAGATAGGAAATTTCTGAGTGGTTGTCTTTATTACATTGTCTAATCAACCTCTTTTTGCAATTATCAAAAGCACAAAATTCAAAAAGGTCTTAGTGGTAACTTTGGAAATTGGGAATGGATGGCTTAGTGTGGCTTCTGCCCTGGTGAATCTGCAGAAAATATACTTGGGCTGCCTACAGATAGCATGTGTATAATAGGTAAATATCTATTTGTGATCCTCTTCTATAGAGGTAAACAATCAGCTCTCAGGTTCTTTTGTTATTTGAAGGAGCCAGTAAGCACCTCTCTGATCTGCATTGTGGTCTCTATTCAGATATCAGTAAAGTTTTTCACAAAACCATGAGCAAATACTGTTGTTAAAGGAATGAAATCTCCTTGGGATGTTATAAAATACTTCAAAAATAGTAGAAAAGATACAAACCAGAAATAGGAATATGGGATCACTTCTTGCTGTGGAGGAAATTTGGAATCTCTCAGGACCTTGTTTTGCTACGTTGCTTTTCAGCATATTTGTAAATGGTCTGGAAAGGGGAGGAATATTGAGGTGACAGTTGCAGATGTTATAAAATTGCTGAGGATAATAAAATCTAAATCTGATTGCAAAACGTTGCAAAAGGATACTGGGATGCTACGTGACAGGGAAATGAAACAGCAGATATAATTTAGTATTGGTAGTACTTTGCATGATAAATGCAAAATTACATTAGAAGTGAAAAGTGACTGCCTATATAAGCAAATGGACTTTTGCTATTACTAATCAGAAATGAGATTGTGAAAATACTTCAAAGAGTCTCTGAAAATAGGAGCTCAATGCTCAGCAGTGATCAAAAAACCACAGAGCTGGAAATTATTAAGAAAGGATTTGTGAACAAAACAAAACATTCCTTTGTCTGCGATCCATGGTACAGATCCATGGTACAGTCAGATCTGAGTCTGTCAGTTGTCTTTCTCTACATCAGAAAATATACAGTAAAGTAATAAAGGATGCTAGAAGTGATCAGAGACTTCGAATTACATCATATGAGAAGAGATGAAGCTGACTAGAAATAAGAGAAGGGGGCAATTTGGGAAGGAAGTGTTAAAGTTTGACTAAAACAAGATTATGAAATCACAGATCACAAATCAATGAACAGGGCAGGATTGTTGTGTTTGACACAGGAAAAACCCCTGTGGCACCCAATGAAGTTTTGAATCATGGATTTCAAATAAATAAAGTTAAATACTTAGCCAGGTAAAATCTAAGTTAAATTGTAGAATGTACAGGGTTTTGTGAAGGCCAAAAGTGTAAATGGATGCAAGGAAAAATCACACAGTTTAAGGATAAGAGGTCCTTTAGCAGCTGTTAAATAGGGAACAACTTTTAAGAAGCCTCTAAGTCTGATTGATAGGAAGATGGCAAAATATTTCCTGGCAGGCACTACTCTGTATTTGTCCTGTTTCCTACAGTGCTCCCCTAGGTGTCTCCTCATGTTCTTCCTTTGAGATGCTGAGCAGTTGGTCCTTCAACTGACTCAGTACAGCTCTTACAGTGTCCTCATTCCTTCCTTTTAATGTCTAACTCAAGAAACAATCTAAACAGGACATAATGCCTCTTCCTTGTGGGAAAATTCAACCTTGCCAAGGCACAGAAGACCTCCAGCTCAAGAAGACCTAACTACGTGCAGACTCAGTCCCTCTTTCTGGCTTCCGTAGGTTCCTGTGCAGCTCCTGGCATATTTGAACAGTGAACTTGAATGACTTGTATCAATACAACAGCTCTAAAAATATTCTGGAAATGTTGCTCTGCTTTGTCTCTGATGAAAAAAGAGTATTTATCTATCTATTTCTCCATATATTCACCAATTCTTTAACCCAGAATAGTCCCAGGCATTTGAGGCTGTTCTGCATCTCACAGAACTGTGTCTCAAAGCCAAAATCTGAAAAATCTTGGTAGTGAAATGTCAAATTCCTTGTTTTTAGCCAATGCATGTCCTTAGTGTTACAGCGTGGTTGTGGCCAGTGTAACAATGCTGAATTTGGAATAAAAAGTATCTGGTTGGATCTCTGCTACACTGTCACAGGTGTAGCAGAGGGCTACATGCCTAATGCATAGGATGTTCTTTTTCATACTTCATGTACCTGTTTTTCTGTTGTTACTTGATATCCAAAGAAGATACCAGGAGTGAAGTAATCCTTATTTTTGAATCTGGTTTTACAGTTTTATCTATGATATCAGCTGTGATTTCACCATCAGGCCTATGTTTTGAGCAGCTACACAACTAGGAAACAACTAGTACCTCCTACAAATCTCCAGAACTTCTGACATACTTCACAATCTGGATATTACTGTTGTACATACCTCTAGTTGTTCTTAAGTGACCCTTGAGTTCTTTTGGTTCTCTAAAACTTTTGAATTTAAAGCTCAAAGGGATGTACACACTCAGAAATGTACCTTATCTTTGTTTTTCATTATCACTAAATGCATTATCACCCAAGGGTGAAGAAAACAGGTTATGTTCACTGAAATTGGCATCTTTTGTCTCTCAAGTGCCCAGGTGAAGTTTCACTTACAGAAACTGTTAAACCAGAGTGTTAACAGCAGATTTAGTTTATTTCCTGCCTACTTAATAGAGAACAGTTGCTCCTATCTTGGCAATTAATGTTTGAAAGGGGGAGGCATTTGATTTATAAGAGACATTAAACTGAGTCTGCTTTATAAAGCCAAAAGGGAATAATTATAACATTTCAGGAAAATGGAAACTGTTTTCAGCAGTTTATGAACTGTGAGAAAACTCTCTTGCTTCAATGGGCAGTAGTTGTTAGATACAAACTCAAACTGTGAGATTTACACCGTTACTTTCAAATACTCTTTTTTTTCTCAGTCCCTCAAATGGAGGTTATCTTAAATAGGATATATATTTATATTTATGTACATATTTTACAATGAAATCATTTGCAGTAGGACTAGGACTTGTCTGTTATTTACAAGACAGGCAATAAAAATTGGGATTTTGGCTGTAGAATTACCACATAGAAGAGCTTACTTGTGGGCTTCCAGGTGGTTACCCAGATCTAGAAGGTCCCCTTTAATCTAACTTAAAAATTGAAAATTTTGAGACTACCATGGTCAGTGAATTACAGGCTCATGCATATTTATATTGTTATTTGGGTTTATTTATAAAGAAAAAATGCTGGCTAGGGTCTGAACAATATGAGCAGGTGTTTGCATTGTTTGGTGATAAATGACATTTTGGGTGGGATTTTAATTGATAAATAATAAATTAAGTTATTCGGTTATTATAGATGATGTCTCCTTGGAAGTGATGTAAAGCATCATCTGGAAAATTTTAATGTGATTTAAGTGAGAATTTTTTAAGTGCTTGCAGTTGTCTGGAACCGCTGGTATTTTTGTCACTGTGGTCTACCAAGTTTGCACAAGAAAGACTATTGGTACAAACTTTGAAGCACTGCAGAAGTCACAGAGGAATGCTTATCCCTCTGGAATTTCAGTGACCTCTAAATCTCTTCATGTTGTTGCTAAAGATTTCTGGGACATGATTCCAATTGCAAAAAGTGGAAAAGCACCTTTAATTTTGTGCGGTTTTGAGTTTGGTGCTTGCAAACAAAAATTAGCCCAAAGTCAATACTCACTTAACGTATTTAGAATTGTAAAAATACAGTGTAATTCTTAATTTCATTCTTAAAAGAATTTTTCAAATGAAGTATCTTCATTACCCACCAGAAGAAATATCACATCTTCTCCATTCTGCCACCACCTTCTCCTCCCAAATCTCATTATTTTAATGTACACTTACCACATGGGGCTGAAGACCATTTAAAATGGATTTCTTCTACAGGCATACTTAAGGAAATCCCTTTCTAACATGCCTAGATCCCAGACTATTCAAGGACTGGTAAATGTGATGGAAGTCCAACTTGAGCTGCAGTCAAAAAGGAACTGCAATCAAATGTGGAAGATAATGCAGTGAACTTGCAGCAGTTTGTCCATTTAAACTGTATTTCTACGTGAAAAATCTGCTAGAAATTGGGCTGATACTTTGCTCTGGAATTCAGATGTTCTGGGGATTGTCCAAACACTGGAATAATCCTGTAATTTTTTTTCCCCCCTCTCAATGGCATTGTTATAAAAAAACCCCAAAACAATAACAAACAAACCCCAATCTCAAGAATATTCAAGAGGACAGTCTCCAAATCCATTTCTCACATCACTCTAGTGAGAGTCATACCAGTCCCTGTGGGCAGAAATAATTTAGAGATATTTGGTTTCTCCTGGAGGTACATCCCAATGTTAAACAGATGCAGTCAAACTCTGAGTTTCTTAGTACAACTGAGAGCCTGGAATTTTAATACATTCCTAATTAGGTCCCTTGCTTCAAATGACTTTGCTCTCTGGTCTCTTTACATATCCCAGAATATAATTCTCATTGGTGATTGTATCTCCTTAGACATATATGCCTTACAAGAGATGCAGGAAAAGATTGTGTGCCTTCAAATGTATAGAGATGAATATTGACCAGTTTTATAGCTGAGATTCTGTTTCAGCATCAAGCTTCTAAGTCTCTTTTGTTATTTGTTGTTACAGAAGGGTGTTTGCACAAAGCTTTCAGTGCAGCTTCTTCAGCCCAGGTTGGAGAGGTGTGAAAATGAGAGTTTCACTGGTTTGAACCCAGTAACCCTTGGCGGCCTCACATTTGCACATGGTAGAGGTCCTAAAGGGAATCATTTAGATCTTAATAAGCTGGAAAATGTCTGGCAGTGGATTACCATTGACATATTGCACGTGATTACGTGATATGTTTTTAGGTTACCTATGTAGTTTCAGAGAGTAGCAAGGGATTTAGGATATACCTGCAGTTAAAGAAAATCTGACTAAATAACATACAAATTAGTGTTTGGAGATGTTTTTAAAAAGTCATTAGGAGCTAGGGTTATTAACAAGTTACAAAGACAAATATTCAATCAGAAGAGCCAATGGTGAAAAAAAAGCCATCTTTTGATGTGTATTACAGGGAGATAGATCAATGAGCTCTGGGGTGCTAGCAGGAAAGCAGGTATTTCTCATATGCTGGTTAATTAACCATTAGTCATTGCCTAAAAATGCTGCAGTTTGAGTTACATCAGTCTGTCAGATCAGGTAGATGAAATGTTAACTTTAATATATCTAATCTTGCCCCTGCCTGCTGAACTGGGGTGGTGAAGGAGGGGTGGTACCAATAGTGGAGCAATTACCAGGCCCATCCTATGACCTCAGACAGGTGCAAGTGCAAATCATTGTGGCAGTCATAAAGCAAGGTTCAAACTGGCTCTTCCTTCAGGAAGGAAGGTCAAATTTTGGGTAAAAATAAGGGTTTGAAAGAATGGAAATATGACTACTCATTATGAAAAAGGATATCTGAACTCACAGTCCTCTGACATCGCAATGATTTTTTCAAAGCCAGAGAGAGCTCAGATGGTTTGATGATCTCTGTGGGATATTCTGTATAATCTGCTGTCAATTACAGAAGATAATTACAAAGTAGACTGGAAATCACGTAAACTGAGTTATTCTGAGCTCAGCAGATTGTTGAGCAGTAGGTCCAGAAATGCTAGAATCACAGGATAATGGGATTATAGGCTTTGATTAATTTCCATAAAACATCACTGCACAATGATGCAGTTTTGGACAGTCCTTTTTAGGGAAGTTGACATGCAAAATATCACCAGGACATATGAATAAAAGCAGCATCTTCTCATGAGTGATTTTTGTCATTTAAGACTATTATTCAGAATTTACTGTAGGATACCTGATAAACCCAGGCCACGAACTCCATAACTGTTCCAAATGCCCCTTTCAGAGATCATAAAATTTGCTTTGTCTTCTTCACTAGTCATGTGTGAATCTGAATTCATTGAACAGCTTGTGTATAAAACACCAACAAAGTTAATGCTGCAGATTCCCTCTTCTTCTCTCTGTATCAGTCCTCATTTTCAAAACACAATTTTATTGCTGACCTTGATTTTAGTCTTGTTCTTCTTTGGCCAAATTAGATTTTGAGCCTATTAGCTGCGACAGAGTCTTGCTGAATCTCAATCACAGGGGAAGGGAGTCTGTCATGCACAGCATAGGAAACTGTTGAAGGGATGATAACATTATTCACTTCTAGGTTTAGGCTGACTGGGGAAGTGAAAAAGAAATGTTGCCCATATGGGTACCATTGCATAATTGCTTATCACATTGTGAGAGTTTGCACCTTCCTCTGAGATATAGTAAAGACAGACCAGCAGGCTTTGATGGCCCAGTAGTCTGATCTGCCATGACAACTCTTTATGTTCTGATATATGTGACCTGTCAGTGTCTATACTGGAAAGATAAAAAATTAAGTTATTGGTGAGTGAAGACTAAAGTACGTGGAAAGAGATTTCTAAGAGAACAGTTTTCAGTTGTCAGTGTGCAGTGAGCCACTGTTGTGGAAATGAGGCAATAAATGGCAGCAATTTAGGTAAAAAAATTTACTGTAACAACTAGAGTTCAATATTTAGCTTTACTTAATTATGTGAGAAAGCACTGCTCTATGAAATAAAGATAAGGCAGCATTTTTATGGACACAAAACTGAAACTGGGAGATTGTTTGGGCTTAGAGTCATTCACAGACTGGTTGCAGTTATGCAAATGGTAAGAATTTCTCAGCACTTCATAGACAAAGATTTAGAATTCAGAAAAATTGATTGGCAAGCCCTCAATAACGTACTTCCAGAGACAATCATAAGGATATGCATGGAAGTTGATCATGTAGATGATGTCTAGTGGGCATGGGCATGGTCTCTATATAAGAGCTCTCAAGGGTCTTTGCAATTGGAATGTAATTGCATAAGTGTATGCATAGATGACTTTTTTATTTGAAGAGCTGATCTCTGTGAGATTCTGAGTGCCGTAAAGTCCTGTCAGCTCTAAGAACTGAGTTTTTCAAGGGCTCTAAATGCTAAGCAAAACAAAAGACTTTGATGTTGTAGCTAATTTTACTTTTGAAATGATCCATTTTTGTTATAAACAGAACAAAATAAATCCAGCATCAAATGTGCATCAAATTTGAGTCCAAATTCCTTAAGGACTGGGAGTTCCTGCTAACTACATGATTTGGGTGAGATGAAGAAACAGCGGAAATAACTGCCTGAAAAACAGTGTAAATACAAGGACTGATGGACGGTAAATTGTATTTAGGGCACTGCTTTGGTACCCACCTTTTAGAGACCCGGAAGGTTTTAATTTGTCACAAGAGGTTTCCATCAGATGCCTTCTGCTTGATGTGACAGTCTGTGGCTTCCTCTGGCATTGTGGTTGATTCAGTCAAACAGTTCATGCTACATCCTGTCATGTTGTCCAGCCATGGCTTCAGAGGCTTCGCAAACACAGCACCTCAGGTTCTGGAAAGGCTGAGTATGGAAAAAACTGCTCAAGAGGAGCATTTGATTTTAACTGGTTCTAGCAGACACTTGGCTTGATTAAGAAAAAAAATAAAAATTACCTCCCTTCTATCACAGAGAATATTATCAAGTTCCTTACAGGGAACTACATTTAAAATTATTGTAAACTAGGCAGTTTTACAATATTTCTTTTTAAATGAATATTTTATACATTATAAATGCTTTAGGTACATGAATAATATAAGCAGGTGCTATCTGGTTGCTTTTATCCTTTCTAGATTTTTCCCATCATTTAAATAATAATAAAAAATCTTTTAATATGTTGTTGGATCCTTTTTATTCTTCTTAATCTTGTGTATCTTTTTACAAAGATACAGTAAAGCTCCTGTTAAAGAAGTAAATGTGCATAGCATGTTATTCCCTAGAGTAATTGTTTGGGGCTAAAAACTGATGTACCTCTGATTGTAGAATAATGGAACTCAGTGTTTAACTCTTCCACAGATATTATGTGTATGACTTTTGGCAAGTCAGTTTGGCCATGGTCTACCAAAAAGTTAGACATTTATGATATTAGAAATGAACTTTTATTTACTTTAAGGTGCATCAAGGTGCTAATTGCACTTTGCATCTGTTTCTCTCTTCCTCTTACTTTTTTTAGTTTAGACAATAAAAGCCCAAAAGAGCCTTCAGTGTGTCTCAACCATATCTAGCACAACAGAGTTCCTGGTCCCTGCTGATTCCAAGGAAATGCTCTTAGACATCCTGCCCACTGCACTCCAGCTGACCCTAATGGAAGTGTGTGCATGAATAATTTGAGCTCTTTTTATATAATCACATAGGAAAATTGTATTGCCCTGGGAAAAAAGAATGGGCCTTCCTTTCCTTGCAGGATGCACGTTCTTCATTGTGGTAGGTTTGATCTCTCAATGTAGCCTTCTACTCTCTGACCTCAGTGTCAAAAATCTTCCTTTCTATTGTTGGGTTTTCTTTACCTTGTTTCCAGATGTCTGATGCAACCAATGGCAATAAAAGAAATCAAACAAAGAAATTTAGAATTTAGAATTTAGGAGCCACAGAAATGATTCCCTGAGCTGCCCATTGATTTAAATAAGTAATTTGCCAAAAGACATTTAATGGACTGTTTTAAAAGTAAAATCAGCTACAGCAGTGGTGTCTTTTTTGTTTGTTTTTCCTGCCTCATCATCTCAACAAATACATTGTAAGAGTGCTTTCTTGTATTATGGATGTAGATGCAGTTCAGACCTCTGTAAAATTTCAAGTATCAATTACTAAGGAATGACTGTAAATGCTAGTTCAGTATACAGCATAAAATATTATAGATGTGCTAAGGAGTATTTTTATAAACATAAAGCCAGAGGACAAATCAAGAAGTACAAACCAGTTTGAAGCTCAGGTAAAATGACAGCTGTTCTGAATTGTGGAGGAAATTTTCACAATTCTTGTTTAGAAATCTAAATCCTTTGAGTGGTTTCTATGGTTTTTAACTCCATGTGCTAGATGTGTCACTAAGAATATGACTGAATTTGATGCAGTCAAATTCTACAGCAAGGGTTTTTCCCAGTCAGAAGTGGCTATTAGAAAAAAATCATTATGCACTTGCACACATGCATGTTTATTCATATATTTTTATGACTTTGGAGCAACAGTGAGACACCGAGACATGTGAAATTAGACTAGATGAGAACAAGAAACAAATTCTTTACACTTTAGTAATTTTGCATTAGTGCACCAGCTTTCCAGTTTCCTGCCTTTCTCTTGGACCTCTCTGTAACAGAGTCGGTAATAAGACAGGTACTTAATTGCAGGAAGATTGCATCATTCTCTTAAAGTGTAATAAGTGAATAGATACCTTGCCAGAGGTAGCAGCAGCAAGCCTCTGCCTCTGTGTATGGAGATGTACGTGCTGGAATATTGCTTACTCTGGTAATTTTGTTTAAAAATTAATCTAATTCTAGGATTTTGCTAATGAATCATATCAGAAAGCACTGATGCAAGTTCTATCTTCAGTGTTACTGTTTGGATCAAACCCTTACCTGCTGTTTATTGGGTATCCCTACTTTGTTCCCCTTCTCCCCAGCTCTGGCACAAACTAAGATCTGGAACACCACCCTGAGCTCCTAGAAGTGCTCTAATATCATACTGGTGTCATAAGGGCTTTCTAAATGAGTAGCCTTGTTGGCAATATAAAAAGAAGTATTTGTCTACTGAAATATTCCCCCCAAGCCATGATCAATCCAGGAAGTGCTGCTGGATCCACAAATGTTAATGGTTCCATTAGGCCCTGCATTTACATCCTAGAGTATCCCTGCAGATCATTGTCTGTCATGTTTTTTTAAACAAGCAGCATCTCTTTCAAATACAGAAGACTAAATTTCTCTTGACAGCCCCAATGTTTTTCCCTTTCTATGTATCTGAGACTAATTCTGACCATTGTGAATTTTCCAAAAGGTACTTTTGATTTATAAAAGGCCTTCAGTTAATTAAACCCTAACAACTTTCATTTTTTTTCCTTCATACAGCGGCAGCACCAATCTGATGTTCCTGCAAATTGTGTTAGTGTAAGAATTATACATAGATTTGCTGAGTGCCTTGAAGTATCACATTTAGTATTGAAAGGAGGTTATGCTGAACTGGGAATTATAATACTTGAGAAGGAATAATAGTGAAGATGCTCAGTTGAGGTAGCAACTGATTTTATTTTGTATTTTTGCTAAGAACTATGGGATAAAACAATGCCCCAAAGATGGAAAAAACTGGATTTCCCAAAGAGACCTGCAAAAACATGAGGAAGAGCTAAACTACCTCACCTATAGAATTGCATTTCAATTTAGTAAGATAAAATGCTAAGTCCTGATTTAGGTAGATAAATGTTTGCTGTCAAGTGGAAGATTTCCTGTTCAAAATTCAGTAGTAGAGAAGACTCAGATAAAACAGACCTGACTGTGATGTAGCCCTGAAAAATCTTTGCTAACTAAGTAGAGATGAGGGGAAGGATCCATTCAGTAAGATCTAGACATCATATTATATACTGTTCTTACTATGTGCAAGTGCTCCTCTTTGAGAAGGACTAATTAATGCTGGAATGTAAGCCAGAAAAAAGGCAAAGAGTCTAAGATGAAGTCTTTTTATTCATAAGAAATCAGGAGTAAAATAACTTCTTTTATTTAACTATCAAAGGAAAGGCTTAAAGGAAATGCAATTGCTGCATACAGATGTATTGGCTGAAAAACAACAGAGAGGGAAAACAACCATTTATCTACAAGAAAAATCTGGCATAAAATCAAATTGGGACACAACTACATTTAGGCAGGAAATGATTGCTAAATGTCAGATGTTTGAGTTTCTACATTGTCCTTCCAGGAAGAGTACTGCTAGTAAAAATACCTCCTTCCCCAGATAGTTTTGCAGATGTTCTTCCACCAGCTTATGAAGGGGATTGTGTGACACAGATGGCTGATAGCAGGGACTGAATTTATCAATTTAGGCAGCCCATTCTAGCATGCTGCTGTATGTATTGGTAGTTTTTCTGGGTGCCAGAAGCAGGAAGCACAGTGTGTGAGGTGTATACAGGTAGTACACGCTCAGAGAGCTGTCATGCTGTCAACATTCTGTGTAATGAAACCACTCACCACTCAGAAGGCTCTGAAATGGCAATTGCAATCGTTACAATTCATTCAATTTTCCACTGCTGGGAAGTCTACCTTATCTTTGGTTCTTAGCATTTGGAAGCTTTTAGCCTGATCAACAGGCTCAAAGGACGAGCATGGTGGAAGCATGAAGAGAGCTTTCAGGCTCTGGTTTGCAGAATTCCTGTTCCTTTTAGGTCACATTTGTTAGACAATCAAAGTTCACATATGTTGTCTTTGATTTAGTTCAATATTTAGCATCCATTTAGGTTGGTGATCTTTTTTCAGAATTTTTGTAGTGCCAGGGAGCAGCTGATACAGAGTTAGAGGTGCAGGGACCCTACAGAGTCTGATTCACCTGCTCATATCCTGCTCTCTCAATGACTTGCATGGATATTCTGGTAGGAACAGCCACTGAGGTAATCTGGCAGGCAAATAATTTAATCACTGTCATTCATTTTCTGGCTGCTAAATATTAAAGGGACAGGTGAAAAATAAGGATGAAAGGAGGTAAAAGCTCTGTTTTTGGCTCCTGGTTTTTACTCCTTTCAGCTGCTATTAAAAGTGCCTTATTATTTAGACTAGCTGGCAGGGACTTGTAATACAGTAGACATGACAATGGATCCTAGCTAATCTACATAAACAACATGGGGCATCACTGACAGTACAGTCATCTGTTATTTTTATCAGTTAATTTAGGAAAAATTATGGTGAGGTAGACCACTCTCTCAGCTTTACTTCAAGTTTTCACAGGAGAGGCATGTCAATGACCAAATTTTCACCCACCAGCTATTTCTCTAGGTGGACTTTAACAGTAGCTTTAGGTCTTAATTTGAGAATACAAACACTAGTAAAACACAGAAGCTATATCTTCCTTCTCACCAGTCTGTGGGCATGGCCCAGGTGAGCTCCTGAATTATTTTTGTTTGAATAACCAAACTGCAACCGCTGTGTACTCTGCTGGCAGTGGTGGAGGCTGGGGAAGGGTAAATGCAGCTCACAATACAGAGTGAGGTAAATGCACATCTTCTGTTGAATGTTTAGGATGCAGGAATTATGGGACAGGAGAACAAAAGCCTCTCTTGATTGTTTCACTTAAGTTTTTCTCTGGGGCACTTATCACAGTAGAAAATACAAACCATAATCCAAGAAATAAATGTTATAAATAAATCCCTGGAGGGAAATTTTACTGCCATTGTCTGCAAACAGGGCCATTATCCATAAATGGAGGAAGCAAGTTGAGAATGCATGGGTGAAATACTTTGTGGTTATTTAGTTTTAGTACCTTGTATGCCTATCTGTCCCCAATCTTTGCTATGATAATTGCAGGGAGCTATCATGAATGGATCATTGATTACCATATATGACTGAAAGCAGCCAGGCTAAGGAGCAATGCTAAACATTGATCATTTCTATGTCAGTGTTTGATGGCAAAAATGGTGTGGGGATTTGTTTCCTTTAAAAAAAGACAAAAAGATGGTTGATACTTGATAGTTACATGATAGTAACTACTGATTGCATGGTACCTTTGTAAGTTCCCATTTCAAGAGCTCTTGCTTCCACCTCTATGGTACAGAGCTGGCAGTTGTTAATACACTCTTGCAGATGAGTAATTTTGCACTTTCCAATTTATTCTTTTTGGGAAGAGGTATAACTGCATATCTCCATGAAGTTTATTTTGCTGTGCTGGTGGCTCACACAATGCTGCTAATTGTTCTGTTTACTAAAGCATCTCTTGCCTCAGCATCTGTGAGCTGCTGCCACTGACTGGGTGCATGAAATAAACCAGGGTGATAACAATCAGATTTTTGTTGCTTCTAATTTGGCTTATGTGTACTTACAAATGTCCTGTGACTGTATACCTACTCACAGCTGTAACCCTTATTTTCAGCTGTGTCAGAAAAACTGGTTTAAGTAGGATTGGCATAAAGCCTTTTGGATACAGTCTTTTGAACATAATTCCAATGTTTTCGCCTTTAACAAACAACAGAGAAAACAACTTCCAAGTGCTCTAAATGTAGCACGACCATCTGTTGACTTCAGAAATGAGCTAAGTAATAGTGATGTCTTTTACTATGTCTTGGAACCAAAGAATACCTAAATTTCTTTTTACTTCCTTATTATTATTATATATATTTTTTAATGTCAAGTAATTTCTAATACCTCTTACTTGGATTTGAGTACATGTCAAGGGACACTTCTAATGGTTGTTTCAGCTGTGTCTAGAAAAGGGCACAGAGATTGGCAAAGGGGCTGATGGGTGTAGAGGGGGAAAGAGCAAGATTAGTGTCACTATTCTGGTCTAAAAATCTCCAGTCACTGACTATTTCTTGTCTGCCTCTCCTGGTAAATGTCACTGCACAGACACTGATCAGACAGTCGAATGCTTAGGAGTTTATTTTGAGTTAATGGGCTGGTGGAAGTTGAGACTGTGTAACATGATAAAGAAAACTCTTTTTCTTTGCAGAAGTATCAATTTTCACAATGTAGCCGCACTTTAGGAAAAGAGGAGGTGAAATGAACTCAATTTATGGGAAGCCCCTATACACAGTCACCAGGAACAAGGAGGGAAAGGAAAACGAGAGCAACTCTTGTTTGGAGAAGTGTGTTTGCTGTACCTTCTGTATCACAATGACTGTATGTCTATACAGAATTGATTTACACCCTGCTTTTGAAAAGGAAACCCTAGAGGCTAGGCATACATTTTGTGGCCAAATGTCCCAAAAGACTGTTGATAAGGAACTTGGAAAAATATTTTATATACATTTCATCATGCAGGCACACTGTTTGTGGTGGTTGGGAGTGGGGCAGGGCCCAGCCTCATCCCCAATGGGTGCAGCTGTGAAAAGCAGGAGAGCAGCACTGACAGCAGTGAGCCATGGAGTGCCCAGGGGCACTGACCAACCACCAAAGGGAGCAGAGGGCACACAGGTGCAATGCATGAACATGAGGGGTATAAAAGGTTGGATGAAGGGTGAGAAGGGCCAACACTGGAAGCCTTCTGAAGTGCTGTTGGGTTGAAGCCTTCTGAAATTGTATGATGATACTTTGTGTATCATGGCTATCTCAAATGTGACCTATGCTGTGACACCATCATCCTGAAGGCAATGAAATATCAGTGAGGATAACACAGTAGGAAGTGCAGCCTGAAAGGAGAAAGAACTTTTCATTCAAAGCCTGTGAGATCACTTCACTATTTATATTCAGCCATTCCCAGAAAATAGACTGAAGGAGGAATCAAATAGAGTTTTATGACTTCATAACTTTTACAAGTCTCTTTAAAGCTCTTCATTATTATTCACTCTTCAAAGGCAGCCTGTGGCATTACAGAGTATTAAAGGAGCAGTCAGGAAACAGCAAGCTTTGAGAACCAATTACTAGAAAGTGAGACTACAAAAATGCATTTATCTGTTACCTTATCAAGACTGGATAAAGATCGATTTGGAGAGGAGTGTCTGCCTTCACAGCATTCACTGCTGATAAATCACCTGTCAGAAGTCCTTGGGAAATGTACATGTGACTAAAATTAGTGCACTCATTGTAGTACAGACGACGTCCATGGCTCAGGTTGGTGAAAAGCAGTGTCCTTATCACTTCTACATCTTCAGCACAAGTCAGGGTAAGTAATATCTGCCTCCATCCCCTGTAGTTCCAGGTTGTTCCTGAATGCTGTAGTCTCTGAATAGTGTCTTGTAACTTACTCAGCACAAGAAAACCCTAGGAGGACTACATGATATCTTCCTATTTCTCCCCTTCTCAGGGCCAATGCTCTGCTTGACAAATTAATGTGGGATATGATTTAACTTTCAGGTTTTAATAATTTAGTTTTGTGTATGCTTACTGCAATGTTCTAAGGTTTCCATTAAATATGTGTTTATATTCCCCCCCAGCCCTCCTTTTGTTGCCCCTTGTTATAGCAGTGTTTGTGTCTGGGGAGCAGCGATTGGTCAGTACTGTGGGAGTTGTTCTTGTCATTGAGTGGACTTATTTAAAGGCGAGCTTGTCTTGCTGTCTTCTCTAAAGATGCCTGGACTCTGAAGTCATCTAATATCCTTTGCAATATTCATAGTTGGATCCTTCTGACGGGGCATGGTCTATCCTTAGCTCTCACGTATGTCACCCTGACCTCTGAAATCTCTATTATAAGTCAGCCAAGTGTAATGCCTTTAAAGGAAGGTTTTTAATAGTAAGAGGAGCAAGGTAAGAATGTGTGCATGTGCATGTATGGGATGTGGGAGACAAGGATCAAAGGAATTAAGGGATGTCTGGTCTCCATTAGGGAAAGCAAGCTCTGCATGACTCAGGAGCTACCTTCCAACCCTTCCCATATTCCTAGTTTGAATGGCAGCTCATATTGCAGTTCTTTTTTTAAAAAAAACATTGGCATAAAATGATGTATTTTTTAGCACTAACACATTACCAGTAATCATAGTAGCAGCTCTGTCAAGAGCCTTTGCTGCAGGAGGAGTTGGTACATGCAGTTTGCTGTAGTAGTTGACAAATGGATTGACTGAAGTAAAAAAAACTTGTTGGCAAGAGAGAATATGTGACCTAGAATTTTATGTGGTCAAGCTACTATCAGCCCCTGGTGTGTGCCAGTGTGACAGGGAAGGAAGGAACAAGATGAGATGGCCCCAGTGAGTACTGGTAGCAAAGCCAGCTGCTAGGCTGTGGGGTATAAGCTCCTGGAGAAGTTCTGCCCTGAGATTCAGAGCTAAGGCCCTTGCAATGCTTCAAGGTGAATGTGGCTCAGCTTGTGACCTGTGCAATGCTTTAATTTGGCTCACCACTGCTTCCCTGGAGCAGACAGGGAGCAGCTGAGGCAGGAGGAGCGGGCTGAATCACCCCAGGCCTGCCACAGAGACAGGCACCTCAGTGCTGCTGCTGCTAAGGATGGGGCTGCCAAGGGCAACCCTGAGTCTCTGGGTGAGGCTGTGGAAGAACAGGATGGTGCTTCTGGTGATCACTGCTAGGAGAGCTGGGAAGGGAGTGCCCTGGAGTGGGAGTGGGTTTTGTGGAGCTCCAGGACAGACATGTCTCCAGGTAGGTAAGTGGGGAGAAGAATCTTTATTCCCAGAGCCTTAAGCTGGCCACAGAAGAGCTGAAGGCTGGAATGCTCCCTCCAGTATCCTGTATCCTGGCAAATGCATCTGAGGAGCCAGTGTCTTTCCTCCTCTTTTTTCATCATATGGGCTTGTCAGACCAACAATAATCTCAAGTAAAAAGGAGCTCCAGGAGGTAAGTCTTGAATGAACTTTGATTTCATAGGACCATTGGCTAAGAGACAGCAATGGATGCTGCCCCTCTGTGCATAAACTGTATGAAATCAGTGGGAATTAAGGATTTGACTCTGCAGAATTGATTTTCTGTGTTTATTACTTTACCACAATGTAGCCAGGTGAGGAGACTTTGCTGCCAGAATAGTTTCTGGGGGGAAGAAGCTACATGACTTAGATGCAACTCTTGTTTGGTTTCTGAATCTTGTTCTGCTTTGCTCTGCTTGTACTTGCTGAATGCTGGGCTGTAATTGTAACAGAGACTGTCACACTGGAACAGGAATTTGAGAGATTCACTGCAGATTTACTAAAGTTCTTGTGGACATGGTGCACATCCAGAAGGAATTGATTGAGGTAGGCAATAAAAGTTGTTGTTCATTAAAAGTATGAATCCAAGACACATTTGCAGGCTTGGCTGGAAAAGTAAAATTGCTGAAAAAGATTTATTTTTATCTCTTTATCAACAGCAATTTTTTTAAAATGCCATTGTCCTGGCATTTATATATTTTATATATTTTATTTATTATATTTCATATAATTATTTGGATTTTTTTCCCTTAATTTCCCCAAATATTTCCAAACCTTTGAACAAAGGTTTTGATTGTAGGCAAGTTTCAGTAATAGCTCTGTACATTATGAACAGCAGCATAAGAATTAGTCACATGAAAAATACAAAGCTCTCTATTTTAGACATTACAGACTTATTTACTAAGTCAGTCCTAGTCCTTTCTGTGTGTGCACACAGACACACTAAGTGTACATGGGTTGTATGAACTTTCATCTATTACCTGGCACCAGAGCAGGGCTGAACCCACAAACACTCTGTCCCTTGTAGCAACTTCAGTCTTTTCAGTGCATTAAATGGGATTTGAAAGACTTGATCTTTAGTCTGAGAAAGGAAGGAATCAAAATTATTCTTGTTTCTCCTTCTTCTCCCCCCCTCTCCTCTGTCTTCCTCTTTCCAAGGACTGATATTCAGTTTGGAACTATAAGTGGCTTCATTCTGTCCTCAGATCTCCCTGCTCCAAAAATACTGTGGCAATTCAATACAGCCTGAGATAAAATGCTTGCATTGAATAGTGTTATGAATTAGTTATGCATGATCATAATAAAGAATAAGGGATGTAAAAATGAGTGTGTAAGCTAGTAAAATTTTTGTAGTTCTAAGTCCTTTAGCTTTGTAATTATTTTTTATTTAAACTGATAATGTTATAGTTGTTTATTTTCTGACCAGGCTCTGGTGTGTGATTCATAGCACTATCAAAGCAAACAAGTGCTAACTTTGTGATTATTCTCTAGCTTATTAAATAATTTAGAAACCACTTTATTAACTTTATAAATTAAACAGTAACATTGCCTTCTGCAAATAGCAAAATCTATTGAAATTTCCTTTGGGAATATTTCCCAAGAGTTTCTTTGCTAGTCATTCCATAACAAAAAATGGCCTTTTACTTGTGTCCAGCTGCCACATAGAGAAACACTCAAAGCTGCTTCTAACTTTTCCCAATATTGTTTATTTACCAGTGACAGAGACAAAACCAGTGCTTTTCTGTCTATGTAAAAAATCCTAGTTTAGATCATGTAGGCTATATATATCCATTTTACATAACAAAGATACACATTACCCTGTCACATTTTCTAGGATTCAGACAGTCATCTCTCTCTCTCATATTTCCAAAGGGAAAGTTTTCTCTGATTGAAATAGAAATAGTGTGCTTTCTCTTAAGATCATGTTCACCAAGGCACTAAGAATAAACATTTGAACAGTTCCTCTAAGTTTTATTTGCACAACACACTTAATTGTTTTACAGAGTAGTTTCACAGTATCCATTTTCCTACATGTAACACATATTTAGGGATTGTTGTCTCTTCTTCAGCTGAGGCAATACATGGCAATAATTTTCATTCCACCAAATCAAAACAAACTCTACTGGAATACAGGCAGTGAAATGAAAGTTTTCTAAGATCAGTAGTTCTGAGCAGACCTTACCAGCTAAACTCCTTCAGGCCTGGCAACCCTGAGAATCCAAGCAGGAATTTTTTCCTGAGCTCTCTGCATTGGGAAGTATAAGAGCCCAGTTCTGAGTAGCAGTAACATAAGGCTACTGGGGGAAGAGACCTTATATGCTATATGAAAAATAGTTTATTTCCTTCCATTAGATGAGTTGCATCATCCTAGCCAGGCATTCATTTCTTTCTTTGGATTCTTCATTAAATGCTCATTGATTTCCCCCCCCCCACCCCATGTCTTAAGCTTGGAATGCTTACATTTACTCAATTTCATGTAGTACCAGAGGGCTAAATGCTGATCAGTGACCTCGTGACGGTGATCATCTTATGATCTCTTGGTTTCAAAATCTGTAGCTTTCTCTTTGGACAATCATGTTTTTCTTCTCTCCCCTGCTCCATGACCATAAGCACTGCATGCTTACCCAAAGCTGTCAGCCTGGGGTTTCTTTTTCCCTACTGATGTAGATTGGGGATGTTAGCTCAACCCAGGAAAAGATTGCTGTACTGGCCCTAAAGGTCCAACAGAGGCTGCTGATAACAAATGGGGCTCTTTGTCTTAAAGCTGGCTGTTCCCAGGCTTCTGTGGAGGTACAGTGCTGAAGAGTGGAATTCTGTCTGCTTTTAGTACAAGGTGCATTGGGTGTTGTGGTACCCAGTTCCAAAGAGCAGCAAGTGTTTTAGTCTGCCAGCTTTGCTCAGCTGTCAAGAGTCAGACTTCCTATACAATCTGTGGTGAGAAATAGTCCTGACACGAAAACAAAGCCAGCCAGACGTGGTCCTTAAATTAGGCACTCCAGCAGTCTTGTATCTCAGCTCTCTGGTTATGAAAGGGAGGCAAAAATAAAATTCCTACAGATTTTATTTGTGTTTGGGAGACTGCATCCTTCAGTGCATAGAAATTGCAAAGGCACAGTCTACTTCTGTAGATTGTGCCATTCTGCTTTGTTTTTCTACAGTTCTTAGGAGAAAGGTCTGCAGTACAGATTTGTAAAGTCTTCTAAAATCTGTTTCTAAAACATTTGAGTATATAATGCAGAGATAAGAGGTAAGAAATACCCCGTGACTTGTCATCTCTTGTTTCAAGTTCTGGCATCAGTCCTGAAGCCCTTGTGCAGGTTGGCTTCTGGGAAGTGGGAATTCAAGTTCACTAAAGGTAAAATGGTCCACCAATACCTATTTAATTCAGATCTTGAGGGAAACAATGCCACCTTTACCACTGCTCTGCTTGGTACAGCTGCTCTTGTTGACTTCTAGTGGTATTTTGAGGTGACTTAGAAAAAAGCAAAGAAAAAGATTAAATTGTGCATTAAAATTTAAAATAATATGAAGGTACTTAAAGTACAATTCATTAAGTAATACATTCAAGATTATCTAGAGAATTATGCTCTCTAATAATGGAAACAAATAACAAGCGTGGGTTTGGGAACATCATGAGACCTACCAAAAATATAGCCACTGAACAGTAAACAAAAAATCATTCATTCATCAAATCCACTTTGAATGAGCTGCTGACTCACAACTAAACTGAAATTATTTCAGAGTGTTTTGTCTAATAATTTAGACAGATGAATCTAGAAATGGAAGCCCTACTTCCTTTCTTCTCTAGTAGCATAAGTCTGTTAAAAATCCTAACCTTCTTGAAAGCAGTGAGAATTTTAGTCTTGATTGTAGCAAATTTATGGATTTAACCCTGGTTCTTGCTGCTGTAAAAGGAATATCAGTACTGGTGAGCCCAGATGCTAAAACTTCTCAGGTAGCAATGAAAGAATTACTGGAAGCTGGCAGGCCCAGGTTTAGACAGACAGTGGTTAAATTTTCAGTGGGGAACAGAGCTACAGAAAGCTGAATTTCTGTCTGGTCTGTATTTGCATCACCAAACATCAGAGACTGTTTCATATAAAATAAGGAACTGAACTGAGATTTTATCTTTTGCTGGGGGGAAAAGCACCAAGCACAAAACCACAAGAAACTTCCTGTTTGGTTTATTAAAGTGAAACACCCCCAAAGAAAAACTTATTTCAGTTGGAACAGGCCTACTAGAAGTTTGTTGCTAGAAGTGAAGTACCATGGCAATCACATTCATAATCAAGAAACTAAAGTTTCCAGTTACTAAGGCAGAACAAGAAGCAGTAACAAGGACTGTGAACACAATGGTATAAAAAAATCCTCTTTTGTGTGAGGGTTGTCCAGAATGCTTTCTCAGAGAGGAAAGAAATGTAATTGCCATAATTCCCACAAAGTGCATATGACCCAAATTATTGTCTTGGTGTTGCTACTGAGTGTCTCTGCTGGGAGAGAGTTTAATAATTTATATAGATCCACTTTAGTAGCAGCTTTTATGGTTCTTAGAATGGTTAAAGGTTCAAGCAGACATTGTATGGGTGTGGAGTGAAGCACAAACATTTTAGTAGGGTGTGTGTAATAGCCATCCATTTTGTTTCCCATTAATACTTGGCATTGAGAGGAAGGTGGAATTCCAGCTAGTCGGAGATCTGTATTTATCGCCCAGGACATTCAAAGTCCAAACTTTTTAATGGATGTCTGATTGTCCAAGTGTTTTACTGTTTCCAGACAGGCTTTGTTCTCTGAGGAACAAACAGTCGTGGCTGAGTGAGGCTGATACGTTTACCGGCAGCGATGGGGTCTCCTGTTGTGTTGGACGCATCTGACAGTGACATCTGGTGACCATTAATTTAAGTGCAGGTGCTTCAGGGTTCTGCTCTGATTTACCTGCACTGTGACCAAAAGCCAGCAATCTGAAGCCAAGGACCCTTAGTGCCTCCCTTATCTCATGTCACTGGCTGGATGCCCTATGGAGCAGATATAGCAAATTGGACCAAAGCAGCTTAAGGCTTTCATAGTCTTTAGTGAAGTCTCCGCATTCTGCTTTCATCCCTTACATCATCTGTCTGGTGTAAATACATTTAAGGAGCAGAAGAAAATCCCTGAGCATTTGTAATAATCTTCCAGCTTTTTGTTTATACTGAGACGCTGCAAGTAGGGACTTGCTTACCTTTTCTTCTGGCAAACATGATAGACAAGACTATCATGTTTGCCAGAAGAAAAGGTAAGCAAGTCCCTTACTCTTACTGTCTTCAACCTTTTTATGAGACTTGTTTTATAGTGTAGAAACTATTCCTAGTTTCTACACTATAAAACAAGTCTCATAAAAAGGTTGAAGACAGTAAGAGCAAGTAAACAGGGAGAATAGTGTCCCAGCATTGTTGGGATACAGGTGTTTGCTCCAGACAGGCTTTTCACAGGATAGGGAGAGTGTGGATAAAGGCACACATAGGTTATAAGAAACCTCCTCATTCAGTAAGCAGTGGACATCCTCTTCCAGCATGTTCAGAGCCTGCAGTAGCTGCCCAGACTCCTCTCTGCTCACCAACTCATCTTGCCTGCTCCTTGGGTGAAGGTGGGAGAGGAATCTTGGCTCTTTCTAAACTGAATCAATAAAGTAAACTGTTCCTGCACTGCAGAAGTGGAACAGCTTATCCTTTCAGGCCTGCTTTATGTTGCTTCTCCTTTTACGAGATGAAATAGAGTCAGAGATACAAGCCTTGACTCCAGCCTCAGATCTGAAAGTTCTTGAGGTTGAGATTTGGGCTGAAACTGAAGCATTCATAAAGTTCAGTTTCATCTCATGAACATCACTTTGTTCTTCAAATCAAGATTTTAGTCTGTGTCTGCCCATGTCACTGGTGCCTGAGTTTGCAGCTATTGTTTATCCCTTTTCCCCTTTAAAAGGGGCTGGTCTGGGGGTGTAAACCCAACTTCCACAAATTCTGAGGGTTTTTTATTTCCTGTAAGTAAATCAGCAGTGGACCATTACCTGTGAGCAGCCCTGGGGATCCCTGCAGGTAAATGCTTTGGCTCCACACTGCTGTCTTGCCATTAACCATTCAGCTTTTACCTCTTTCTTTCTTGTCAGCTTTATGTAGTAATTCCCAGACTCCAGCAGCAAAATGCTTGTTTGTTCCTGCAGGTCTGGCATTGTTGACTTTCCATCTCTGTGACTCTGCACCATGGGGCTGTGCAATTCTCTTTGCATGAAAACTTGTTCTCTGTAATTGGCATTAACTTTCTGTTCTGTGTTACCTAAAAGTTCAGTACCGTGCACCTTGGACCACCTTCTCCTTGGACCAATGTTTTTGTTAAAATACTAAGCAGAGGAGGGATTAACACAGACTTGAAAAGGATGTCCTTCTTCCCAGTAGTATAAACAGTTGCAATTGCTGCTTCTTACCTACCTAACAGTTATTCTTTTAATCTCAATTTTTCCCACTTAAATAAATATCCCTTGAGGCAGTGAAAGCAATTTTTGATTAAGTGTATTGAGATTAGTTCCCATGCATTGAGTGTGTCTAAAAATCCAGTTATTCCATTGAAGACTCTACAGATTACCACAATCCAGTGTGATAAAACCATGTGGATTTTCATCACAATTTTCATTTAGTTTTCCATCCCAGATTCCCTCATTCTGTAATAATGGTACTAAAGTATTGCAAAATGTCAATAATATCCTCTCACTTTCTCTATTTAAAAATATACGTACCATGTTTTCTTTTGCTCTGGGTACAGAACCCTAGACAGTCAAAAAGATATTGCTTGAAAAGAGGCATTTTGTGTGTTTGAAGGTTGAATGAGTGATTCTGTATTTGTGTTTCATATGAGCAGGTAAAATCCCAATTTTATAGACTAAAATCTTACTATTTGCTTTATTTTATATTTATCTATATGACATATGCATTCTATTAAATTACACTTTAACCACTTAGAGATATCCACAGAAATTCTATCCACTGGCATGTGGATCATGTCAAACCCTTTCTTCTTTAAGTAGCTGTTTGAATACATCCTTCTTGTTTGTTGCTTTTATGATGCACAAACTTTTCAGACTCCATTAAAACTTGATTTATTTACTATGGACTCTCAGTGAAACTTTCAGGCATAATGCAAATGAAGATAGTGTGGTGTGGGTTCTGACAAATATAAAAGTTTCAAAATAAAAATGCAAACTACTGATTAAAGAGTATTTGAAGTGCTATACCAGATTATGAATCATCTGCCCATCAGTCATAATATACAAGAAAATTAAAAATTAGCTGAAGGATATTAATTACAGAAGATTAAAAGAAAAATGCTACTTAGCATTAAAGAATTGAATGTGCTCATTGTTGAAGTGAACTTCTAACAGTTTAATATGTATATAAGCTTATGATGTGTGTTTCACTCATAATTGCAATACGTGGAATCTGAAACAAACAGAATGTGCCCCATAATTGGCAATTTCTTACAGGGCTGAGATTCTTCTCTCAGCCACTGCTTTTTGAAGTGGCTAGTCAAATTTAGAGCCTGGACTTTCCAAATGTTTTCTTTGGCTCAAGATTTTGAGAAAAGTTCTGTCTTTATTTGTAGTCCTTTAGGGAGAAATGTCCATTATGGTGGGAACAGTTTCTGTATAGATTCTTAAATGTTACTGTATTTGGTAGCTTTCTGTTTTATAATACCAAGAAATAGCTGGTTTTTAGTGTTCAGAAGCAGAAGGTTCCAGATGTACACAAGCACCCATTTGATTTTGGGAGGTCAGACAAGGTGATGTCCCAAAGTTTTTGATCTCTTCTTTTCTGTTCCAGTTTCTCAAGAAAAATGGTAGTATTTGGAGCATGTAGCAAATGTGTCCAAAGTTTAAAGCCTCCCTGTAATGCATGAATGAAAGTATTACCTTCTGTTAAAGGAACTTCCTTTAAAGCTCCAGATAGTTTATGGGAAGAAAATCTATTTTAGGAACCAGTTGTGAGTGGGAGAGAAGAGGAAATGAGGTTTCCTGGGAATCCATCCTCCATACAGCATTGCTGTAAACTTTTCTTACTGAGAAGAGAAGGATTCCCTTTTTTTTTTTCCATTCAAATATGTTTAAATGATTGCAAGAGTAAATTACCCCTAGTAATAAAATCTAATACCTACTATACCCATATTTCTGCACAAAACTCAAATCTTGAGTGCATTAGATAACAAGAGGAGAAACTGTGAAATACTTTCAAAACTATTTTTCTACCCAGTTGTTTGGTGCTTTTGAAACATATTTTTTATCCTAAATGTTGAAACCAGTATGCTCAGATGGGTGATGGCCAGGTCAAGCATTACAGCTTCAGTACTGGTGTGACTGTAGCCCCAGACTCGTGGAAGAGCCCCTCAAGAAGGCTGCCCTGGCTTCACCTGACTGGTCTGTGGTGCAGCTGTGCAGAGCTGGAGTGTGTGCAGTGCTGCCCTGGGTTTGCCTGGGACACAGGTCACTTTCTTATGGAAAGGCTCAGAAATTGAAGCTCGTTTGACAGAGGCTACTGGTGACACTGCACCAGACATGGCTGACTTAAAGAAGGGCTGTTTGTTCCTCAGAACACAGCAGAGTGTGTGGGTGACAGCTGATGGAGGAGAAATGGCTCTGCTAAGCCATGTCAGGCTGCTGCTGCTCGCTGGGGAAAGCACATGTGCAGAGACCACTGCAGGGGGGATGAAGGATGGGCTGCCATGCCAGGGGTGCTCTGTTCTCTGCCAGGTGACCTCTTAGCTTGCAATGCTGGCAAGTGCTGGATGTGCTAAAAGATTTTATTAGTGCTAAAATTTGAGAGGAAAAGCAACAACAGACTGTAGTATGCAAAAATGCATGTCAGAGGGCTATCACTCCTTACACTGCCTGCCTCATCCATTTCTCTTCCAACATTTGTGTGTTCTGGGTACCTAAACACCTTTTCCACCACAGAAGTGACATTTTCCATCAAAGCAATCCAAGTGCTGAGAAACTGAGGGAATTGTACTAGGTCATATAAGAACTTGTGATTAAATACACAGTTGAACCTCAATTTCTTGTGCTAGGCTGGAGGTCTAACCAGTGCCCCAAGCTACCTTGGCAGAGGGAAATGTCCTGTAGGTATCACTCCATAACTTCTGGGGAAGGCACCCCAGAAGACTGGCACCTCTGCAGGTGGTGCTGAATTAAGTGTGAGAACTCATTTCTCCAAATCCAGTATCCCTTGCAGGGTGTGAGTTACCAGCAGTGTACTGAAGGGTTTGCAGTGAAGGAGCTTTCTGGGCTCCTGCAGCTCTTACCTGCAGCAATGGACAGAGAAAACAGAATGCCTTAGTTTTTTCCCATTTGTCTTTTTCTGTGGTAATAAAGGGCTCTGAGAAGTGCTGTGAATCAAAAGGTTAGCTGCAATCATACAGCTGGCACAGTGAGCTGTTCTACACCCTGCTGTGCCGGCATTGCTTTGTGCTGGAAGAGTGAGCTGTGATGTGCAGGGACAGGTGAAGTGTGCTGTTGCCTCTAAATGAATGAATGCTAGAAAGTGTGCACCTGCATGATTTGGACATGTTTCCTGGATTCTCAAGGAAGGCAATGGATGAGCAGTGAAGGAAATATTTCCTATAGCATTTATGGCAGCTTGGAGAACTCCTCTAATGTTCTTATAATTGCTATGACCTAGAGCTGGTTGAACATTCACCTCACTGTAATGTTTTGCAACTGAAAAGATGTTGATTTCACTAGCCATGGTGTACCTCTGCTTGTAAACTTGTCTGTGAAATTCCTTTGTGGTTACTCGTTTTACTATGATTGATGCAAAATAAAGTTATTTGGCTCTTTGAATATAGATACTCTCTATTAAATATTTGGGATGCTACAAATGCTTGTCTCAAAACAAAAAATAGAGCATTTACCCAAGAATTTGGAAATGTTTGCTTAATTTTTATGATGAAATTATATCCTAAAACGTCAAATTTTCACCACAGATGTTAGAACTTCCCTGTAAGTCTAGATGACATCACTATGTGGACTCTAATAAGAACATAAGCATGGAGAATATTTGGCTTTTCCCACTCTAATGCAAGCTCTGTCTGTAATGCAGCAGTGTTGACATACTTCTTAGAACTTTTTGAAAAGCTAATTTGAAAGATTTTGGGTGTCAAGCTCATTTTGGGGCAAGAAGTTCCATTTTATTTCCTCTCACCAGAAGGACCTATTTCCTATCTGCTTTCAGAGCAGGAGAATGTACACTACTCAAAATTCTGTGGTGTTCAGGCTGTTCTGACATTTCCTTCCTCCAAACATGAGAAGCTTTGCCACTCAGCTCTGATCAAGCTTCTCTTTCTACTGACATACTTCGTTAGTCTGTTTCCTACTTAAAATTTATCTGTAGAGATAAATTCCAGGGTATGTTGCACGATCTCACAAAAGAGGTGATGTGATGTAGTGGGAACTCAGTCATATATTTATCAGCATACCTCCGTGTTTGGTGATAACATGTATTCATCTGTCTGCAGTTTTAGTCAGGAAGTGGTCTCAGATCAAAGTCTGTCATCTCTTTAAACATCTTTCAGTTGGTTCTGCATTTTGGAGCCACTCTGTTCCCTTCCAGTTCAAAGAAAAGCTGGTTGCCTTTAACCATTTGTAGTTTGTACTAAAACAGAAGAGCATACAAAGAACACACAGTGACTATTTTCTGTGCCTGTTAAAGTGTACAATTTTTGGAGGGAGGCAGGTGTTGTGCAGATATCTCACCATTACAACAGACATTCTCATTCCACTGCTCAGTACATCGGTGCTTTCTTAGGAGTTTTCCCACTGTGTTGCCTGGAAAGCTGGAGCTCCTCTGGGTGCTAGAGCTGCTGCATGTGCTGCCTGTTGCATTTTTCATGATCTTCCTGCAGTCACCTTGTGCCTCCCACCAAGTGATTGTCTTTCTCTGTCATGTTCTGCCAGTTGGTGGGTGCCTTTCCCAGCAAGGTGTCAATCTGACTCCCCCATGTCTCACTCACTGTAATGATCCAATGTAAATGTTGTGAAGACATATCAATGTCAGAAGAGCTTTCTGTTCACAAAGTGCTTTGATGCTTTTGAAATGTGCTTCCTTGCTCTCAGGAGACTTTATTCAAGGTTAAGGAGTTTCAGGAGAAGCTTGGAGCCATTTGCCATCTAGTTTGAAAGAAGCATTTATAAAAGCAGTGGCTTCTATTCTCTCCTGGACTGGCCTAGGCTTAATAAAATCTGTACTTCCTAAATTTTTATGTTTGGTTCTTAGCAGGATCAACCTCAGTAATTCATCATTTAAAATAATGTGAGACACTGTTTAGGCCCTGAAGGATGGTTTTAGGGTTTTTTTCAATTATTCTAAACTGTTTCTCATCATATCTTGTTTTCTTCTAGCTAAATGAATTGTTCTAGTTATTCCATTCTGACAAGGTCTCATAAATTACTTTTTATTTAACAAATCTAGTGTTTGAAGCAAAATCACCTTTTAATTATTTTTTGGTACTGCCTTCACAGCAAATGCCACTTCCTTTGGCAGGGGAAGCAGCACATAACTCCAGAATTTGCAGTTGGCTTTTCTATGTCTCACACAAGACTCCCAGAATGCTAACACAGGGGAGCTCACACCCTGTTGAATGTGTCTCTTTACTCTCAGCAGCTCTCTTGTACTTCTGTTGCAGCACTTCTGTATCCATTTTTTTTCGTGTTAAAAAGTTTGCACAACAGTGAGAAGGGTACAAAATTTATGTGGCAGCAATGGTAACTCCAGTCCTAAATGAGCAATTACACTTCATAGTGAAACATGACCAGCTGGCCCAGCCATCTGGGTCTGGTGATGCTTCCTGAGCTTGTTTTGACTGATTTTGAAGGTGTCTCTGTGGAAGTGCCAAAAATGAACAGAGACTTTGCTACAAGGGGACTTTCATCACCTGTTTCATTCTTCATTACAAAGACACAGGAACTAAAACAAAGATGGTTGTTTTCACATTTCTAATTCGGGACCTCAGCTGAGTCAATCATTGAGGTCAGTCATTGGGTAATGATATGAGGCCATCCCAGGTTGATTTGCTACTTGCTCCATAGTAAAAGCACCAGCAAGTAATAGGTTTAGATAAGAGACTTATCTAACACTGCAGGTGCTATTTATGTCTTCCACAGAGAGCCCATCTTTGTTCTGGCATTGCTGTTTTGCCACAATTTTTCCCAGCACTTCCTCTGTGTGTGCATTAGCAGCAACAGAAGATGGGACATGTCAAACCTCTCTTGACAGAAAATGCCTTTAAAAATCTTTCCAGGGAGCATTCACTTTACTCTAAATCCCTTTCCTCCCAGTGAGATGCCTGGAAAAGAACATCATATTTTAACACATTATCTCTTCTCTAAAATTAATTTTTAAAAGTGGAAAGTCCTTGTTTGTGTCTTTGCTCTGGTGCACCTGCACAGCATTGGATATTTCTTCAAAGTAACATGCTTGAGGGTTTTTTCCCCTGTTTTTAATGTAGCAAAATGCTTCATTTCAGCTCTGATCTATGCCTTGCCTCAGCGAAATTGCCATTAAGATCCTACTGCTGCTTTTTTATCCTAGTGGGCCTCAGACTCTCACAGTTGTGAGAGCTGCAGCTTTGCAGGAATCTGGCCCAGAGAGGAGGCTCAAAGTACTGATCCTGGAGAGCAGTGTGTTGGCAGCTCTGTAGCAGCTTTCAATGTTGTTGGACTCATATGAAAAAGTACAGTTAGGGATAATCTTGAGAAAACAAAAAACCAAAAATAGTTTGGAACATTTTTATAATAATAAATTAAAAATCTTATGTTAGAAAGCAGAAAATCAGTCCAGTAGAAAATTCTCAGTGTTTTCTTTGCCTTACTCATAAATTAGCCACCTTTCTTTGATTCCAATTATTTTAACCATTTCAATACCAAACCAACAGCAGCAGACTACTAGATTTATTTCTTGGTTTTTTTCGTGTGTAGAAAAACCCTTTACTTTCTCAGCTTTTGTTTACACATCTACAAATATTAAAAAAAAAAGTCAAAACTACTTTCCCTTGCCCTCGCCCTGTTGGAGCTGTTTGCTTACATGGGGCTGAGTCTGCTGCCAACCCGGGGCACTCACCACATTATTCCTCTTGAATTCCTCCCTGCATCACTCCTTGGAAAAGTGCTGCCGTTTCTCACAGAAAAAAAAAAAAAAAAAAAGGAGACAGCAAAATGGAAAGCTGCAAAAGCAAAGTGTGGTTTGTTTAAAAGATAGCACATTCAGTAAATGAAAATTGTGACCGGTTGTGAACAGGAGAAGGACTGACACAAATTTATATTCATCTAGCTCCAAATGAGAAATTCCAAATGCGAAATTCCAAATGAGAAATGGGCATAAACCCCTGTGTGTGCTGATTTGCACGCATGAGGAGAGGGACTGGCTGGGTGAAAAATAGCCTGTCGTTCCCTTCCGAAGGCTGGGAGGGAGATTCACTGCCGGGGTGTGTCGGAACCCGAGCGGCTCCTGTGCCGCTGTCCCAGCCGGGTCAAGCCCCTCGGCATCTCGGCTGGGACCGGTTCCGAGCCTTCTCCCGGCACACCGGTAGTCGGGAAGGGCAGGAGAGGCCCGGGGGAGGCCGGTGTTCCACAGGCGGGGCGGGAATTCCGAGCGCGGCTCCCGGCAGGTGTCAGCAGAGCCCCGCGAACGCCGCGGGCTCCGGGCGGCGCTGGGTACCCCGGGCTCCCGAGCGGTCAGAGGGAGCGCAGAGTCGGTACCGCGCTGAATAACTGCAGTGGCACAAATAATCCCAAATGTTTTCATAGCCTACAGACGAGGTGTTAACAAGCTGGAGTGACCCTTGCTTCAGAGCTGGTGTATGCCCGCTGTAAATGAGTTCTCTAAAATTCCCTGTATTCTTCCTCACAGCGCGAGAAACGCTGTGCAGTGCTTAAAGCGCCGTTTTAGCGTTTCCCTGCCTATTTGTTCCTAATGAAGTACATGAATTCATATTGTGTATTGAGATAAATTCATAGTATGTGTTGAGATAACGTTAAGGTTTGCAAGAAAAAGTAGAATGGCAAGTACTTGGCTTTTGCTGATAACTTCGTTGGTTGTAAAGGGAAGGTCAAAATTCATATGCTTCACAATGAATTTCTAGCGGCTGTCAGCTGCTTCCCAAACCTTGTGTCACTCTAGTTACACGTGTTTTTTGTACTTAACTTCTAAATTAAAAAATTATGAGAGCTCAAAATCTCCCTTTGTTACCCAAGGGTTGTGATGTGCTCTTTTACAGCTGTTTAATCTATGGATATCAGTCCATGCTTTTCAAAAGCTGTGTAAATAATTGTGTATTAGCATAAATGTGCCTATTGACTTTCTGTGACCTAATGAGTGCATTTTTGGAGGCTGCACTGAAACTAAGAAATGCTTTTTTTAAGAGATGTTCTAACATATGCTTTGGTTGTGCATTCATAGATGGTTTTAGGATATTCTATTATTTTTTAAAGAGGAAAGCAAGAAAGCTACCCTGTACATACAACCAAAACTGTTGAAACTATTTTCAGAAGTTGCTTGGCTGTCTGGAAAGCTGTCTTATTGAAAGGCAAAAATGATGAATAACCACTGTCCTGTATATCCACTTCTGTGTCACAGCATTTTCCATTTGCAGATCTCAAAATGCTTTCTTTTCTATGACTTGAGCACTTCCATGATCCATCTCTTTTCTGGACAGTTCTGTCAGATGAGTGACTTCTTGGTAATGGCAGGCAGAGCTGGTAGGAAATCCTCCCCACGACACTCTAGAATTTAGGAAAATAAATTTATCTCCTTTGAAATGCAAGTGCATCTTACCATTGTCCTTAATGGAAAATTTATTCTTTGAATATGTTCACATATAGTAAATTAATTTCTTTTCAGTGTTTCCTTTTCCCTAACTAGAGCAATGGGGAAGCTCTTGGGCATTACAGTGGATTGTCCTTTTCCTCTTGCCCAGCTATCTCCAGCCATGGGTCATGCATTGGAGTGTGGCACACAGATGTGTGTGTCTAAATGGGGAGTAGTTCAGAGAGCTCCTCTGGGATTACCAAGGTGAAAACAGGTCCCTGAGGAAAATGTAGATGGGCTGCCCTTGTCCAGATGCTCCTGCTCTCCCAGCATGGCTTGCTTTCCATGTGAGGAACAGGAACAGGACTATAGTCTGCCATCCCACTGTCCAGCTTCCATGTCATGTCTACTTCAGTAGCATGCTCAGGCACAGTCCCATTTGTTGTTTGTACATATTTTTCAATATTTTTTGCTAAAGAGATTTGCTCATCAATATTTGAACTCCAACAGAGAGTCAGTATTTCAGCTGATCTCTATCGATTCTCTCCAAAAGATATTTTACCAGTGAAAATGGATTGAATTTTACTGAATTGGCAGAAGATTTAGAAACAAGATACAATGAGGTCTCGGCCTTTTTTTACTTTATTTTAACTTTCATTTGCTAAAATCCTAATACATTGAGCATAAGTGAGAGAAAGCAAGATGGATAGAAAAGGCAATGTAATATGGTAGAATTAGTTTCAATTTCCTTTGCAGGGCATGTATGGGTCATTTTGACATCTTGCTGTGTACATTTAGAGAATGGAGTACTCAAATAAGCTGAGCTTTTCCCTCTTCGTATTGATCTGCTCAGGTTCAACATAACCTATCACCTGGCCAAAGGCTCATTATTTTGTTAAGTAAGTCAGCTGCATAAGCAGTTCTCCTGCTGAACATGCTGATCCTATGAAGTTATAAATTATTTAAGACAATTTTCTGTTTTGTTTCAGCCAGAGAAATAAGGACACCTCATCACTTCTGCAGGATCATGTGTTTCTTGGGGTTCACACAAATCAGTTTATAAATGACAGTGTAAGGGCTTTTCTGAATCAGCATCACTACTTGTTTGTGCCCAGAGAGGAACAACAAACACCTTTCCAAGAGCGCAGAAAGAAGGGACAACTTAGCAGTGGTACTGTGAGGTGGGAACAACAAGGGGACAAATAAACTGCCCCCAAAACAAACCTGTCCCAGCTTGTGACTGGCTCTGGCCACATCTGTCATTTGCTGTGTTTGACCTTGAGCAGCCCTCAGGGGGAGGATGGCCAGACGTGCAGGGACCTGTATGCCTGGGCACAGCTGGCACTGGGCTAGGCATGTGGCAGGAATAGAGGGGTTCCAGCACAGCTGGGCTCTCCTGGCAGCTGTCTGGGGAGGAGACTGGCTCTGAGGGCAGCCCTGCCACAGCTGTCCTGCTGTTTGCTTTGTGCAGTCAGCCTGAGCCCTGTGCCTGTTGTGCTTCCAGAGCTACAGCATCCCATCCTTGGGACAGCTTGTGAGCTGAGTATCCTGAAAGCAATGGGGAGTCAGCACTTCTCTAAGCATAAAAGATCTGATAACTGACTTTTAAAGGACTTCCCGGTGTGTCTCTCCAAAGAATCAAATAATGCCTGATGATACGTCAGTTTTCACAGGGCTTTGAGGTAGATAATCATACTGCTCAGAGACAGGCTGTTCTGATTACTTCTGCAGGGAATAATATACATTTGAGCTATCCTTCCACCAAGAAGTTTCAGTGGAGAACTGCATGGATGATTGACAAACTTGTGCCAATGGAAATTTGTAAGACCTTGCCAGGTATTCTGTGCAGGACAATGGCATTATTCAGTCTTGTTGCTTCATGTGGTGCCTGCTGAAAATGAAACCTGACTATTCAATTAAAATGATATTAAATGGTATTCTCAGGCAAATGCTTGTCCTAAGCAGAATTGCAGCTAGGGGTCTCTGTGTACTTGTAGGAGGTAGCAGAATGCCAGGCAAAAAGTGCCTCAGCACTTGTCACTCTCAGAAGTTTGTCTTGCAGTGTACTGGAAGGGTTTTCTAATTCCAGGTAGGTAAAATACAAACTTTCTGTTTCTTTGGCACAGACAGAAATAAGTGAGACAGACTCACTCCTGCTAATACCATTCCTTTTTGTGGGATTGTGTTCTGCATCTGCCAGCACATTGGTGATTGTAGCAGGCACGTCTCTCTTTGGCTTCTCTGGGATTTAAGGGGCTCCCTCATGGGCTACCTGGCAAGAAAGACAGGGTGTGGCTGTGTAGCTGATTTTGTGAGATGCCAACAACAGCTGTTGCCCTCTGTAACTTTGTCTGGGAGTGTTTTACCAGAAAGAATAATTTAACGTGAGACAAAGAGCCTGTGTTTAGCACTCTCTTAGTGGTGTAATCTCTTCCTTTCTGCAGGTCTCCATATCCTTTCCTCTGTGTGACCTTGCAGGCATGACAATGGCCACAGGTAGTGACGCTTCCTCTAAGGAAAAGAAATTGTCTTCAGGAAAAACTTTGGCTGACCAGAAGTGCAGTATTACTGATTTAGTCCCTTTTTAGCAATGATACACAGCATAAAATAAATGGCATGCACTTGTGCAGGATGAGGAGACCAACACTGAAGCCATTTGCACAGATCTATGGCACAGCCAGGAACAGAATCTCAGTTTCTTAATCCAGAGGTCAGTAGGGGTTTGGATGCAGTCTCTCCTGCTAACATCAGTTCCATGATAACATCCATGTTTTTCAGAACAAAATTAAAATTAATTGTTAAAAAGTGCCTGCAGTAGAGAATGTGAGAAGCACCCACAAGTGAACAGAGAAGCCATGTAAATCTCCTGGATTGGTTTTGTTCCCAGTGGCTGAGATTTTTTTAGATCAAATAAATGGGAAAGAATACACAAGTAGGAACATGAGAGAGCCCCAAATGTAGCTGCTCCAGGTTTGTCATTTTGCAGGGGAACAGACTCACAATGGAGGGAAGAGGTTTCTGCCTTCATTCTTCCTGTATTTTTGAACCTGAAGGTCAGTATTCTCTATTTGAAGAGTTTATTTTATAGATTCATGGTGATCTACAGGTGGCTTGTAGAATCAGGGTGACAATGTATCAATCATTATGACACTTTTTGCTGACTAAGAGTGTCTTTTAAAAATGAATTGGTTGATTAATGCACATTTTTATTAATATTATTAATTCTCAGCCTACTTTGTATATGGAACTGACGTGGAAGAAACTTGTTTAAAAAAGCATCAAAATTTCCCAAGTAGCAAAAAGTGAAGTAGCAGTCATCTCTCTATTGTGTCCAATCAGTCAAAGGAACAATAAAACTTAGCAGAACTGGAAACTTCCAATTCTAAAATTAACAGCAGAGTTTTTTTGAACAAAGTATTTGAGGAATAAATGGTATATGTGTAATGTATGCCCTAGCTCATAATAGCAGTAAAAGTTATCCCTTTATTGGTGCAGAATGCACATGAGAAAGTGCTGAAAGGGTAAGAGGGGACCAGCCCATCACAACAGGCTGTCCCTTGCAAAGTGCTTGTATTTCCCCTTTTCTCAGAAGTCCGCGGGAGTTGAAGGCATGCTGCACTTAGCACATCTAATCTAATATAATCAATTTTTAATGTGGCTTTCACTTTGGGGCATCATGATGTATATGAAAACTCAATCCAGCAATGTGAAGCAATTGCTAATGTTTCTAGATGCAGTGGGGTCAGAAAGTACAAAGTCTTTGAGCACGCAGCTCCTTTACTCTGTTGACAGCTACTGAAGTTAGCTAGATAGACAAAGTGGTTTCACAATTTTCAGTATGTTAACACTGTTTCAAATTCCCATTTCCAGTTTGCACCAGCAGGGTAGGAAGTAGACTTGACCCTCTTCACACTGGCATCAAAAATGCTTTTGTTCTTGATTTTTCTGAGGACATTTTGAGCCTTGTCTCTGATTTTTCTGAAAGATTAAATTAAGGGACATATATTTATAGGGGGAGGTTGTGGTTGTACAGTTGGACCCCTTCTGTTCACACATCAAAGAACATTTTCAGATTATGGAACTGTATTTTTCCATAGTCAAACTTTGTTCCCTCTGCACAGTTGGGATATGTCATGTAAAAGTGTTCTGGATGTCCTCAGCCATTTTCTCCTGTGTATGTAGGGCATGGAGAAGTGATAATAACAAATGCAGCCAAAGAGGGACTTGCCACTGTGACCCAGTCCTGCTGCTGACCAGTTGAGAGATGCAAAGGTTGTGCATACATGGAGTCGAATGTTAGAGGTCTGAATCTCTTTGGTGTCTAGCTCATATGGCTTTGTCCTATCAAAGTGGAGTTCCCTATCCAAACACAGTTTGCTGTTCCAGTTCACTGCTTCATGATGCTTTGGAAAAACTGAAAACAGAAGCTTAGATAATTATGAAACATCTCATCCTTACTTGGTTGTTCATAACTTTCTGGGTGAGCTGCATCATCCAGCCTTCTTTATTGGTTTGAAAAATATTTGGGCTTACCCTGTATCAGCTACAGTGATTGTGATCATTCCTTGATTTGCAAGCTGCTTCCACAGAAATAAAAAGGGCTCATATTCCTTTTCCACATCAAAGCACACTAAGCTTCTTGTCTGTGCCTCATCAAAGGAATGATTTCAACACATGTATTTCTCAGAAGATGACAGGAGGAACTAGGAAACAAAATTGAAATGAAACATTAATTTAAAAGAACACAAGCATCCTAATTGGAGCTTTACTTTAACAGATTTCCCCATGTCTGAAAAATGATGGTTGGGAGCATAATCAGGCTTTCAGAAAGCACCATCTCTGAATTGTTCCTAATAACTCCTAAATCCGCTTGCTGTGATTTTAAAATGAATTTAGAAGCTATCATCTGAGTGGGTAATTGAAAGGACCACATCTTGATCCTTTGCTCAAGAAAGATGTATTCATAACTGCTAAGAACAACAAAGAACAGAAGGCATGTCAAGGTCACGGTGATATTCTTATTCTGAAATTACTGCTGTAGTTTGTACAGCATAAATCATATCTGGGCCAGCTAAGTTCCTCTGATTCAGATAATGTTACATGAGTGATGAAGTGGAATAAAGTATAACTGCTTCTGTGTGAACCCAAATACAGTGGGTCTCCAAACCATGCTCAGCTTGTGCAATTAGAAAACCACTGCAAAAGTGAACATCCCAAATTCTTATCACTAAGGATCACAGTGGGTAAAAAGACTATTCCTTGAGGCTGGGAAGTAGGGTCTGGCACAGTGCAGTCAGCAAAAAGAAGCTGTTTCTGTGTCCTTTATAAATTAAATAATTGTCTCATTAATATTAACAAAAAATACCCAGCCTCATTTGCTGGGATAAAATCAATCAGGTATTGTGAATGATTGAATATATTGCAGCTTATATGTGCAAAGACATTCAGTACTAATTCTTTCAGAATACCCCAATGGTGGATTTTTGATGGTTTCTAAGCAAGAGATTAGAAAAGCCACATGTCAAGAGTGAAAGGAAGGCAGACACACAAACACAGCCTCTGGGATAGAGGAGCATTTATTAATAAAGAGAGACATCCATACAGTGCTGACTGCTAGCAAGTGATGCACACCCATGGAGTGGGTGTGAATTTCCCATGGAATTAGATTAAGTTCCATTTAATCCTGTTTATTATTTAATTAAAAGGCAGGGTAGTGGGAGACCTGCATCTCCTCTGTTGGAGCCCTTCATTTTTTAGTGCTCAACTTTGTGACAGGCACTATGAGATGGAAAGCAGTGGCCCAGGCAGTGTCCTAGGTTTCAGGGCACAGTGACAGCACTGTGTGTTCATTGAAAGGATGTATATTATTGCATCTTGTTCCTTCATGACTAACACTCAGGAAAAGAAAATAAGGGAGGCAGGCAAAGGGCTTTTTGATAAGGTGGACATACAGCGTAATCAGAATGTTTTTTGTACTGCTGCTTTCAAAAATCTCTTGTCTCACTTTGGTTTTCTACCCTTGGACTATGCCTTGGTCCAGATTTGCTGCCAGCTCTAGATCTGAAATGATGACTGCAGCAAGGCCTGAATGAAGCTCTAAATGATAAAACAATTAGAAAAAGAAAGGAAGCAGGTTATCCAGACTCTACAAGAAAAACAGGAACTTGACCTGGGCCTCTGGAGATAGACAATAGGTGATGGATGGCATGTGGGATGACAGAGCAATATAAGTTAGGATGATAATTCTGAGACTTTGTCTGCTTATTTTTGAAACTCTGAATTTCCTTAAGGAAAGTGATATGAAATATCTGCGTTCTCTTCCTGCAAACTTGCTACTACTGCTGCAAGTACTTTAGCAAGGCTTTGCATTACTTTTTCAAGTGTTTGAGTTTAGAAAGTTAGCAAAAGGATTATCTTCAAGTTTAGTCACTCAGGAGAACCTTTTGTACAACTTCAGGGTCCACACTGTCTGTGGGAGACAGCTGTAGATTCGTGTAAGTGCAAGTCTGGCAGAATGGAATTTTGGCTGCTGATGGGTGATTTTAGGTACAACTGGAATGCAAATACAAATAGCAGAATGCTGCAATAGGCAGTGAGATACCTGAGCAGCTGGGTACCCTGATCCATAGCATTCCCCTCAACATGCAGGCTTGCTGCTTTCTCAACACCTGGTTTGGAGGCCTGCCTAAAAGCAATCTCTTCCAAAGATTAAGGCAGACTGAGATGATGCTACAAAACAGGAAAATGGGGTGAAAGGGTATCTTTTTCCAAAGAAATCCCTTTGGTTAGTGAGGCCAGCAGTTTGAGGGGTATTTTCTGTTTGGGAGTGATAGGACTTTCCAGATTCCTAGGGCAGCAGAGGCAACTAGGATAATTGGTTTGATTTTTGTTTGTCTAGGAATTTGCTGTTTTTTTGATGTAGACCATGTGATAGCTGCCTGTGTTTTGTTTGACCTCAGAACTGAAGTTATTCTGGGTGACCACTTTTTGTGTGGTGCATCTCTTTTTTCCTCTGCTGCTGTGTCTCTTTCCAAACACAACGGAAAATGATGACTAGTCAGCAGAGCTGAAGCTACCTTTTGGACTGTCTCTCCCTTTATTTGCCCTCTTGAAAGAACATCTGGGACTCTTCTTCCAACACTGCTTTGATATTTTTGCTCAGGAGGAACGGGAGCAGGATGTTCTCTGTGAATCAGTCCTAACCTCTATTGGTCTGACAAAGCAAACCCCAAGTTTTTTGACCTTTTTGGCAAGTCTTTTCTGTTTATTCATGAATTTTACTGTGGTCAGGACATGGGAAAGATTTTGCCTTTACATGTTTGCACTGGAAAATGCTTCTCCTTTTGTTCATTCAAATGGAGAAAAGGCTTTTGTTCTCCTCCTTGTATTGCAAGTCTAAGAGGAAACTGCCTGTATTGCCACTGCTGTTTCTACATTGCCATGGGAACAGATTTGAAGTGCTGCATCCATTAAGTCACTTAGCCGAAAAGTGGTACAGTTTACCCCTTCAAACTGCACTTTTGCCACTGCTCTGTGTACATCAGGCTTTTGCAACATGGATTTTGCACCACCTTGGTCCCAGAAGAAATATTGCTGCTTTGATGGCTCTTGGCTCTTGGTTTGGGGTGGGATAAATGGCACAGTCAGAGCATTGTGCTCACATAGTTGTGATGCCAGCTCACAACCTTAAAACTTTCAGTATCCTGGGTTCTAACATTTGTGTGAGATGGTTCAGAGGTGGTGCAGGTATCTACACTGACAGAACACGACCCTTGCATTTGATTGCTCAGCGCTTCCTCCTAAGACTTCTCAAAACTGTTCACATTCAGTCACTATTTAGTGGGGCGAAGATTTAATATTCTACCCACTTTTTGTTCACTTTGAGGTTTTTCTGGGTCTGGAATGCTAAATCAGACTTCATGCTGCTAGAATATTTCTAAAGCTTTCAAATATAACTCTTCTGTGGTATAGTAATTTCTGCTTGTTAAGCATGGCAGTCAGGAGAGAGTGAGGAACAAATTGGAGCCTCCTGGAGAAACTACAATGCTTGTGTTTTTAACTGCACAATGCTTAATTGCTAAAGAAATTCTAAGCATATATTAGTAGGATAATATCCATCAAAAACTATGTGAAATTACATATTCTTACATAGTGTTGATTTTTTTCTTTTCCCTTTTAAAACCTACCTCAAGAGTGAAGAATAGAGGAGAGTAATTGTTGAATACATTCATATCTCAAATAAGACCAAACTCACTTTTAATCTCATCTACAGGACCTGCTGGTATGAACATTTTTTATAAGGAATAGCATTACTCTTTCAGGCTCTGTATTTGGAGAGACACAGAATGTAGAATATCGATTATAGAAGTTTACAAAGGGAGTTGTATGCAGGTGATAAATGCCATTGGTGTTCTGCTAATTTGTGCTTGTCACGCCTGGTGCTGTAGGTGCTGTAGATAAAATTGTTGCCTGGGTTCAAAAGGGCAATGAATCTGCAATGGGTTGGAGAAGATGGACTGCTAGCAAATCATACTGAAGTCACCACAGGAGAAGGGGAAGGAAGGAAGCAAGGAAGGAAGGAGTGAGCAGATTTTTTTTCTTTTCTAATTTTTTTTCCCCCCGACACCTCCATCTTTAGTACTGCCAGACTCCCCAGTTCGCGGAAATATTCTTTCTCTTTATCTCTTGCACAGACACATGTAGGCTAATTTCCAAATACCTGCCAACAATAAATAATTTAAATCTTTGTTGAGAATTCATGATGTTTAAAATCTCTTTGGGCAGTTACTTGACAATTTATGAAGGGGAAGCTGGGTGGAGATGAGAAGCCAAGTGGTAGTAGCTGAGTATTGGAAAAAATTGAAACAAGTTCACAAGGATCCTAGAACTCAAAATCTTAAAAAAAAACTAATTCTGAAATGGAAGTTGAAATACTTTTACTCTCCTCACAGTTCTGTGGTAAAAATTATTCTTTACATTGATTCTAGAGAAAATGGTGCATTTTGAAGTGCAAGGAAGGGCATGGTTAATTCTGAGCTTTGGCATTTGAAGAACAAGGTGCAGGTTAGAGTGACACTTTATACAGTGCAAAAGACTCCTTTGAGCTTTCTGCAGTGGTTTCTGTGAGAGTGGAATTCTGTTTGGTAGCTGATGAACTGCTCTTCAGGAATCTATTCCAAGCTACTTGACCCACAGATACTTACCAGTAGCACAAGAGTGAGCATTTGGGATATGTCACAAAAAAGGTTTTATGACTTAAAATGAGAATTAACACTTACCTGAGTCTCAGTCATGCTGGTCTCATTTAGCGAGAAAAGTTCTGGATGTTTTGCTTGCAAAGTGTGTAGAAGATAACCAGGGGGTTCTGTGAATATATGGAGAATAAAGAAGAAAGGAAAATAAAAAGGAAGAGAGGAAATGAAGGGTGAAGCAGACAGGACTGGACTACTCAATGCCTTCTTTGTTTTGGTCTTCACCACAGTTAATTTTGATTAGACACGTCATGAAGTAAATTTCAAGAAGGGGATAGTTGTGAAGGCAAGTACAAGAAAGAGTAGGTTTTGGCTTTCTCGTTAAAGAGCACAATGGACCTCAGGCTCGGTCTAGAGTACCTCAGGAGTTCACTGGAATAATTATTCAGTTATTGGTGTCTATCTGTAAGATTTTGTCAGTTATATCCCAAGGGAGAAAAGAAAAATTAGCCCAGCCATTACCTTTTCAATGAGAAAGTGTGGAAGGTCCATTTGATACCAGAGCAGCCAGTCAAATTTCAATTACTTGTGGATTCTGTGTTAAGACAACCCAGACTTTATCTTGACAAAAATTGTAATTGTGGTAGAATAATTGAACTACCAACAGGGTGGAAACAATGTCATTGTCATCTGAGAGGATTTAAGTACTTTTTAGATAAAGATTATTTTTTTTGACAGCTCCAAATGCCATTTCTCATAGGCCATTTAGGTAAGCTACTCTATTGCCATAATAAAATGGCTTTTTTTAAAGCCAACTGTTCATCTGTCTGAATCCTAAGCCATGGCTTAGTATGGCACTAGTAAGGCTTTTGAAATTGAGATCCATTTTGAAATGAATCTGTTGTATACTGAGTTCTAAGCAGCATTTTACTTAAACTTAGATAATGAAACAACCTACTCAGTCACAAAGTTTCTTATGACTCTAAATGAAGAACAGGAGGAGAATGAAGCATCCTGAAGGATGGCATCAGAACAGAGACTAAAGTGAAAATAAAGTGCCATTCTATTTTTGGAATTCAAATACATAAGTACCACAAGGCATTGACGAGTCAGCTGTGTGCCAACTACTTGATGCAGTTGTTAAAAGGTAAGTATAATTCCAGAATGTTGTAGGAGGAGTGTCAAATGTAATTACTCTGCTCACCTCAGTGCTGTTGAAACCTCAGCTGGAATCCTGCCTTCAGCTCTGGGCACCACACTTCCAAAAAGACTTAGGAACAGCTGAGAGTAGAGTAATGAGAGCAGCAGGTGGTACAGAATACATGAGATTGGAGATAAGTGATAATTACTTCTTCCCCCCACAGAAAAAAAGAATTGCTTAAGTTGTGGCAAATATTTGCATAGGATTTGAGGTTTCTAATTGGATTTATAATGTCTGTCTGAGAAGAGACAGAGGCAGGGTTGAGGTGGTGAAGCCTTACTGGAGCACCACTAAACTCATGGGATAACTTTGAATGTGCTTCTGAGGAATTTGTGTTTGGTGTAAGTTTGTTTGAACATACTGGGCTAAAGTTTCAGTTTCTGCAGCCCACACTCTGCTTCCTAAGCCATCCTGAAGTGTGGCTGGGCCTTGGCCTCACCACTGCAGTTCCTGGCTTTAACTGTGAAACATTCAACACATTCCCATGGGGAATGGGATTTTCTTGGTGTGATTCAAGTTATTCTGAGCTTTATTTCCCCAAGAGTACTCTATTTTTTTAATACCATTCTAGTACCCTCTGACTCTCTTCACTTTCCATATTTTCTAAGTTTTTGCTTGCTCTGGTTCTGTCAGCCATGCTCCTGGCCTTTCTTTGCTCTTCAAATTCTTGCAGCCCCAAGGCTTTTTCATGGTGTTGGTGCAAAGTATGAGAAAGAAATTTTCTCACTAATGGTGACAAAATATTTCTTTAGACCTTCTAAGTCAACCACTTACATGCTGAAACAAAAGCAGTATAATATGGAGGCCCATTTCACTGTGATTTTGGTGGGATTTTAAACGACACAAAGCCAGAACAACTTACCTAGGGAAGATATAGTCTTGATTTTTTTTTCCATTGAAAGATGCCAGGCTTTTCTCAGAAAACATTTTCTCACCTAAATTGTTCAGTACAGTGTAAAACAGATGTTCTTTTACTGTTTATATAGAACATATAGGATTCATTATATCTAGAGTTTTCAGGCAATACCTAAATTCAAATTTATGTATTTAACCTGGAAAAGGACCTTGAAAGTGGTTCTCTAACACACATATTTTAGTCTCACTTACCTATCCCTTTAGGCTAGGTAGGCTGCTACTCTTATCTCGAGAGTTGCCATGGAAACAGTTCTACAGTCTCCTTCCCTTTCAGTCTGTCTCTCCCAGACAGAATCTGTCTTTTTTTAAACTGTGGCCATGCTAAAATGGAAGTAATACCTTAATTATTGAATACCAAGAGTTACCTCACCAGCTGATATTGAGCGAATAAATTTGTCTAAATTAGTGAAGCAGTGCCAAATGACAAGGTGAGAAACTGTCCCTGGATTTTTCAATCCTCTAACTCCTTGTTTTCTCCAAAATTAAATTAAACTGCTTTGTGGTCCAAGCCAGGTATTTGTATGTTAGAAGTTTTTCAATGAAGAACGGTCTCTTTTCAACTGCATGCATGTTTTTCATCCTGTTGCAGCTCCTGGGTAATGGCAATTGTTTATGCAAATATGTTTGACAGAGAGTGCTAATGATTTTAAATTTTGAGGAGTTTTCAATGCAGTCTTCAAAAGGAAAATGTTCTGCTTCCAAGTGCTGGCATATAGGTATGATCTCTATATGGCAATCAGGTAGGAAGGTCATTCACTGAATTTAAAAAATGTCAGAAATGTTGGTTTATAATGTGTAGACATCAAAACAATCATAGTGAGCAAAACAGATTGAAGTGGATGTGACTTGTCTCATCCTCAAAGCCCAGATTTCAATAGGGAAATTGAAGCTGAAATGAAATAATCAAGAAAGCCTGTATTCCTGTGAGCCTTTATCTTGGATGAGAGTTTATCACTGTCTGATGGAAGAGACTAAGCAATACCCCTATAAAAAGGTTAGGATTATATGCCTGCTAAGTGAACTCCTAACTTTGAGGACTAATTGACAGAAAGGAGCTGTGGTAAATGTTACCAACCAGGAAATGACAGGCATTAGTTCTGGCATTGGTCTCAGGAAGATTGGCATCTGTGTCTCGTGTTTTCTGACCAGTGGTGGCATGGTAGTCAGTTTTAATTTCAAGTTACTGGCAGCCAGTTACTTGTTTTTGAAGTAGTACCCCATGCAGCCACTACAGGGTCTAACAAAAAGTGGAGACACCACAAACAATTTAGACTGAATTTCCTTTTTACAGAATAGAATCACAGCATCACAGAATAAGCTAGGTTGGAAGGGACCTCCAAGGATTATCAAATCTAACTCCTAGCCCTGCACGGGACCACCCCCAAGGATCACACCATGTGTCCAAGAGCCCAACATTGTCCAAGTGCTCCTTGAGCTCTGTCTGGCTTGGTGCTGTGGCCACTTCCCTGGGGATGCTGTTCCAGTGCCCAGCTGCTCTCTGGGGGAAGAACCTTTCCCTGATATCCAACCTAAACCTTCCCTGGCACAACTTCAGGCCATTCCCTGGGGTCCTGTCACAGTCACCACAGGGAAGAGATCAGTGCCTGCCCCTCCTCTTCCCCTCACGAGGATATTGAAGGCTGAGATGAGGTCTCCCCTCAGTCTCCTCCAGGCCAAACAGACCAAGTGCCCTCATCTGCTTCTCATATGGCTTCCCCTCAAGGCCCTTCCCTATCCTCCTGGCCCTCCTTTGGGTGCTCTTTAATAGTTTGATGGTTTTTATTACAATCTGGCCCCCAACACTGCCCCCAGCACTGGAGGTGAGGCGGCCCCAGTGCAGAGCAGAGTGGGAGCCTCCCTCCCCTGCCTGGCTGGTGATGCAGGGCCTGAGGCACCCCAGGACACAGCTGGCCCTCCTGGCTGCCAGGGCACTGCTGACTCATATTCAAGCTCCTCTCAACCAGGACTCTATTATTCACTTCAGAAATAATTTTCTAGCACCTTTAAAGATGAGTGGTTGATACAAACCTGTGCTGAGTACAAATCATGGTGTTGAGTACATGTAGAACAAATCTGATTCAAGAGTGGGGGGCAGAGCTGGATGTCAAAAGGGCTGATGAAGTAGGGATGGATACAGGGCCGATGTAAATTGTCATTTACCATTGGGATAGCATTGAGGACAGATCAACTGGCAAAACTTCAGCAGGGTTTGGGACTGGAGCTCGAGTTGTTACTGACTTCAGAAAGGGTGTTGGCTCAGTGAGGTATCTTTAGGTCATGCAGCCTTTTATGTGAGCATTATTTCAGGCAAACCAAAGACTGTGGCACTTTTTGAGAGAGATTAAAGTTCAACAGATCACTCACAGATGCCTTGTCAGGATGTCATAAAGGAGATATAAAATAAATCGCTGCCATCAGGTATTTATTTTTATTTCCTTTATGAACCCTTTAATTGCAATGTGACCACTTCACATGGTTTGTCTGCAAAAGTATCTGAGCTGGGCTGAAGTCTATTCATTTCAGCTTGAATATCTCCAGTTCTATAGCTGCAGCTGACTTAATGTCTATAAAAATCATCCTGCCATACCAAATCCTGTAGTGGGGATGCATTGAAATAGAACTATGGTAAAAGCTATTCCCACACTCCCTACGTGGTAATGATCCAAACATCTGCTGGATTTCAACAGATTTTAAATGGTGTTTGTGGTAACACTACTTTTAAGGCAAGATGATACAAGTTTTGAGGCCATGTTATATATTCCTATAAAAAGGGGAATTAAAAATTATTAGTGCAATTAAAGCTTGTCAAAATAATTACAATAATGACAGCAAATATGAGAATTTATCTGCTTATGCATAATATAAATGACAAGAATAGGTAAGAAAATCAGCAAATGCAAAAATTATAACAGTTAATACTCTAAAAAAACAGAGGGTCTATCATTAAAGAAAGTTTCTTTCATCTTCTTATGACTGTCTATTCATTTGAACCTGTATTGTATTATACAAACTTCTTTGTATGGTTCAGTGTGTCTCAATTAGGATTTTACTGCCCTGTCATAAAGCTCATCACAGGCTAAAAGTTTTCTTTTATTTCCCTGTTTGTGAAGCCTGCCAAGTTCTGTATAAGCTGTCACTCACTGTATTACACTCAATGGATGAATAGAAGTTTGTCCACAATGAAGTTGTCCCATATTTCTCAGGGATTTTTTAGACCATTTACAGTCTATCCTATCTTCCTAAATCCCCTGCACAGAGCCCTGCCAGTCAGAAATGCACCAAAACATCATACAATGGATCTGAAAAACCAGCAAGAATATCTATCATTTAAAAAGTATTCCTGACAGTCTTTTTTACAAGTAATTTATAATTAAAAAAAGTATGGTATGTTAATGAATAAACTGATTCACCACTTTAAACAGTAAATGTGAAATGTTAGGATTGTTGCTAAGAGTGCTGTGTCTGCAACCCAAGACAAAAGGAGTCAGTAACAGCTCCTTCTACCTGTCATCCTGATATCACTGCAGTGGTTACTCTTAGAATATGCCCATGAAACCTGTCACAGAGGCATCACCCTCCCCCTGCAGAAGTCTAAATAGGCTGTGCAGTGTCAGGTACAGATAAGGGACCCTGGAAATGTCTGCTTGCTTCCATGCACATAGATAAGTGCCTTGCAGAAAAGCTCACATCAGGTAATAGGTCTTTCCAGTGTCTTTATTTCCGAGGTAAATAGCATTTAGTAATGAATCCCGGGCTCTGAATGCATAATGGAGGTATATTTGGTGCTGAATTGCATGAAGATATTAAGCATGAGGAGCAATTTAGAGTATTCCTAGAGAATTTGCATTGATATAAAAATGCAAAAGATCAGAGGGAGTTTTTGATGAAAGGCTCACAAAAGGGGCTCACAGTTCTCTCCAGCTACAACGGGATGTGAGTGCCTCGGCACCATTGCCTTATATAAAGATGCAAAAAAATAGATTAAAAACAAAATAGTTTTTCAGAACACTCAGTGTTCAAAAAGGGAGAGAATTTGTAAAGTGTCATCTGCATCTGCTCTGTGGCCTCCATTAAGGTGGATGAGAATGGAAGGAATTACATTTTGGTGACTGAAAAGGACGAGCAATCTCTCTCCTAATGTTGCATTACCTTACTGCACCCTGTGTCCTGAAATAAGTCTTGTCTCTAATCACTTTAGTTTTTTGAGTTTTATTTGGGTTTGTTTTGTTGGGTCCACATATACCATGGACTGAAATGAATACCCTTATTGTCTAAGTTAGACCATTTACAATATTTCTTTTATCAGTTCTCCTTTCCTAGCATTGTGCAGAGTTGTGGAAAAGAGCTGTTATTGGATGTGTTTTGACCTGGCTATATGTGAATAAATTGAAATATGGTTTACAATTGCAAAGTAACAGGAATGAAGAAGAGTGCTGCAAAGATCATTGCTAAACTTTTCTGGGGCTTTCCTGCCATCTCTGTCTGAGTGAGATATTTGGTATGATTCACTCTGATTTCAAGTGGAGGGCACTGATTTTATTAGTTTTCAATTCTGTAAATCAACTACTTTTAGTTCTTCATGATCCTTTTAGGTTTGACCTCGGTGTTGTATCAGTGTCTCAGTGAGATTCGAGCTAAAATCCTGACACTTCTGAAGTTAAATGGCAGATTTGGCACTGATGTCAGTATATCCAAGATTTGCATGTGGTGAAACACTGCTCTTCTCATATTCTACTTAAATGTCATGAGGCACAGCCAGATCTCAGGGCAGAGAGCTCATTTCTCTGGAGTTTAGCAGTATGGTTTTCCACTTGGAAAGGACCATAAAGCTCCAGCTGTAAGGGTTACCTATTTTTTTCCTTTACAGGAAAGACATGAGGATGTGATGCTGTGCATGTGCTGCTGTACAACACACACAGAAAGCTTTTCCAACTGTGTAATTTGTTAGCCAGGTCTCCAGGAGCTGGGATAATTCTTGGACCTCAGCAGACTGCTGAAGTTTACATGGTGATTAAGGGACATGCTAAATAAACCAATATTTATTTCTGCAATTGCAGTGCAAGATTGTAAGCCCAGCTTTCAGAGACATGCCACACTGAACTACAGAAAGCCACAGCACTCTTTAAAGGATGAATTTCACTTGTCACTGACACTTCCAGCCAATATTCACAGTAGAAGTAATCCAGTTAGAAAGAACAGTCAACAGTAACATTTCACATGCACTCTTCCAAAACAAAACTGTTCTGCTGTTAAATTGCATGTCCTGCCTTTGGTTTTAAATGCTTCAATGTCTTCTCTCTCTGGATTCCTTCTGGAGGAGTTATTGGACAATTTATCATTATTTCTGTATTATTTCCCTTGGGAAAATCAAATGCCTGGTCAGGGCCATAAAACATGAGTGTTTTATTTTTGAAGACATGAGACCTTTGCTTAAGAATGAGTGCTGGAAATCAGTTGGAGAGAGATCCTTATTGAACCCTGCAAGCCTTCAGTGAGCCACACAAAAAAAATATGTGGGGATCCACACACAGACTTGGAGAATATTTGGCTGAAGTGGCCAGCTGGGCTTTTAAGGTTATATGGAAGCCATGCCATGAAACTCCTCTGAGTGAGGGAGAGATCAGTTCCTGTAGGGGAAGGAATATTAGCTCCAAGCCCAGGGACTGGGGATGCTTTTCCATGTAGACAGTCAGGGTTTTGTGCTCTCAGCTCTCTCAGGAGCTGGAGTTATTACCCATGGGGGGCTTTGGAATTCTGTGGGGGCAGATTTGTCCTGGGCTCTGTGTACAGAGAAAGTGCTGCACTCCTTGGGTTTGGGTCCAGGCAGACCACTTAGGAGGGGTAGATCTCTCTGGTAATTCCATCTAGGATAGGAAAAGGCTTGTTAGCTGAAAATGATCCAAAAATCCTCCAAGTTATCTACAATTATGTGTAGTAGAAGTCTACTAAACTGAAAAAGTGTTATGCGAGGTGAAAGGCTGTTCACTGGCCCTGGAAAAGGGCTCTTAATAATTTGGGTGGAAATTTTGTCAAGGGATCCATCTCTTTCATCCAGCAGCTAGAGATCTATATAAATGCAATTATTTTTGTTTTAATTAATGATTATGATAAATGAGACCCATCTCTTGCTCATTTTCCTTGGGCTTTTTTCTTTCTTGAATTACACTTTTAATAGCACTGACGTACCTAGAGGAGAGGTGCAGTGTGTTACCACCCCTGTATCTGTTGACAGGTCTAAAAAAAATATTTGAAGCTGTGTTTCTTTAGTGGAGGATATATATATGTATATTTTGGAAGAAAGATGATTTTGCTGAAAACTGTTGATCTTGTATATCTAGTTTTTGAGCATGAAAATGTGCCATTTTTTGCATTTCCAGAAATATCATAACAGTATAACT